>NW_006921600.1:8459845-8464532 GCF_000298275.1 Orycteropus afer afer
AAAAATATATATATATATATATATATATATATATATATATATATATATATATAGTTTAATAATAGGTGAAAAATCTTATAAAGCTGTACCATTTAGATGACATTACACATATTTCTATCCAATTTGGATTCTACCATTTAAAGCAAAAGTAGAGTCTATGGGTATTTTGAGCAATGAATTTGCATCAATTAATACAATGTGGGGTTGAAAATCAAATATACTACACTCTGCTGAGTAAAAGTACAGACCATTGTGTATATTTCTATATCATTTCATTTCTTGCTCTGAAGCCAGGTTTTTCTGTTGGGGAAGTAGAGGGGAATTGGATGGGACTTAAACTTGCCAACTGAAAAGCAACTCCTTCTCTTGTTGACAATAGTATTTATTTATTTATTTTGAGAAATGCTTAGTCTTTCAGGAATTCTCTTCTTTTCTCCCACTCATTACCTGGGCTTTAAAAAAGGCTTATGTACCCTCATGGTGGTGGAGGATGCACTTGCCACCTCTTGAAAACTTGTTCATCTTTGCTGAAAGAGGAATTGGTCTGTTCCCTGGGTAACCTGGGCTGGTGGCTGTAAAGAAGTGGCTTGTTCATCTTTTTTTTTGGGGTCCTACCTATGGTCCTGGCCCTTTGTCTCTGGTGGTGGAGGCCCTGTATTCTGGAGTCTCTTGCTCCAGCTCCAGGTCCCTGCTTGTCCTCAGGCCTCTCAGTACCACTGTATCGTCCTATAGGAGCCCAACTGAATGTCTGAATTCCAAGTGCACTAAGTGCAGATCTGGGACTGCCTCTGCCAGGTTAATTCATCTGGCAATGATACAATGTTGTTCAGGTTTCAATACTAATGCAGGGCTTTCCAAAAACCAAAACCAAAATCAAACCCACTGTCATCGAGTTAAATCTGAGTCATAGCCACCCTTGTTGGGTTCCAAAATATAAGCAGAGCAGCTGGTTAGTTTGACCAACTGTCTTACCTAAATGTCTTACTATGCCACTACAACTCCTTCCCAAAGGGGCATGGACATTCTTCTGGTATGTTTATATGCCCTCTTATAGAGAATTCCTATCATGAAAGGTCAGGGCCACACAACTCACTAGCTTCTTTTTTTCCTCCTATTCCCAGTTCCAGAACAATTCTAAACTTTCTTCTCAGATGAGAATGTCCCTAACGTCAAACTCTAAATTCTCTGTATCTTGTAGTCAAATTCTATATCTTCACTCAAAGTATTGCTTTGCTTATGTCAAGGGAGCTTTTGAAATTTAGAAGTCCCTTTTGTCCTCATCGTTTGTCTTTCAAGATTCTGGTTTTATTAAGCAATTTTTTTTAAGACTCCTAATTTGATAGTAAGTGTTTAGCACTTACTATCAAAGTTTTCTAGCTGATATTTACCTATCTTCTAAAGACTGAGGAACATTAATTCAATGGATGGACTCTATTAGGAATCAAAATTTAATGGGGGGAAAATGAACATGTCACTTCAATTAAAAAAAAAAATTATATCTGTTAAGTGTGGTTTGGAGATTATTCCACTCTGGTCAATTGCTGTTATTCAACTGTTCAAGTGGAAGGTGGGCAATCTACTTCCATAGTGATACTGCCTCAGAAACACAAGGAGGGGTCGCTATGAGTTGGGTCTGACTCTACGGCGTATAACAACAATAGGGGATAGCAGAAGGGAAGGAAAGCATTTTGTTGGAGGACTAAGTGAGACAATGGCCCTATTACTAGTTGGTGCTAAGCTTGGAAAAGCAGTGTTTAGACAATAATTACACTTAAACTTCCAAAGGTGGGTTTTTATCTGAGTTGCCTGCCTTTTCTAGTTCACTATTTCTCATCATTTGAAGCATGTATTTATATATCCGTTTATCTATATAAACAGATTTATATAAATTCTATATAAATCTATACATTTATGCAAACTTACTGTAACAGTTAATGAACTACCTTTTGGTCTCTTTTCATAGAAGATGACCTTGTGTTTGCTTTGTTTAGTTACAACAAACTGTAATTATATCAAGTAGAACTTCTTCATTTAAGGGCTCATTTAAGAGGCAATCATTAAGTACCTACTATGTGCTATGGTACTATTCTAGGCACTTGGCCTGTATCCATTGTAGTATCAAGTGTGGGGAAGTAGGACACAGAAAATAGAAGGAGAAATAAAACAGACAGGAAAAATTGCATTGGAAATGCATCAAACACATCATATATCATCAACATCATATATAAGATATATATTCCTTTATTTTCTCCTTTGTGCAAATTTGTGGCTAGTGGAATCTGTTATAATTGTGTCCATATAAATGCCATCTGGAAACACAGTGATCCCTCAGGGACTGGAATATTGCTCTTCTTAATTTGTAAAATTAAGTGTCATTTTACTCAGAATGAATTTTCAGCACTGGTGGTAAAGTCCATTTATCTTTAATTGCCCTTCTCTTCTGTCTGATGGGTCTCCTCGGTGTTCTCTAAGTTTTATGTGGAAACATCACCTTTCTTCTGACTATCCTTCTGACATCCTCCAGTGTCATGCAATCACTTCTTCTTAGAAACGTCTTTGGCCATCCGAGTGAATGGTGACATGAATTTTCTCCGTGAATGCCTGTTACATTTCTAGTTAGTCACACATGGTATGGTTAATCCTTGAAACTAGATTGAGGGCAGGGTCTATGTCTTAAATTTATCTGAATTTCCATAGCACTTAGAACAATCATGGACCTGTTGAGGTGCTCAATAAGTATCGAGTAGACTAAGGGGTGATGTTTAAAATATTTAACACCCAGTACAGCATAAGGAGCTCTGGTGGCACAGTGCCTAAGGCATTTGACAGCTAACTAGAAGGTTGGTGGTTCAAACCCACCAGCTGCTTTGCAGAAGGAAAGTGGGGCAATCTACCTCCTTAAAGATTTACTGCCTCAGAAACCCAGTAGGGGTTGCTGTGGGTCAGAATCAACTTGATGGCAGTGACTTTGGTTTTATTTTTTCTGGAGTACAGCATGGACACTGAATGCCTGCATGTTATGGATTGAATTTTGTCCTTCAAAAAAGATATGTTGAAATCCTAACTCCTGCACCTGTGAATGTGACGTTGTTTGGAAATAGGGTCTTTCTTTGAAGATATTATCAGTTAGGTTTACATGAGGTCACACTGAAGTAGAGTGGGCCCTAATCCCTTCTGAGTGATGTTTTATGAAAGCAGAGATCAGACACAGAGACACACCCAGGGGGAAGATGCCATGTGAAGATGCATCTACAAGCCAAAGAATGCCAAGGATTGCTGGAAGCCACCAGAAGCCAGGAAAGAGTCATGGAACAATTTCTCTCTCAGAGACTTCACAAGGAATCAACATGGCCAATACCCATCTTTGGACTTCCAGCCTCCTGAACTGTGAGACAATAAATTTCTATTCTTTAAAGCCACCCACTCTGTGGTATATTGTTACTGCAGGCCTGAGCAACTAAGTTGTTGTTATGTGCTGTCGAGTTGGACCCGACTCATAGCAATCCCTCCTTGGGTTTCTGAGGCAGTATCACTACAGAAGTAGATTGCCCAACCTTCCTTCCCAGGAGTGGCTGGTGGATTTGAAGAGCCAGCCTTCTGGTTGGTTAGCAGGCAAGTGCCTTACGCACTGTGCTACCAGACCTCCCTGAGCAACTAAGACAATATCTCAAAACAATATTCCAGCTTTCTCTACCCCTTCTACAGTGAGTTCAGAGGCCGTCGGTTTAAGATTTCAGAATTACAAGTTGGAAGGAGTCTGGATTCCTGAGTCAACACTTGGAAGAGAGCCGCCAATGAGAGCTGCCAGAGTTGGCATTGGTCAGTGACATGAAGGAGAAATAAACCTGTATGTGTGTGTAAAATGACACTGATTGTTGTTTCAGCAACCACTATTCCTTACTGTAATACAGACATTGGTATCAAAAGTGGGATATTGACACAAACAAATCATATTCCTTGACTGTTACACTATTTTAAATATGTATAATTGGTTTAGTCATTTAGAAACAGGCAGATAGAAAACCGATACCAGAGACTGGAGGATAGACATTTGTGTTATGCAGTGACAGCTCATTTGGCCAAACTGTGACCTGCTGTTACAGAGAAGGTAGACCACATGTCTAGTGAGTGAGCTTATATCTTTAAGAACACAGAATTTTAGTAGTTTAGTTGACTAATGCTAGATATTTGTAAAGTATTACAAAAAAGAGATGAGCTCAGAAAAGAATTCACTAGTTTGCAAGCAGGAACAAAACAAAGAGAGGACAGAAATTTGGCTTTGCAGGGTTGAAAAAATAAATTTGTTTTGGTAACCAAAAAAGGTTTTAAGTGACAAATACCCAGTAAAAGTGCTTAATTGAATAAACTGATTTAAAGCAAAAATGAGATCAGGGTGTGACTTTCCCATCTATTGTCGCCTCAATGTAATTAGATAATTAAGCTGAGAGAGAAAATGCCATGGAGGTAAAGAGGCAAAGAAAAAAGAAAAAATATATTTGATAACAATGTCTTGAAAATAACTCTGGGTGTGGTTACTTGGACACAAAACTTACTGGAAGCAAATAGATCCTATGCTTTCTAAGTTTTTTTTTTTTTTTTTTAGGATTTGGGTGAAGATTTACAGAGTAAATTCACTTTTCATACAGCAGTTCACATATACTTTGTCTCATGTCATTGACCAAAATTT
>NW_006921600.1:8478927-8502158 GCF_000298275.1 Orycteropus afer afer
GTGTTAATTGGTTTCCCTTTTCTTTGTTGAAGAGGGTCTGTGCAATCCTTCTGCCTAGTCTGCCATCTTGCCGGCAGCCACCTTCTAAGTTTTTGAGAATTACCTTATTAAAGAAACCAGAGGCCTGGATTTAAAACACACACACACACACACACACACACAAAAACTACATTTAATAGTTCAAGACTTAAAACAACTCCTGGTGTCTCAATCCATCTCAGACTGAGCAGAAGTGAAGGTTCTTTTTTACAAAGAAGAACATTCTTCCCAGAGCTGAATTCATGTGCAGCCACCATGCCCAGAGTGTACGGGCTTCACAGTGCTGGTCCAGAGGGATTTTGCAATGCTGTAGACTGTGCTTCTGTGTGTAATGTATTATTCCATTTTTCAAATAGATTGTTTATTGCAGTTTCCTGTCCTTTTTCCACCATTTTGTGTTGGCTATGGTGGTGGGAAGATGGAATATGTATAACTTGTCTTTATAATATGTAGGCCAATGGACCTAGAAGAGTCACATCGGGACTGATGAAGAAGACTGTCCATCACCCAGATATTCTGGACATTGATCTAAAGGTGATGATCTTATGTGACTTTGGGAAGAGGTTGAGTGTACTCTGAGTGAGAGGAAGAGTAAAATGGATATTTTGTGTCCAGAAGGCAGGGTATGGCAAGATAATTTTAGTTGACTGTTTTTGAGTCTCTTATTGAACATGCAAGAAATTTACCTCTTCAAAACTATTCTGGAGTTAGATGGAGTCACGTGATACTGTCATTTAGCCATCCTTTCTAGGCCATGTAAGTTAAAAAACCCGTGTGTCTTCTCTACATTTTCTTCCATCTGAATATATTGAAGCAAAAGATACCAAGATGGAGGAGCCACATGATGGCAGGATCCCAGATCTTAGAGTCATCACTTGGAGGTGGGTGCCTGAGGAATCTGTCCAACCCATACCAGACATTCATGGATAAGTAATAGCCTTGTATTGTTAAACACTAATATTTGGAAGCTGTATTCTTTCTAGTGACTGTTGACTGGTATCCTCAAACAAATCCTACCTTTGGGCTGGGATACAGTGAAGGAGAGCCACTCTCACTGAGATAGAGAGGTCCGTGTCCAGACTGGGCCATGTGCTATGTGCATGAAGGCAGAAAAACCAGAACAGAAATTGAGATCTAAGATTAAAATGGAAATAAATAATTTAGCTAGAGAGTAGCTGGTTTGAGGGGCAATTGGGTGAGCAGAGCTAGAAAACAGAAACAAATCAGCAGTTCTAAATCCAAGAAGATGAGGAACAAGCTAGACTGTAAAATATGAGTGCATTTGGACAACTGGTCCAGAACTAAGGAGAACTATGATTTCAAATACCAAAGGCATCAAATGTCCACCTTTTACCATGGTCCCTCTTGCATCAGTTGGGTGTAAGACAGGATAATATATTTTCACATGTAATGGATCTAGGCTCTGCCAAAGAGATATGGATCTTAATCCTTACACTGAACATCATTGTCCAGGTCTTAGGACTTGATAGAGCCAAGAGAAATATACAATTGGTCAATTCTTTACTGCCATCTGCCATTTTCCCCATTTGTAGGTGTGGAACACACTCGAAAGCATCAGCACAGCAGTGACTCTAGATCTAACAGTGACACCTAAGAAGGTCATGTAGTAGGCATGGGGATGCTATTGGCCTCAACAGTTGGAAATATGCCCTTAAAATACTTTACTTTCTTTTAGTGACTTCTCATGGAGCTGTGATCCATGCTTCTTTCTAAAACCTGCTTAAACCTATTTGATTATTATAATACTTAATCTTGCAAGAACACAAGTCTTAGCTTAGTAGTTGGTGACTATGTAAAGCAGACCTTCCATGCATTAGCATGAATTCTCATGAGATCTGGTAAGTAATATAATTCTTATCTATTTAGATATTAAAGATTGTGACCAGAGTGTAGAACTTTTTTCTCTGTAACCTAGGCCTCCATGACATTACCTAACCAAAAATTACTAGTGATGCATTTAGGAAACTTAGACCAAATGAAAACCAGCCTAGAGATTTGGATGACCTTACTGCCCATCCAACCCCTTGATAAATCCTTGAAGGTTTAGCTCTGCCCTCCCCCTCAGCCTTTTCCTTTAGAAGGATAGTGGAATTATTTGGCATTGAAATTAAAGGTATAAAGAGCTACCTTCTCATCTGAGTAATGCTAATTAATCTCCATCCCTGGTCATTTGCTACCTATTAGAAATATCCTGACAGCCTGCATCTCATATCATGTAGCAGTTCTAGCTCCCAAGAATAACCTTCTAAGGAGGATGAAATGTACAATAGTGGTATCTAATGCCGGGGCATTCACATTCATATTTTTAGCAGCATATACCAGTGAGCCCAACCTTTAGTGTACTGTATGTACTTTTAATAATCTCCATAAAAGCCTGATTTCCAATCCCTAGGCTCAAGCTGACAGTGTAAATAAAATCACCCAAATCCACAGGGTAAGAGAAATGAAAATGACAAGGATTAAAATTTGGTCAAACCTCTTTCTTTTTAAAAATTCTGCTTCCCTTCCAATTGGATCACGACCCTCTGTGTGCTCAGCTTAAGACCAGACGGTATGCTTTCACTTTTATTCCTCTCTGCAGCAGGCTTACAGTATTTAGTGAGAGTCTGTAAAGAATGTGTGCTGGGTAGAGAGTTAATACTATAATCCCCCATCGTTGGGGTCAAATGCTGAATAGAGCAGAAGAATTAGAAAACATGCTACATACAATCACAGAAAAAAAATGCATCAGCATGCTGTTCTGTGAACACTAGCATTCATCATCCACAAGTAATGGCCATGAGGTAATAGAGTGTATAAAGAGTGTGTGCATTGAAGCAGGAACGGGAGACTTGAGCACAAGTTTAAATATCCAGATACTCAATGAGGTATTTATCACCATTTTTAATTGCTTTTTTCCAAGTACCTGCTTGGATTTAGTTCCTAAGTAACACATTAACCACTAAATTGTTTCACAGAGTTGAACCTTGAGCTATCTCTTTTCACTCTTCAGCAATGGGTGTGAATATTGTTCTCAAAGTGCTGTAATACATCTGTCTCTGGAGAATTCTCTTAACTAACAAGTAGAAATTTGAGGCACCTCAGGCAAAAAGGGTTGAACAGCCACCTTCCATTGTGTTTTAGAAAAGTCAACTGAGCTCCCCTGGAGTAAGATTACAAGCTAATAAATACCTTGTATGGAACTTCTACAAAGAAGTGAATTTGAGTGTGTGTGTGTGTGTGTGTGTATAGGCACAGGAAGGGGTTCGACTATGAACTGATAGGATTAATTTATTTTAAACAATATCCTTCAAAGTTGTAACTATCAGAGATCACACATTTTGAAATATTTCTTTATTTTAAAATTTGCATATGTAAAATTCTCTCTTTGCAGTGTTTAGCTCTACAGTTTTCACTAATGCATGGGGTTGTGTAAGCATACCTATGGGCAAGATACAGAACAGCTCCATCCCCTAATAATCCTTGTGCTGCCCTATACCTCCAACCCCTGAAAATCATGGATCTATCCTCCATGCCCACAAGTTTTACCTTTTCCAGAATGTCATATAAATAGAATCATGCAGTATTTGCCTTTTGGTTCTGGTTTTTTTCATTTAGCAAATAAATTTGAGACTAACTGTTGTGGAATCATTAGGTTGTTCATTTGGATTGTAGAGTGCTATTGCACTTTTGTAGTTTTTCAATGACTTTAAGAGAGCATTTTGTTTTCCAGATTAATTGAAATATGATATGTCTAATAAATGCATCCATTTTAAGTTTACAATTTGATCAGTTTTGACAGATGTGTATACCATGTAATGATGTATTTTTTCCTGCCATTGTATGTAACATGTTTTCCTCACCCTCCAAAAAAATAAAAATACAGAATATTTTCATTACTCTCAAAAAAAACTTCTTTATGTTCCTTCTCAATCAGTCTCCACCCTTGTCCCTCACCCTAAGCAGCCACTGATCTGATTTTGTCTCTATAGATTACATTAGTCTTTTCTAGAATTTCATCTAAATGGAAGCATACTATGTATGATCTTATGTCTGGCTTCTTTCTCTCAGTAATGCTTTTGAGATTCATCCATGTTGTTGAATATATGAGTGAATAATTTCTTTTAATTACTGGGTGATATTCCCTTGCAGGGATATATCACAATTGCTCTTCCACAATAGTCTTTTTGATATTGCCTTCAGGGAAAGTTTATGAGGTGAACTCTCATTATAGCCAACTGTGAAATGGAACTTGATATAAAGTGGGGTCTATTTTTAGTATCAACATAGCAAGGGAATTTAGTGATATCATTGTAAGACCTCTTAGTTGTGCTTGCACATATATCTTGCACAATGATCAGAATTATGGCCCAGAATCATATGACATAAATACAGATTCACACCCATAAGCCAGGCTTCCCAACACATTGTAAAACAATTCACAAGCAATGAAATTAAAAGGGCTTCCAGATTGACTGTGAATTAAACAACAAAAACAACAATATCTGCTCATATTATGTAAGCAAGGTCTTATATATATTTGTGCTTTTATGTATACAAATTATCACATATGTTAAACTAGAGAATGCCACTTTCTCTCGTCAAAAGTCTGCTTTTTGCTCAACAAGTTCAGTGATTACAAAGACTATATCATAGCACACTATTTGTCAACAGGAACAAAGCTATTTATTAAATGTATGTTGAATTGGATATTCACTTAAGTAAAAATTAAAATTACAAAAGTTCATGATAACTGTCACTTGAGATGTGATGTCGGGCCCCACCGTCACCCCGGACCCCAGTGTTGTAGTGATGCTGGAAGACTACCAGGAACAGAGGAGAGAGAATAAGAGAAGAGGGAAAAATTTTGTGTGTGTGTGTCCATGTGCGTTTATATCACAAATCAGCTAGCTTGCTAGACTAATGGTAGAAATTGTCTTGTTATTGAACATGACCAACTCTTTTATATATATATGACTAAATAACTAAAAGCCAATGGCCTTAAGGTTATAACTATTAAAAAAATAATTAATTAGAATTTTAGAATTGTGTCTGTGACAGATAATCATTTGTTTACTCAAATGAGACACCAAGGTTTCATATGAAAATACTAGACAAGGCTGCATTCTAATCCAGAAGTGTAAGACATATGAATTCAGTATATTATTTCTTTCTCACAGACAGTTTGACTAAATTACTGAAGAGATTTTTGTTCGAGTGAATAAATCTTTATTGTTTTAAAATATTAATATGGGCTTAATTTTATACATTATTTATCTACATTTCTGTTAGCCCAAAGTCAACCTCTGAATTTTCTTTGTTGGCTACTCCTCTATCTGACCCACAAATGTTGACATTCTCTTTCTCACACTTCACTCATTTTCATGAAGAAATCATTTATACTGATAATTAGATATAGACTCTCACCCTGTGTCTCCAATCCAGATTTCCCTCTTGAGTTACAGACACATATTTCCAGCCTCCTACTTGGCATCTCTCCCTGGATAGTCTGCATCTGTGAACTCAAACTTAAGTTGTCCAAGATGGGGTTCAATATCTATCAAATCAAATGGTTCTTCTTCCATTTTTTTTTTTAAAAAAACCTCACTGCCGTTGAGTCAGATCCAACTCAGTGAATCCTCCTTGGGTTTCTGAAATGGTACTACTATGGAAGTAGATTGCCCAATCTTCCTTCTGAGGAGTGGCTGGTGGGTTTGAACCACCAGCCTTTTAGTTAGCAGTCAAATGCCTCAGGCACTAGACCACCAGAGCTCCTTCTTCCATAGAATTTTCTAATACTTCTATTAGCTCTCCTCTCACTGGCCGTTTCCTCATTATACTGAAGGCTATGAATACTTATCTTTTCCCTAGTGCCTGGCACAGTGCCTGGCATTTATTTGTTGTTATTGTTAGATGCTGTCGAGTTGGCTCTGACTCATAGTGAACCTATGTACAACAGAACAAAGCACTGCCTGGTCCTGCACCATCCTCACAATCCTTGTTACGTTTGAACCCATTGTTGTCAATCTGTCTTATTGTGTCAGTCTATCTGTGTCACTCTATCTTATTGAGGGTCTTCTTGTTTTTCATTGACTGTCCACTTTACCAAGCATCATTTCCTTCTCCAGAGACTGACCCCTGCAAAAGACAAACAAAGTAGGTGAGATGAAGTCTGGCCATTCTTGCTTGTAAGGAGCATTCCAACAGCATTTCTTCCAGGACAGATTTGTTTGTTCATCTTGTAGTCCATGATATTTTCTATTTCTTTCTCTCTTTCTTTTATTTTTTATTGTGCTTTGGGTACAAATTTACATAGCAAACTTGTTTGACATTCAACAGTTCATGCACATCTGGTTTCATGGCTTACTGTCCCCAACCATAAAGGACTCTCCTCCCCTCTCCCCCTCTCCTCCCAGTGACCACCCCCTCCCTGGGCCCCTCTCATCCATGCATTCCTGTCTGTCCAGCCTTCCCTCTATGTGAATGCTATCCTTCTGGTGTCTCATGGCTGCTTGATCCAAGGGGTGTATCTCCCTAGAATAGGTGGGTGCATCAACCTGGGGTAAGTGTTCTGTATGTAGATCTTTCTACTATTGGGCTGAGAATCCATTTCTAGGCTCGAAGGGTAACCTGGGGCCATAGTCTCAGGGGTTCCACTGGTCTTTTTCCAACAAGTAATTCTGGTCATTTTTGTGTTTTTGAATTTTGTTCCACATTTTTCCTTCCACTCTATCCAGAATCTCCAGATTTGATCCTTTTCCAAGCATTTGGCATTGGTAGCCGGGTGCCATCTAATTCTTCTAGTCTCAGGTCTTGGAGGCTGAGGTCCTTGTGGTCCATCTTATTTTGGAGTAATTTTTTCCAGATGATTTTGATTTCTTCACTCTTCTTTGCTCCAGCCAAGAGGAGACCAATAGTTGTATGTTAGATGGCCACTTAAAAGATTTTAAGACCCTGGTTGTTACTCACCGAAGTAGGTTGCAGAACAAAATTTTATGAATTATGTGTGCCGTTTGAACATGATGTTCCCCCAAGACTGTGTTCCCAAGCCCCCAGGCCTGGTGATTCTCCCTGACAAGATGTTTGGTTGTCTCTGAGAAGTAACTCCCACCCTATCTTCTGTTGCTTCTGTAATATATGTAGCTAGTTTAGTAGCACAAGTGTGTATGTAAGATTATCGTTAGCCAAATCTATCCTTGGTCTAGGCTGTATTCCTGTTTGCCTACTCCCACTTGCTCTTCTCATCTATCTATGCATTAATCCATAGCCTGGTATTCGGTGCTAGTGATACTGCAGTGTTGTGCCTGTAATAGTATTTGCCTCTGTTGTCTATATCTTTTGTGTACATTTCAGTGTCTTTCCTTTCCCCAGTGTCACCATGCTGGTCATCGACTCGTTCCATTTCATTCCTCCCCTCACCCAAATCAACATATGACCCTCATATAGTCTGAGATTTTCCTTTCTCTTCCATCCCACCCAGTAACTAACACAGTGAGTTTCCTTCCCTGAATAAATGTTCCTTGACTTTTTACAATAGTGAGCTCATACAATGTTTGCCCTTCTGTGATTGACTTATTTCACTCAGCATAGTGTTCTCCAAATCTATTCATGTTGCTAGATGATTTGTATATCTTCATTATTAAATAATGTTGCATAGTATTCCATTGTGTGAATGTACCATAGTTTAGTTATCCAGTCATCTGTTGATGGGCATTTACATTGTTTCCATTTCTTTGCTATAGTGAATTGTGCTGAATGAACATGAGTGTGCATATGTCTGTGCTTGTTCTGTCTCTCACCTCTTTAGTATATATTCCTAGTAATGGAATTGATGGATCAAATGGTATTTCTATTTTCAATTTTTAAAGGAAATTCCATACCATTTTCCACAATGGTTGTACCATTTTGCAGCCCCACCAGCAGAGTATGAGACTTCCAATCTCTCTGCAGCCCTGGCAGCATTTATTATTTTCCATCTTGTTGAACTTTGCTATTATTGCTGGAGTGAGATGATATCACCTTGTTTTGATTTGCAGCTCTGGTAGCATAGTGCCTAAGGCACTTGACTGCTAACCAGAGGGCTGGCGGTTCAAACCCACCAGCCACTCCTTGGCAGGAAGATGAGGCAATCTACTTCTGTAGTGATACTGCCTCGGAAACCCAGGGAGGGGTCGCTATGTGTCGGGTCCGACTTGTCGGCACATAACAACAACAATGGCTAATGAGGAGCTTTGGTGGCATAATGCCTAAGGCATTTGACTGCTAACTAGAGGCTGTTGGTTCAAACCCACCAGCCACTCCTTGGAAGAAAGATCGGGCAATCTACTTCCATAATGATATCACCACAGAAACCTAAGAGAGGTCGCTATGAGTCAGATCCAATTTGATGGCAGTGAGAGTGGCTAATGATCATAAGTATTTCCTCATGTGTTTATTGGCTGCCTGTATATCCTCTTTAGTGAAGTGTCTGCTCATTTCCTTTGCCCATTTTTGAATTGAGTTGTTTATCTTTTTGGTGTTGAAGTGTTCAAGTTTTCTATAAATTTTGGAGATAAATCCCTTGTCAGATATGTCATAGCTAAACATTTTTTCCCAATCTGTAGGTTCTCTTTTTACCCTTTTGGAGAAGTCTTTAGATGCACATGAGAATTTATTTTTTAAAAGTTCCCTGTCATCTAGTTTCTCTTCCACTGCCCGTGTACTTTGGATTATGCTTGACAGTCTATTTATGCTGTAGATTAGGGCCCCTGGATTTTATCTAGGTCTTCTATTTTATGTTTGATGAGCTTTATAGTTTTGGGTTTTACATTTAAGTCTTTGATCCAACTTGAGTTTGCTTTTGTGTATGCGGTGAGATCTAGGTCTTGTTTCATTTTTCTATAAGTGGATATCCAATTTTTCCAGCACCATTTGTTAAAGGGGCTATCTCTCCCCCATTTAATGGGTTTTGGTCCTTTGTCAAAGTTCAGCTGTCCATGGATGAATGGGTTTATTTCTGAGTTTTTGATTCTGTTCCATTGATCTGTCTCTGTACCAATACCACACTATTTTGACTTGTGGCTGTGTAGTAGGTTTTGAGGTCCAGGAGTATGAGATCTCCTACTTTGTTTTTCTTCTTCAGCAGTGCTTTGCTTATCTGAGGCCTCTTTCCTTTCCATGTGAAATTAGTGATTGGTTTTTCCATATCCTTAAAAATTTTTGATGGAATCTGGATCGGAATTGCATTGAATGTGTAGATTGCTTTGGGTAGTACTGACATTTTCACTATATTCTGTCTTTCTGTCCATGAAGAAGGCATGTTCTTCCATTTATGTAGCTCCTTTATAGTTTCTTGTGGCAGTATTTTGTAGTTTTCTTTGTATAGGTCTTTTATGTCCCTGGTAAGATTTATTCCTAATTATTTTATCTTTTTAATAGCTATTGTAAATGGTATTTTTCCTTATTTCCTTTTCAGAGGCCTCTTTGTTGATTCTACATATAGAATCTTCTCATCTGCAAATATAGATAGCTTTATTTCTTTGCTAATTTGGATGCCTTTTATTCCTCTTGTCTTATTGCCTTGGCTAGGACTTCCAGTACAATATTGAATAGAAGTGGTGATAGAGGACATCCTTCTGTGGTTCCTGTTCACAAGGGGAATGCTTTGAGCCTTTCTCCATTAACAATAATGTTGGCTGTTGGTTTTGCATATATGCCTGTGTTAGGCTGGATTCTCCAGAGAAACAAAACCAGTAAAGCTTATATATGTATGATCATGAGTATTTCCTCATGTGTTTGTTGGCTGCCTGTATATAATCCTATATATATCTATATATACATATCTATATATGTATATGTATATCTATCTATCTATCTATATCTATCTATCTATCTATCTATCTATCTATCTATATATATATATAGAGAGAGGGATTTATCTTAGGAAAATGACTCACACACTTATAGATGCTGGCAAGCCCAAAGTTCTTGCATCAAATGTCAAGTTGGAGGCTTTTCCTGACTCATGCAGCTGCAGGGGCTGATGAACTCAAGGTTGGCAGGCAGTATACCAGCAGCTTATGCCAGCAAATTATGAATCCAAGATCTCCAGGCCAAATGGTGGATTGTTCGCTCAAGGACAGTTGTAGGCAGCACAACAGGATCTCAATCCACAGGAGAGTGTCTCTTTTTCCCAGCATGTCCACAAATATATTGGAAGCAGGCCACACCCCTAGGGAAACTCTCTTTCAACAGATTGGTTACTCAAAACATGTACATCTGATCTCACCATGGAAATAACCCACATCACAACTGTTTAAACCACTCAGAATTGTGGTCCAGCCAAGTTGACATACAGCTCCAACTATCACAGTCCACTCCTTGTCAACTTGGCAGTTGTGAACATCTCCTTAACCACACATAATCTCTAAATAAGGACAATAATAAAGTCATATTTGTGCCTAACATGATACACTAACACACATACAACCAAAATGCATTAACCCTGTTTACGTTCCATAGGTCATAACAGAAGGAAACAAAAATATTTGATGCACATATACAATGAGGAAATATAACAATCACAGTTCTTGTTTCTGCAGCTGGTCATGTGGTCACAGCTGATATTCATAATTACCTTTTCCACCACCCATTCTGTATTTCCCTTGCCCTCAGCAAGCACCTCAGCTGGTCATGGTTCTTTGCCTGGTAGGATGACCCAAACCTTCATTCCTGAAGGGTCTGGGCCATTAGTAGTCACATTAGAATTGAGTTGCTGTAATTTTCCCTTGACTTTAATTGCAGGGCTTGGTAGTACTAAGAGATGTACTAAAGAATCTCTTGTATTCCAGACATATTCTTCTTTACCTCCATTATGTAATGTCAAGCCAATTTCCCCTTGGTAATCAGGATCTATCATAACAGATAGTATAGTAATGCCCTTCTTTGTCTGTTGATCCAGAGGCATAAGGAAGCCAAAATGGCCAGGCGGCATTCTTAACTTCCAGTTCAATGCAATCAGTATTGTGTCTCTGGGTGGGAGTGTTCCTTCCTTTGGGACTACGATCTCCAGACCTGCAGAGCATAGGGTAGGAGGGACAGGAAGCAAACATTTTTTGAGTAGGTCACTAGGGATAATAGTGAATGGTACCACCCCCATTTCCACCCCTTGGTTCCTGGACTTGTGAATCCTGGCTGTTGGAGAAACAGCACCATATATGGGACTCTGGTTTAGAGCATATACAGCCTCCTGGAGAACATTGCCCTGACGCTTCAAGGTACTGCCACCTAGCTGGGGCCATAATTGTGTTTTTAATAGGCCAGTCCATCCTGTCAAGCCAACTGCTTCAGGATAATTGGGAACATGATAAGACCAGTGAATTCCATGAGCATAGGCACAGTGCTGCACTTCATTTGCTGTGAAGTGAGTCCCTTGATCTGAAGCAATGCAGTGTGGAATACCATGATGGTGGATAAGGCATTCTGTAGGTCTATGGATGGTAGTTTTGGCAGTAACATTGCATGCAGGGAAGGCAAATCCATACCCAGAATAAGTATCTATTCCAGTAAGAACAAAACACTGTCCTTTCCATGGTGGAAGTGGTCCAATGTAATCAACTTGGTACCAGGTTGCTGGCTGATCACCCTGAGGAATGGTTCTATATTATGGATGCAAGTGTTGACCACTTTTGCTGGTAGATTGGGCACTCAGCAGTGGCAGTAGCCAAATCAGCCTTGGTAAGTGAAAGTCCATGTTGGTGAGCCCATGCATAACCTCCATCCCTGCCACCATGGCCACTTTGTTCATGACCCCATTGGACAGTGACAGGAGTAGCTGGGGAAAAAGGCTGACAGGTTTCTACTATACGTGTCATCCTATTCACCTGATTGTTAAAGTCCTCCTCAGCCAAGGTCACCTTTTGGTGGGAATTCACATGAGACACAAATATCTTTACTCCTTTGGCCCATTCAGAGAGATATATCCACATACCTCTTCCCCATACATCCTTGTCACCAATTTTCCAATCATGCTCCTTCCAAGTCCCAGGCTATCCAACCAAGCCATAGGCCACAGTCCATGAATCCATATACAATCGTGCATCTGGCCAGTTTTTGTTCCATGAAAAATGAACAGCAAGATGGATGGCTCAAAGTTCTGCTCATTGGGAGGATTTCCCTTCACCACTGTCCTTCAGGGAAGTCCCAGAAAGGGGCTGCAGTGTCGCTGCTGTCCACTTTTGAGTGGTGCCTGCATGCTACACAAAACCATCTATAAATTAGGCATGAGTTTTGTCTTCCTCAGTCAACTGATCATAAAGAACTCCCCATGAGGCCATAGGTGCAGACTTGGAGAGGGAAGGTAATGTGACTGGAGTGGAGACCATAGGCATTTGGGCCACTTCCTTATGCAACTTACTTTTGCCTTAAGGTTCTGCTCAAGCCCGATCCTTTATATACCACTTCCATTTAATGATGGAGTGTTGTTGTGCACATCCAACTTTATGACTCTGTGGGTCAGACAACACCCAGTCCACGATGGGCAGCTTCGGCCTCATGGTGACTTGGTGGCCCATGGTTAGGTGTTCAGTCTCTACTAAAGCCTAATAATAAGCCAAAAGCTGTTTCTCAAAGGGAGAGTAGTTATCTGCAGAGGATGGCAGGGCTTTGCTCCAAAATCCCAAGGGTCTGCACTGTAATTCACCAATAGGGACCTGCCAAAGACACCAAACAGCACCTCTATCTGCTACAGACACTTCAAGCACCATTGGACCAGCTGGATCATATGGCTCAAGTGGCAGAGTAGCTTGCATGGCAAGCTGAACCTGTTGCAGAGCCTTCTGCTATTCTGTTCCCCACTCAAAAGTAGCAACTTTCCAAGACTCTTGATAAATAGGCCAAAGCAACACACCCAAATGAGGGATATGTTGCCTTCAAAATCCAAAGAGGCCCACCAGATGTAGCGCTTCCTTTTTAGTTGTGGGGGAAGCCAGATACAATAACTTATCCTTCACTTTAGTAGGAATATCTTGACATGTCCCACACCACTGGACCCCTAGAAATTTCATTAAAGTGGAAGGTGCCTGAATTTTTGTTGGGTTAATTTCCCACCCTCTAGCATGCAGATGTCTCACCAATAAATCTAGAGTCATCCATTCTTCTTCTTTACTAGGTCCAATGAGCATAATGTCATCAATATAATGGATCAGTGTGATGTCTTGTGGAAGGGAAATGTGATCAAGATCCTTACAGACTAAATTATGACATGGTGTTAGGGACCTGATATACTCCAGAGGAAGCACTGTGAAAGTATATTGTTGGCCTTGCCAGCTGAAAACAAACTGCTTCTGATGGTCTTTTGAAATTGGTATTGAGAAAAAGTCATTGGCCAGATCAATAGCTGCATTCCAAGTACTAATTTGCTCAAATAATGAAACTACATCAGGAACAGCAGCTGCAATTGGAGTCACCACCTGATTAAGTTTAAGATAATCTAATGTCATTTGCCAAGATCCATCAGTTTTTTTGCACAGGCCAAATAGGTGAATTAAATGGCAATGTGGTGGGAATCACCACCCCTGCATTCTTCAAGTCCTTGGTAACAGTAATTTCTGCAACCCCTCCAGGGATTCGGTATTGCTTTGGTTTACTATTTTTCTAGGTTGAGGCAGTTCTAATGGCATCCACTTGGCTTTTCCTACAATAATAGCCCTTACTCCACATGTCAGGGGCCCAATGTGGGAATTCCATTAGTTGTTCAATATGTCTATTCTGATTATGCATTCGGGAACTGGGAAAATCACTACAGTTCAGGGGTGAACTGGACCTACTGTGAGATGCACCTGAGCTAAGATTTCATCAATAAATTGACCTGCTTATGCCCCTACTCTGACTGGTGGGCCACAATGATGCTTTGTGTCTCCTAGAATTAGTATTAGTTCAGAGCCAGTGTCCAGTAATCCCGCAAAAGTCTGATTATTTCCTTTTCCCCAATAAACAGTCACTCTTGTAAAAGGCTCACAACCCTTTGGGGAAAGCTGGGAGAAAGATTGGCATTATAAATTTTTGGCAATGTAGTGGGGTCCTTCCTCAAAGGGACCTGGCCTCCCCTTCATTCAAGGGTTGTGGTCTGTAAGCTGACTCAAGTCTGGGAATTGATTGAGAAGAGATGACTCTGTGTAGTGATGATTCAATCTAGGTTGCTGTTTATGTGACCTACAATTCTTCTGTCTAGGGAGCTCTGATGGCATAGTGCCTAAGGCATTTGACTACTAACCAGAAGGCTGGTGGTTCAAATCTACCAACCACTCCTCGGAAGGAAGATTGGACAGTCTACTTCTGCAGTGATACTGCCTCAGAAACCCCAGGAGGGGTTGCTATGAGTTAGATCTGACTCAACGGCAGTGGGTTTGGTTTTGGTTTTATACAGATTAAGCAAATATGTAGTAGGTTTGCCATGTATTTCACTCCTAGGAACACCATGCCTAAGAATCCAATGCCATAATTCCACATTAGTCAGAGTATTCTGATTACTGTTTTGACTCTGCTGTCCATTATGGTAACCATGCCCACCTTGTCTTTGTCAATTAATTGCTGACACTTGGCCCCTAGTACCACAGGGTCCAATCAGCCCCATTATAGTTAAGTGTATTAGTTCAATTAGGGCAGTTCCCACTGTCAAATCCAGCTTGCATAAAATAGCAATCATAGCAGTCTTTAAGGATGCTTGGGTCCCTTCACAAATCTGTTCCTCAAATTTTCCTGCTCAAAAACATGTCCTCTAGACTCTCCATTTCTGGCTTTTGAGGTCTAATCTGACAAATCCTTTCTAACATGCTAATTTCCCTAAGCCTCTGGATACCTTCTTCTGCATTATACCAAGGCAGGTCTGGTACTTCAACTTGACTTAAGGTAGTCCATCACATAATCTATGCTTCCGTAAGCCAACCAAATAAACAATTAGATCCTTTCCTAACCTCTCCCACTGAAACACTGAATGAAGAATCTGTACTTAGTGGGCCTAAATCAATAAACTCAGAATGATCCAATGTTACATTCCTTGTACTATTATTCCACACCCTCAAAAGCCATTCCCATACATATTCTCCAGGTTTCTGTCTGTACATGTCAGGAAAATCAAGTAGGTCTTTTCGAGTATAGCATACCACTTCTTCAGTCACACTTTGTATTTCACCTTTTGGGGCTCACTTGGACGTTAGTTATAAGTCTAGCAGCCACAACAGGTGGTTGGCGCAGTTCCTGAGAACATTCAACAATATTTTGCATGGCATCTGCCTCAGTCAATGACCCAGCAGGAACACTTGGGTTAATCCCATCAAATCGAGGTGGAAGGGATAATGATTTTATATTAATCCCTTCAGATGGGAGGGATTCAACAGTATTTACCAAACCAAAAATAAAACTCACTGCTGTGGAGTTAGTTCTGACTCATAGAAACCCCTCCTTAGGTTTCTGAGGTGGTATCACTATGGAAGTAGATTGCCCAACCTTCCTTCCAAGGAGTGGCTGGTGGGTTTGAACTCCCAGCCTTCTGGTTAGCAGTCAAATGCCTTAGGCACTATGCCACCAGAGCTCCTCAACAGAATTTACAGGCTGCATATCCTCATCTTCCTGACTGTCTGCCCGTATGTCCGCATTCCAGTTTTCAGGATCCCAATTCTTCCCAATCAATGACCTCCCTTTAACTTCAGATATCATTCTGGGTTGACAATTCAATTGGCTTTGTAATTCAGCCACCCTTACAATAATACTCTGGGTTTGGTTTCTGGAAATATAAGCTCTGTTGCTAGAAGAATAAGGCTTTCTTTCAGGGGACAACTGGAAACTTTGAGGTCTTTTATGAGGCACTTGAGCTGTGTGTGCCTTGGCAGCCCTGAACTCATCTTGCTGCTTTACCACTTTGTCTAGTGTAAGTAGACAAAGCAAAGTAGACAACCAACTAGCTTCATTATATTCCTCATGTTGACAAAATTGCAGAAAAGTATCCAATATGCGATTACCCAGAGCCTCACTTCTCAAAAATACTTGATCTATTGGGAGCTCTGGTAGCATAGTGCCTAAGGCACTGGACTGCTAACCAGAGAGCTGGTGGTTCAAACCCACCAGCAACTCCTTGGAAGGAAGATGGGGCAATCTACTTCTGTAGTGATACTGCCTCGGCAACCCAAGGAGGGGTCGCTATGAGTCGGGTCCGACTCGACGGCCATAACAACAACAACAACATTGGTAGTGCTATTTTGCATATTAGTGTTGCCACCTCACACCATGGATTAGCAGGGCCCTCTTTACTAATGGAGACAGAGTCACCACTGCCTTTACAATTAATCAGATTGGAGAACAAAACAGAATCTGTGAGAACCAATTTAGGAAGCCCATCCTCATAACTTTGTCTCTCTAGAACCACTCTTGGTACCAAATGTGTTAGGCTGGGTTCTCTAATGAAGCAAAACCAGTAAATGTTAAATACAGAGAGAGAAAGAGAGAGAGAGAGAGAGAGAGAGAGAGAGAGAGAGAGAGAGAGAGAGAAGTTTATCTTAGGAAAATAGCTCACACAATTATAGACGTTTGCAAGTCCCAAGTTCTTGGATCAAACATCAAGCTGGAGGCTTTTCCTGACTCATGCAGCTGCAGGGGCTAAAGAGCTTAAGGTTGGCAAGCAGTATACTGGCTGTTGACTCCAATGAATGATGAATCCAAGATCAGCAGGCTGAATGGTGGATTCTTCACTCCTGGACAGTTGTAGGCAGCACAACAGGATCTTGATCCACAGAAGAGTGTCTCTGTTTCCCAAGATGTCCATAAATATATTTGAAACAGGCCACACCTCTAGGGAGACTCCCTTTCAACTGATTGGCTGCTCAAAACATATACATCCAATCTCATCATGGGAATAACCCATATGACAACTGCTTAAACCACTCAGAATTGTGGTCCAACCAAGTTGACACACAACTCCAATTATCACAATGCTGTTTATTATGTTGAGGATTTTCTTTTCTATCCCTATTTTGCTCAGAGTTTTGAACACTAATGGATGTTGGATTTTGTTGAATGACTTTTTGTCATAGATTGATATGATCATATGGTACTTTTCTTTTGTTTATGTGGTGGACACCATTGATTGTTTTTCTGATGTTGAACCATCCTTGCATACTTGGTATAAATCCCATTTGGTCATGATGTATTATTTTTTTGATATGCTATTGGATTCTATTGACTAGGATTTTGTTGAAGATTTTTGCATCTATCTATATTCATGAGGGATATAGGCCTGCAGTTTTCTTTTTTAGTGATGTCTTCCCCTGGTTTTGTTATCAGTGTTATGCTTGCTTCACAGAATGAATCTGGGATTATTCCATGTTTTCTTATGTTCTGGAATTGTTTGAGTAGTATAAGCATCAATTCTCCCCTGAACGTTTGGTAGAATTCTTCAGTGAAGCCTTCTGAGCCAGGACTTTTTTTGTAGGGGCAGTTTTTTTTATGACCTGTTCAATTTCTTCTTTTGTTATGGGTCTGTTCAAGTATTCTGTCTCTGACTGGGATAGTTTATGTAAGTATTGTATTTCTAAAAACTTGTCCATCTCTTCTAGGTTCTCCAATCTGTTGCAGTACAGTTCTTCATAATATTCTATTATCTTTTTTATTTCCATTGATTCTGTTGTGATATCACCCTTTTCATTTATGATTCGTGTTATTTGCATCTTCTCTTTCTTTTCCTTTGTTAAATTTACCAGTGGTTTGTTGATTTTGTTAATCTTTTTGAAGAATCAGCTTCTTGCTTTGTTGATTTTTTCTATTGTTTTTTGTTTTCTGCTTTGTTTATTTCTGTTCTAATCCTTATTATTTCCTCACTTCTGGATACTGTAGGTATATTTTGTTGCTCTTTGTCTAATTGTTGGAGTTATTTAGTTGAAGTGTGGATTTTGATTCTTTTCTCTTTTTGATGTGTGCATTTATTGCTATAAATTTACCTCTGATTACTGCTTTTGCTATGTCCCATAGGTTTTGGTAAGTTGTGTCTTCATTGTCATTTATATCCAGGAATTCTTTTTATTTCACCTTTTATTTCTTCTGTTACCCAGTAGTTTTTGAGCAGTATATTATTCAGTTTTCACATATTTGATTTTTTCCCCCTCTGATCTTCCTATTACTAACGTCTAATTTTATAGCCTTGTGATCTGAGAAGATTCTTTCCAGTATTTCAATGTTTTGAATTTATTGAGGCTTATTGTGTGTCCTAATATATGGTCTATTTTGAAGAATGTTCCATGTGCACTGGAAAAGAATGTGTATTGTGTTTTTGTTGAGTGGAGTGTTTTGCATATGTCTGTGAGGTCAAGTTTGTTGATTATGATGTTGAGTTCTTTTATATCTTTATTGAGTTTTTTTCTAGTTGTTCTGTCCCTCCTTGAAAGTGGTGTGTCAAAGTATCCTAGTACAATTGAAGAGTTGTCTATTTTCCATTCAATTCAGTTAATATTTGCTTTATGAATTTTGGAGATTTTTCATTGGGTACATTGATATTTATTATGGTAATGTCCTCTTGGTCAATTGACACTTTTAGCATCATGTAGTGTCCTTCTTTGTCCCTTATGATGTTTTTCACCTTGAAGTCTATTTTAATGGAAATTAATATTGCCACTCCTGGTCTTTTTTGGTTGCCATTATCTTGGTATATATTTTTCTACCCTTAATTTTAAATTATTTTTTTATCTTTGTGTTTAAGATGGATCTCTTGTAGGCAGCATATTGATGGGTCTTCTTTTCTTATCCAATCTGCCACTCTCTTTCTCTTGATTTGTACATTTAGTCCATTTACATTGAGTGTAATTAGTGATGGTTATTAATTTATTCCTGTCATTCTATTGTGTTTTTTTGTTGTGTTGTTGGTGAATTCCATGTTCCTTGTTCCTTGTGCTGACTTCTTTTGTTATTAAGTGTTTTTTTTCTTCTCTTTTCTTCATTATTGTTGGTTTTGTGCTTAGCAAGCCCATATGTTTTTCTTTTTCCTGAGTTTGCTTAGAAGAATTGTTAATTATCTTTGTGGTTACCCTGAAGTAAATTCTTATCTCCCTAAGTTTCTAACAGTCTGTTCTATAAAGACATAGTCCTGTCTTTCTCTCCATGTGGAGGTTTTGTAATTGAAACTTTTAATCCCTCTATATGTTTTGTTGCTGGTGTCATCAGCAGATTGACTCCTTTATTGCTCTATGTACATTTCTTATGAACTTATTTTGAGAATCTTTTTTTTTTTTTTTTCCCCAGGTGGTGCTGTTAAATATCTTGATTTTAATTTGTTGCTCTCTCTTGTTGGTTCTTTATTGGAAAGACTCCCTCTAGCATTTCTTGTAGGGCTGGTCTAGTTTTCACAAACTCCCTTAATTTCCGTTTGTCTGAGAATGTCTTGATTTCACTTTCATATTTGAGGGACTATTTGGCTGGATATATAATTCTGGGTGGGAAGTTCTTTTCCTTCAAGATTCTGTGTATGCCATCCCACTGCCGTCTTGCCTGCATGGCTTCTGTTGAGAAATCAGAGCTTAGTCTTCTTACTAGTTGTCCATTGTAGGTGACATTTTGTTTTTCTTGAGCTGCTCCCAATATTCTTTCTTTGTCTTTGGTTTTGGAAAGTTTTATTATGATATGTCTTGGTGACTTTCTCTTGGGATCTATCCTGAATGGGGTTTGTTGAGCTTCTTGGATGAATATCCTTCTTCATTCATGATATGTGGAAATTTTTCTGTTATCAAGCCTCTGACAATTTTTTCTCAGTGTTTTCCCCCTACCCCTCTTGTTCTGGTATTCCAATCAGGCATATGTTGCTGCTTTTCATGTCATCCCATATAACCCTTAGGTTCTCTTCATTTCTTTTAAATCTTTGTTCTGATTTTTCTTCATATAGGCTGGCATCAAGGCATTTGTCTTCCAGTTGGAAAAGGGGTTCTTCAAACAGTTCTAGTCTACTCTTTTGTTCTTCAACCATTTTATCTGTCTCTATAATTTTAATGTTCATCTTCTGGATGTCTAATTGCTGTTTTTGTAGGAGTTCTGATTGAGAATTTATCTTATTATTTGTTCTTAAATGGTTTTCCTGAATTCTTCCGGGGTACCCTTGAGCTATTGGAGGGATATACACACACACACACACACACATATACATATATATATATACACACATATATATATACCTATACCTTCTGAATTCCTTCTCAGATATTTCTGCTGCTTGTTTTTCCTCTAAGACACATAATTCTTTACTCTGGACTTTTGTTTCTATTATCTTGTCCTATTTTTTTTTTCCTTGACTTGAGGTTGTTTGTTGTTTCCCAGACATTTTGAAATTTTTGTCTTTAATTGTTAGCTATGGATTGATTTGTTTCACCCTGATTTTATGTTTTACTGTATGTGGGAGTGTGTAGCAGGTGTACTTCTTAGGTTATTAATTTGGCTGTACTGGGTGTTCTCCAGCTTTCTCTGTGTTAGTGTAATCACTGGTGGGGACATGGATGCAGGTCTCTGTGTGTTGTACATAAGATTTGGTGTTAGGATGAACAGGTGTTGTCTACCATCTGTCATTGATCCTGTAGCACAGGCACTATTACTGTTACCAGTCTATTAGGTGAGGTGTTTGGTGTAGTAGCTACAGTTGCTTAGTGGAAGTTTAATATGGTTCTCCCATTGCATGAGGCAGGGAGGAAAGGAAAATGGGGGGGGGGGTGACAGCACCAGAAGGGGACCCTGGGATATAAAGGCCAAAGGAATTTTCTGCTTGAGGTGAGATGATTCAGGGAAGCTTGGGTCTGTTTGGGGGCCTCTGCTGAGGATGGTGCCTAGCTGTTTCAAATTCAGAAGTAGTCCCTAAGGACAGAGTGTTACCCTTCTCTGGGTGGACTGACAAGCCACACAAACCTAGTGTATAGATTCAATTCAGACCACAAAGGGTTTCCAGGAGATGGGCCCAAACCCACTGCCTTGCACCCAATCCAGGGCTCTGCCAACTCGGAGGGCACTTCTCTTCCCTTTCTCCCACTTCACTCCAGACTCTGAGGCATCCCAAGTCAATGGGGGTCCCAGTCTGTTTCCCAATGAGATCTTTGCTCTCCAGGAAAGTTCCAGCTCACCTCATAACACTGCTGGTGAGGCTATTCTGAGCCCCCAGCACCTGTGGATTCCATGGTATTTTTCTTTCTTGCCTCCTCTTTGAAGTCTTTTGTCTCCATCTCCACCAGCTGGGCAGACCTGCTTTTTTTCCTTAGTCATTTAGCCTGTGCTCTTTCTTTGCCTTCACTAGATCTAGATCTAATACTATATCTTCTCTTTAGCTGCTCATAACTCCAGTATCTTTATTGTATCTGCTTTACCTAGTTGTTCTGGGTTTTAGATGGAAGAGAGAGTGATAATGTGCATTATCTGTATGATGCCATCTTCTGACTAGTCCATGATATTTTAAATATTCTTTGTCAACACCACAATTCAAAGACATCAACTCTTCTTCAGTCTTATTCATTGTCCAGCTTTTACATACATGTGAGGTGACTGAAAATACCGTGACTTGGGTCAGGCACAACTTAGCTTTCAAAGTGACATTTTTTTGCTCTTTAATACTTTAAAGAGGTCTTTTGCAGGATATTTTCCCAGTGCAATATGACATCTAATTTCTTGACTGCTTCTTCCCTGGGTGTTGATTGTGCATACAAATAAAATGAAATTACTGTCAATGTCCATCTTTTCTCCATTTACCACAATGTTGCTTATTGGTCCAGTTGTGAGGATTTTTGTTTTCTTTATGGTATAGGCCCTTTTGAATTAGACAAGCATATGATCTACTATGCCAGCAATGAAAAATTGAAGAGGAATGTCATCACCTTTATTGTCAAAAAGAACATTTCAAGATCTATCCTGAAGTACAGTGCTGTCAGTGATAAGATGACATCCATATGCCTACAAGAAGACCAGTTAATAGTCCTATTACTCAAATTTATGCACCAACTAATAAAGCTAAGATGAAGAAACTGAAGATTTTTACCAACTTGCATAGTATGAAATTGACCAAATATGTAATCAAGATGTATTGATTATTACTGGTGATTGGAATGTAAAAGTTGGAAATAGAGAAGAAACTTTGGTAGCTGGAAAACATAGCCTTGGTAATAGAAATGATGTCAGAGACTAAATGATAGAATTTTGCAAGACCAACAACTTATTCATTGCAAATATTTTTTCAACAACATAGATGGTGGCTATACACGTGGATCTTGTCAGATGGAATACACAAGAATCAAATCGACTACATCTGTGGAAAGAGGTGACAGAGAAGCTCAATATCATCAGTCAAAACAAAGCCAGAAGCAGACTGTGGTAAAGACCATCAATTGCTCAAATGCAAGTTTATGCAACTTGAAGCTGAAGAAAATTAAGTCTATGGGAGACAAAATACAAACTTGATTATATTCCACCTGGCACAGTAAACATTTATAGATATTTGTGAAAGGACTGCGTCCACATGACACTCATACACACATACATTAGAATTTATTTCAACCCAAACCCCAATATTTATTCATGATTTTTAAACAGATTAGTGGATATGTTGCATATATAGAAAATCATTTGTTTGCACCCCAAACACCAATAACCATATCTAAATGATGTCTACAGATCAAGCAATATCTGTTTTATAAAATAGGCAATTAAGTAGCACATTTCATTTTAGTATTCTTCCTATAATTTTTTCTTATTGAAATCATATTTTGTTGCACTCAACCTAATAGCATAAGTCTTTTTCTATGTCGTAAAAAGTCACAGATATTGTTTTCACTGATTGAATAATATTGCCTGGGAGAAGTCTTCCTTGCTTTACAGCAGAATTTCAGTTTGAAGCATCATGAGGACCTCCTTGTAGAACTTATACCAGTATGGCAGCATCAGCATCATCTAGGAACTTATTTGAAATGCAAATTCTTGGGTCCCACCCCAACTCCAGAAACCCTTGGGAGCTATTGGGGTGGAGCTAGCAGTGTGTTAAAAAGCTTTTCAGGGGATTCAATGTGTGCAGTTTGAGAAGCTATCTGACATTGTCTAGTGAAAAGTAAACCTTCTGTCTGGTAGCATAGTGGCTAAGACACTTGCCTGCTAACCAGAAGGCTGGCGGTTCAAACCCACCAGCCACTCCTCGGAAGGAAGGTTGGGCAATCCTA
>NW_006921600.1:8502788-8518965 GCF_000298275.1 Orycteropus afer afer
TGACTGCTAACCAGAAGGCTGGAGGTTCAAACCCACCAGCCACTCCTCAGAAGGAAGGTTGGGCAATCCTACTTCTGTAGTGATACTGCCTCGGTAACCCAAGGAGGGGTCGCTATGAGTCGGGGCCGACTCGACGGCAAATAACAACAACAACAACAACATGTTTATAATATATGATAAATATCAAATAACTATATATACACATATATACACATACAGGAGCTCTGGTAGCATAGTGCCTAAGGCACTTGACTGCTAATAGAAGACTGGGGGTTCAAACCCACCAGCCACTCCTTGGAAGGAAGGTTGGGCAATCTACTTCTGTAGTGATACTGACTCAGAAACCCAAGGAGCAGTTGCTATGAGTCGGGTCTGACACAATGGCACATAACAACAACAAATATACACATACATATACATATATACATATATACCCACACACTCCCCACACAGATGTGTTTATCTATATCTCAGATGAGAGGAATTACTATGGATGAATGTGGTTCAAGTGAGCAAGGAAAGCAGAGTCTACCCACTTAATTGAGCTTCCTCTCACCCAACCCCTTTCTCTGTGATACCTACAAAGAATAGAGTTTAAAAACTGCTGGGGATATGGAAAGGAAATCAGACTGGAAGTTAGAGATCTGAGTTCTAGTGTGTGTTTTGGGCAATTCATTTAGTGTCTCTGGGCCATATTTTCTTATGTGGAAATGATATATAATCTGTAAATTCTCCTCCATTTGGAAGTTTAT
The DNA here is from genome assembly GCF_000298275.1 of Orycteropus afer afer. Taxonomy (NCBI): domain Eukaryota; kingdom Metazoa; phylum Chordata; class Mammalia; order Tubulidentata; family Orycteropodidae; genus Orycteropus; species Orycteropus afer. The sequence continues at coordinate 8,503,541 of NW_006921600.1, forward strand.
TTTTTCTTTTATATTATTTAAGAAGCTGTGGTGGCATAGTGCCTAAGACATTTGATTGCTAACCAGAAGGTTGGGAGTTCAATCCCACCAGTCACTTCACCAAAGGAAGATGGGGGAATCTACTTCTATAAAGATTTACCACCTTGGAAACCCAATGGGGATCTCTATGAGTCAGAATCGACTCAATGGCAGATATATATATATATATGTGTGTGTGTGTGTGAGTATTTAAATATTGTTTAGCTTCTGATAGAGATATGGACTTTCTTGAAAATTCTTCCTTCTTGGGAGATACAGGAAATAGACAGTGGCATTGTCACTTGCTAGTCCTGTGTCTTCTCCTCCAGTACTGATTTAGAGGCACTAATGAATAATCAGTGACAAGCTGCCCCAATTGTGAGAACTAATAAAGAGAAAGAAAGTTCCATAAGAGCCACATAAACATTTGACAGATTTTCAACCCCAGCATTTGACTAAGAACATAGATTGTTCACATGGGGATATGAAGAGTTTAGGGACTGACCAAGCATAGATGCAATGGTTTGCTCTGCTACTGCCTCTTCCTCTTCCCTTTTCTTCCTTTTTCTTCCTCTGGAGTCTGCAAAGCCTTGGTCTTGAGTCACATTTACCATCTTACATCATTTGGCCCTCTGTGAATCCTTAATACTCCCAAGGCCAAAATCTACCATACATAGCAAAATGTCCAGGTGGCACTGGGCGTCATGAGTATCATTTTCACACTCCCTCCCACAAACACCATTATATTTCCATCTTCTCTTTCCTCCTTACCCTTTTTCTGCTCCTTTCCACTTCTTTCACTTCTTCCTTTTCAGTTTCCTGATTCTACCTGAGGCCTCTTCTTAGGGGTGGTTTTCAGCCTCCTGGTCTCATCAGAGTTGAAATGGGAAGTGTGCTCAGGTGGGAATGGTGTTAACCCATTATGTAACAGTAGAGTTTGAGAGGGTTGTGTGTGTGTGTGTGTGTGTGTGTATTTGGAAACTTGAAGGGGCAAGGTGGGCCACAGTTTTAGAGTCTTGTAACTTTGCTCCACACAATGCCTCACAAGAGGCTGCCTGGAAAGAAGGTCCTTCTGGCTTAGCAGTTGGTAAATTGTTGATTCTCTTAGATTCAGAGACTGCTTCGTCATCAGTTCTCTGGTTTGTCAGAGATTTTGACAGAAATACCAGATAGGGGAAGCATATTGATAAACATTATGTTATAGCTTACATTAGACTGTTCTACTTGTGCACATACATTCCTTTCTTTAAAATACAATTTTAAAATTAATTCTATGTATCTTTTTTGTTTGTTTGTTTGCTTGCTTTTTCTATTGCCATAAATTAAAGTAATGGATTGCTTGGTTGAACAGCTGATGATTTTATCCATCTCCTTTCTTTCTCCTGTATTTTAGCTTCCCTCTACCCTTAGTTTCCTTTTCTTCAACATATAAATGGGTACACATCTCACTCATATTTGAAAGAGGATCTCGCTTACCCTTTTGTTGTTCTTTATCCCCTGCTCTACCTCTTTTCTCTCCTCAATCAAGCTCTTTGAAACAAGAATAAACACTTAAGGTCTACAATTAGTGCCCTCACTTTCTCCCTCACAATTACCCATGATTCCTCTGGCTCCCACTGTGCACCCACCCCCCAATACCCACTCCACTAAAACTGCTTTTGCCAAGTCACCTATTTCAAATCCTGTGGCAACTTTTCAGTCATTATCTCATTGGACTTTTCTAAGAAAAACCAAGCACCTCCTTCTTGAGTCTCTTCTCTCCTTCAGAGTCTACAACCCCATTCTCTCTTACTTCTCCTCGTAACTCATTCATTTCTTCTTCCCAGTCTTTTCTGGTCTTTTAAATGTTGGTGCTTGCCTGGGTTCTTTCTGTCTTCATCCTCTGTTTTCTATGCAACCTAAAGTCAGTTGCCTTCAAGTCAACTCCAGCTCTTGGTAACCCTGTGTGTGTCAGAGTAGAACTGTGCTCCATAGCTTTTTCAGTGGTCGATTCTTTGAAAGTAGATCATCAGATATTTCTTCCGAGGCATCTCTGAATAACCTATAACCACCAATCTTTTCAGTTAGCAGCTGAGCATGTTAACTCTTTGCCATGCTGATATTCTCCCTTGTTGATTCCCAGGGATTCCCATGCTGATATTTTCTACACTGTTCTTATGGACTCCAGATATACTTATTTTGGAATGATTCCATTTAATAGGCCCCTCAAAATTAAGTCTGTTAAATTAAATGTATCACCTTACCTCTTAAGCCCTGCTCCTTTCATGATGGATAGCACCACCATCATGTAATCACTTTTCCTTCTGGATGCTTGCCCCCTGGACTTTCTGTCTTCAGTCTCCCATACCTCAAAATTGCTTTCAATTACACTCTTTGGAATAATATTTAGAAGTGAGTTATCCTACATAACAGCCCCTGGCCACATCCAAAAAACTAAACTCACTGCCATCGAATCAATTTAGACTCATAGTGATCCTTGGATTTCCAAAGCAGTATCTCTACGGAAGTAGATTGCCCAATCTTCCATTCAAGGGGTTGCTAGTGGGTTTGAACCACCAGTCTTCTGGTTAGCACTCAAATGCCTTAGGCACTATGCCACCACAACTTCCTTCCTAGCCACATATAAACCCACTGCCATCGAGTTGGATCAGACTCATAATGACCCCTCCTTGGGTTTCCAAGTCAGTATCACTATGGAAGTAGATTGCCCAATCTTCCTTTTGAGGAGTGGCTGGAGGGTTTGAACCGCCAGCCTTCTGGTTAGCAGTCAAGTGCCTTAGGCACTGTGCCAACGGAGTTCCCTGGCTACATATGGCTGGTTTAAATTTAAATTAATTAAAATGAAGTGGAATTTAAAAATTAGGTCTTGAGTCACCCTAGCTGTATTTTAAGCACTCAGTAGCCCATTTGGCTAGTGCTTACCTTATGAACAGAACATGTAGAGAACATTTATGTCATTGAAAAAAGTTCCACTTGATAGCATTGTTCTAGTCATAACGATAGTCATATCCTTGCTTCCTTCTCTAATGATTCCCTACACCTTGATTTTAGCTCTGTAAGAATAATTTTTGATTTCTGACTCCCAGAACTGTAATACAATGTGTTTGTATTGTTTTAAGCCACTACATTTGTGGTAATTTGTTACAGCAGCAATAGGAAACTGGTACATGCAGTCTTCCATCTATTCATCCATCTATCCATGCCACATATCATTTGACATAGATTTATTGAGTACCTGATTTGTGCCAGACCTTATGCTATGTGCTAGGAGTGTGACAAGGAATAAGACTCAGAATTATTGGGGAGGTAAGAAGGAATAGAAAGAGAAAGCAGGGCAGGAATCCAGGAAACTCCCAAACCCACTGCCATGTACTGCCATCTAGTTGATTCTGGCTCATAGTGACTCTATAGGGCAGAGTAGAACTGCCTCATAGGGTTTCTAAGGCTGGAGATCTTTATGGAAGCAGACTGCCTCATCTTCTGTGGAATGCCTGCTGTGTTTGAATGGGCCACCTTTTGGTTAGCAGCCTGATGCTTTAACCACAGCATCAACAGACTTCTTTCTAAGAAACTAGGAATTGTAAAGATAATCAAGACACAGACTATGAAAGGCCCCTTCTGCCTTTGTCTAAACTTGGGCTGTGTTCTATAGATAATTTGGAGCCATTGAAAGTCTTTGCATTCTTAGTTCATAATCAGGTCTGTGTAAGTGGAAATGGATTGACACTAAATGTAGGGAGACATGTCACTCTACTGCAATTTACTGGGTGAGAAATGATGAGGCCCAGAGTCATGGAAGGACAGAGCAGTAAAGTAGGAAATCTTGTAGTATTTGGGAGACTTTTCAGAGGCAGAATTTATAGGATGTTTTGATCAGTTAGACACTGTGCATGAAAGAGCAGAATCCAAGATGACTCTGAGAACGGATGACTCTAAGCTCAGTGCCTGGCACACAGTGGATAAGAAACAATTGTCTTGAATTGAATTGTGTGGCAAGAAGACAATGGAGTAGATCATCAGTGGGAGGGAAGGATGATGCCAATGAATATGAATAGTGGAGGAAAATAAATAGAAGAATGTGTGTGTGTGTGCGTGTGTGTGCGTGCATGCGCATGTATGTGCCAGGTGCTGGGAAAAGAGGACATGAAACATGTGCCTTGTTAGCCTGTTTGATTTTTGCCACTTGATTTAAACTTTTACTTCTTTAAACTAGAATCATGGTCAGAGGGAGATTTGAGAAAACTGTATAGCCACCTTGAAGATGCCAGATTCCTTTCAACAGCAGGTTTAGCACTGGTTTTGATTGCAAACAGTTTTGAGCAGGGTGGGGGTGGAGTGTGCGTGGAGAATCAGTAGTTTGCTTTGATTTGGGTGCATTTGCTGAGCCATTCTGAATGACACCATATCTCTCCTCTCTCCCCCTACTGCTGTCTGTCGCTGACAGTGAGACTGGCATCTGAACCTGGGGGTAGGACATGCCCTGGTAATGAATACATGGATTCATGTAGGACTCCCTTGCTCAAGAGACTAGATACTTCTTTTCATTAGCAGCCTTGGTGTGTGCACATGGTGGTGAAAGTTTGCTATATTGTTATATGATCTTTGTTCCTGAAAGTGGCATATTGATTTCACTATGCTGATGGGAGAATACACACAATTATTTAGCCAAGGTCTTTAATGCATTGTTTGCCACCAAACTTGCTCCACTGCATGGAGACTGCATTCTTATACAGCAGAACACAATCTTCATGCAGTAGGGTTGGTCCATGATGGGTGGATAAAGCTTCCCTTAGATTTGTACTTCCATAGAACATTGTTCTAAAAGCTACTGACATTTAGTGGACTGAGGAATGGGAAAGGGTCTGTCTCATGGTCTGATTAGTTTGAAAAGTTATGGGTGAAACAAATATACTTAACTATGCAGGATTTCTCAGAATCTTTGATATACTAATATACCCTGTGGCTGTTTGATATAGGATAAAGGTTTTCCTAAATCTATTTGACCAAGAACACTGTATGCACTAGTGCTCTATGAACCAGTTTGGAAAGTCTTGTTCTACTGAAGTGGAGGATGTCCAAGGTGTTCTTATATTTCTGGCACATTCAGCAGGAGGCCACAACAGACACATTTAGTCATTATCTATTTTCACAAAGGTTCCAATGAGCATGAATCACCAAAGACAGACTGAAATGGTAATTGGACCAATCTTTTTGTTCTGACACTTTTAGCTTGGATTTGAACTCACTTTGCAGATGAGTAAAATCACAGTCACTTCTGTCCTCAAGCTCTATCCTTTCACACCTGGAGTTTCATTTTCCCTCCCAAATGGCTTCTTATAATGAAACAATTCATGTTGGTTTCCTCCTTAAACATTATTTTAAAAACACTGGATAATTTTCTTTGGGTATTGGAGCATAATCTAATAGTATCTCATTTTTTAAATTTTCCATTCCTATTAATCCTATGTGATGACCCTACAAATAAATAGTATTTTGCAGTTCTCGGGAAAGATGAGGAAACTGAGGCTAAGAAAGTGAAATAACTTGACCAAGGTCACATAATACAAAAAGAAGATCTGGTGTTTAAGCCCACTTCAGTTCTACCCCAAATTATCCTCCTTCTACTACCAGTTGTTGCTATTGGCTCAATTCTGACCCATGGTGACCCCATGTGTTTCCTAGTACAACTGCACTCCACAGGGTTTCAAGGCTGTAACTTTCTGGAAGCAGACCACCATGTCTTTCTTCTGAGGTGCCTCTGGGTGGGTTCAAACTTACTAAACTTTTATGTTAGTAGCCGAGCACTTAACTGTTTGTTTGGTACCTTAACAGGCAGCTGAGGTCTTGACCAAGTTCACACAAAGTTTGGAAAAGTACTGGGATTAGGACCTAATTCGTTTGAATTTCAGTCCAAAGCTCTCTCTTTTACATATTTTTGCCGGACACTGGAAGGCATTTTGAAGAATAAGTGATGGCCTATGATGTGTCTCTGACAGCAGCAATAATAACCATAGAGAACAATGAGGAAGAGGAAAAAAGCAGTGGCTCAGAATACCTCTCCATCCCTCAACATCTTCAATGTTGGAAAGTGGAGATGTTGCCTTTGTTAGAAAAATACCACCAAAATGTCATTTTCCTTCATCCTACAGTAAAGGGGTTGGGACTGCTGAAATATAGTAGTTTTGGCTTTCTTTTGGAGAAAGTATTTTTATGGAGTATTTTCATGACTGAAATAGAAATTGAGCAAATTCCTCTGTTCTCAAGTGACACCAGAGTCCCTAGTTAATATAAAAGGTAATGTGCTCATATATAAACCAAAGATTGGCAGTTCAAGTCCACCCAGAGGTGCCTGGAAAGAAAGGCCTAGTGATCTACTTTCCAAAAATCAGTCGTGGAAAACCACATGGAGCAGTTTTACTCTGACACACATGGGTCACCATGACTCAGAATCAGTGATACCTACTATTGCCATTAAAACTCACTGTCGTTGAGTAGATTTGACTCATAGTGAGCACTCCTTGGGTTTCTGAAGTGGTATCTCTACAGAAGTAGATTTCCTAATCTTCCTTCTGAGAAGTAGCTGGTGGATTTGACCACCAACCTCCTGGTTCACAGTCAGATGCCTTAGGCACTATGCCACCAGAGCTCCCACTATTTCCAATAGTTACATGTACATAATTCAGTAACTTTTACTGAACCTCTGCATGTTTTACAGGATGATAGCAATGGAAGTGAGTAGGACACACTTCCCAAATATTGCAGTCTAAACAGAGAGGCAGTGTGCAAGCAGCAGTACTGAAGAGGTACAAACTGTCAGGAAGTCAGGAGGCTGAGAAACACTGAGGGAGGTAAAGAGGGTCATTTCATTCATGTAGAGTTCACCCTCAACACTCAGAACAATTACTGAGGTCCTTCCTTTTGCCAGACTTAATTCATCAGGGACTTTTAATATGTGGTTTCTGCAACACAACCAACCACTTGATTAGATCACCAGGCCTTTCTTTCGAGGTGCCTCTACATGAACTCAAACCACCAACCTTTGGTTAGCAGTGAGTGTATTAACTGTTTGTATAGCTCAGAGATTCCTACAACACGACAGTAAGGAAAATTTTTGTTATCCCTTCCCCAAAACCATAGCCTTTTAAAAGCTTTCCTTGAAATCAGGTTGGAATGAAGAAATAGTTAAACTTCTTTACCTTGGTTCCAACCTGAGAGGTCATTGATCCAGACTAGCTTGGGGAGTGACGTGAAAGAGAGAAGTGGTTTGCTCTTTGGTTTTGGTCCCTCCTTCCTCTTGGTATTGCCTGTGTGGGTCTCTGCTCCCTAACTCTGCTTCCTTCACTTACCTCTCTTTAAAGCTGCTGTGTTGTTGTTGTTATTATGTGCCATTGAGTAGGACCTGACTCATAGTGACCATCTTTGGGTTTCTGAGGTGGTATCACTATGGAAGTAGGTTGCCCAACCTTCCTTCCGATGGGTGGCTGGTGGGTTTGAACCGCCAGCCTTCTGGTAAGCTGCCAAGTGCCTTAGGCACTATGCTACCAGAGCTCCCTTAAAGCTGCTGTAGGTAGACAGAATCTGGGGGCAGTGGGGAGTCAAGGGCAGAATTCTTGCCTTCCATGCTGAAGACCCAGGTTTAATTCCTGGCCAATGAACCTCATGTGCAGCCACCACCTGTCTGTCAGTAGAGGCTTGTGAGTTGCTATGATGCTTAACAGGTTTCAGTAGAGCTTCCAGACTAAGATGGGCTAGGAAGAAAGATCTGGTGATCCACTTGCAAAAATCAGCCTGTGAAAACCTTATAGATCACAATGGTCCAATCCCCAACCAACTACAGGGATGGTGGAGGATGGGGCAGCATTTGGCTCCATTGGGTCACCATGTGTTGGGGATCAGCTTGATGGCAGCTAGCAACAACGATAATAAGCAGAGTCTGAGCTTGGAGCCCTATGCAAGGTTAGTGCTGAGATGGATGATGTGAGGACTCAATCTCAATTTATTCTTGCTCATCATTCAGGCTCTGGGGGTAAAGAAGAAATGAAGTGACCCAAAGGGAGCAATGGCTGGGAGTCAGGAGAGCAAGAACTGCTCCTGATCACTTTTCAATTATTTTATCACTCATTTATCAGTTTACTTACCTACTGAATGAAAATTTATAGATCAGGTCTTACTTCTGTGATTAATAAAAAGTTTGAGGATATTGAGGGAAAACTGGAAAAGAGTTTGGGCTTCCCAAAGAAAAAAAAGGCACTTTATAAATCCAAGGCAGTTACAGCCTCTTGGGTTAAAGATTCCAATGAGCTTGTTCACTTTGGCCACACTTATATGTGGCAGTGCCCAATAATTTTCCCTCTTGTGCATTTAAGCTTCCAGATGATTAGGCTCAGAGAAGCAAGAACTTCCCTTGAGGACATACAGAGTCACTATCTCTTCTACCACCCCTTCAGACTCAGGGAATCTCTGAGAATCTCCAAGCTGGAAGGGACTTTAAAAGTCATTTACCCCAGCTGCCAGTATATTCCCTTGATAAACAGACAAATGGGAATATAAAGTAAAAGTACAGTTAATCCTCAGTTATTTGGTTGTATATTGTCCTTAGACATCGAGGGAAAGGGTTGTGTACTTTGAGAGAGTGATTGGGTTTCTGCTTATCTTTCCCTTCTCCCAGCTAAACAATCACAAATCTTTCCAGTGTTCCTTAGGGGATTGATTTCAAACTTTTGAAATCACATAAATTGAAGGCACCTTCATCTAGCTATGTTGATGCAGCCTTCATTTTCATTCCAGAAACTGTTGGCTATTCCCCATTCAGAAGGGACTGCATTTGAAATAGGATGACAGAGGAATTATTCTCACTGATATTACCCTTCAGCAACATCCCAGTTCTGAGAGACTCTGCTAACTGCTATTGCTATAATGACTAGCAATCATGGCACAATCACTGAAATGAATTAAATTATTAATTTCAATAGCACCCCATGGTGCATTTATAAATCCCACCATCTGGGGAACATAAATATGGAGGTCCACATTCTAAACTTGGAGGCATGGTGCTCGGTGCCAAGGGCTGTATCTTTGAAGGCAGTAAAGATTTTTCAAGATACTATATGTGGAGCAGCAAGCTGTGCATTCAAGAGAAGACTCTGTCCCTGAGTCTCTATTAGCTTTATCATGTATTTAAGGCTCTTATCACCCTTATTTGTTTTAACCAGTTCTTATCAACAGACCCAAAGTGTAACTATCATTGTTTAAGCAGGATACAGGATGGAAATAAAGTAAAACTTTGACCTGAACTCTTTAGCTATGTACTCCCTTTTCTCTTCATCAAATTTGCTTTCATCTTCCCTCAGTCTCTTCTCTTATTGACTAGTGTCAAATATGCAAATATCCGTGTTAATAAGTTCTTCATACTGAAATAATTATTTTTGAGTTTTGAATGTTTTCAATATCAAAACTTCAAGAGAATTGTTCCTGAAGCAGAGGCAATGGAAGGTGCTGGAGTGGTGTATAACATACTGTAGTAAGAGATTTGACTTTCTTTCCTTATGAGGAACAAGTTGACCAGATGTTGAGGTTCAGCAAGACTTCCTTGTTTGCCATCTGTGACATCCCCAAGGACTCGAGGAAGAAGGGCACTTCTAAAGAGCATATGTACAGGATTTCCATGGAGTCCTGGTGGGGCACCATAGGCCAGCTTCTTCCTACCATGGATTACCAACCCAAAGCCAAGTAACAGCCTTAGTTGCTAGACCACAATTTCATAATCTCCCCCAATAACTAGGTTTCTGATTCATGGGTTCACTTAAGGTACAGAAGAGACATTCACAGCTTTCTGCAGGTCAAATAATTAGCATCAGTGTTGTCGTACAGTTCTTGTTCTTCTTGTTCTCTCTGTATAGTGCAATTTTTGTATCTTAACTAGCTGTAATGGTGACTATTGCCTAGAAAACTGTTCCTTTCAGTGCCTTTTCACATACACATCTCATCAGATGCATTTTAGCCAACCCTGAAAATTGAATTAAGCCTGCAGGCCAGTGTGATATCTAGTTGAGATGGAGGACATCCTATTAAGGTTTCTCACTGTTCTTCATGTCACAACCAGTTGCTGGTATTTAAGTCAATGCAATATGTCTCCAGTAAAATAAACTAAAACTAAACTCACTGCTGTGAGGTCGGATTTGACTCATAACAATCACTCCTTGGGTTTCCAAGGCAGTATCACTATGAAAGTAGATTGCCCAATCTAGTGGATGAGCTTAAGTGAAAAGAATTTTGGATGAGGTATATTTTAGCACCTGTCTTTTAGATTGATATCCTTCAATTCCCAGTAAAGCCAAGCATCAGGGTTGTTTGAGAGATGATGATCTGGAGCTTTGGGACTTGTTGGTTTGTATGTGATTAGATTTTCATTTCTTCATGTCTTAGATGCCCTTCTCAAAACTCAGCCAAACCAGCTTATTATTAACCACTTCAGAACAAGTGAGTGCATAGAACCTGTAATCACAAGAGATTTAAATGAAACTTCTGATCTTCATGGCAAGGTCTTTGCTAGCAGTTTCCCTTTCCCTCTCTGGGTTGTGGAACTTAAATGTATATCTCATTTGAGAAGCTGGACCTCTAGAGACTCCTACATCCCTGGTTTGTTAATGATGATGAAGGAATCCAAAATCTGTGATTTATGCAATTTAGCCACAGCATTCCCTAACCTCTGTGGGAGTTAGTAGACTGGAATAATTACAGACTAAATAGTGATGATAAGGAGGAAATGTACTGTAGTTGGAGTTAGTGGGCTGAGAAAACAAATGTTTCTGGTCTCAGGAGAATCTGTTTGCTGTTATATAGGAGGAGAAGTGGAGAAGCAAAGAGATCTTGCCCTAGTCTATATGCGTTCAGTCACTGGGAAAGACTATGCAAAGTTATCATAAAAAACAAGAGGTGCTACACACAAAAAAACTGTCAGCATCATTCTCCCCTCTTAGCCGACCACCAAGCAATGGGAAGACAAACAGTGGAATCATTTCAGGGTGGAAATCTTGAGCAATCATTGCTTTGGTCTCAGGGCCAATGCTGCTGAGCCTGGAGGGACCAGTGTAACTTTCCTTTGGAACCTGAATTTGCTTCTGAAGCAAACACAAGAGAAAACTTCTCTCACACAAAAGAATTGAGAAATTTCCTGTTCTGAGGTGAACTAGTGGAGTTTAGTGGGAGTTAGTCACAATGGTAGCTCTTGGTAACTGCAGCGTTTCTTTTCTCTTTGGGTGTTGAAGTAGTTCACCCTAAACAACCAACAGTTCCACATTGAAGAGCTGAATCCCTTTGAGGCCTGGGTCAAGTGGCCTGCCCAAGGCCAAGATAGAAGGCCCAGGTAGAGGCCAACCCAGGAAGCATGGCGTCCTGCTAGAGACAATACCTCTCCCCCATGGAGTCCTTGAATCTCCCCACCTAGAGAGAGACATTCTTTCTGGTACTGCCCTGCAGCAAATAAAGGGAAAGAACAAAACACATTTTTTTTTTTTTCCCTGAGATGAAAACATCTGGTGCCTTTAAGGGGGTCAGGGAAGTATATCCAAGAAGATTCAAAAGTATGTTAGTTATGCCTTCAAGGACAGGTAGTATAAGAGAGAAGAGGATGTTTTCTCACTTCTAGAGCAGCATCTAAACAACTCTTCACATCAAGAAGAGGGAATGTCTGCCTGAGGACCAATTCTAAATTGACTCAGCACTTCCCTTTCAAGGGTAATTGCTTACCCACATCACAACCTTGCAGAAGAAATTTTCTTTATAATAAGATTTGATGGCCAATTTGATTGGCCTCTGGGGCCACAGGGTAGAGAAACAATGATGCTGTATGAAGAATTATTTGTTGTTGTTGTTATGTGCCGTCGAGTCGGACCCGACTCATAGCGACCCCTCCTTGGGTTGCCGAGGCAGTATCACTACGGAAGTAGATTGCCCCATCTTCCTTCCAAGGAGTTGCTGGTGGGTTTGAACCACCAGCCCTCTGGTTAGCAGTCCAGTGCCTTAGGCACTATGCTACCAGAGCTCCCGGAGAATTATTTAGAAAATTATATATAAAATGCAGAGAATTCACACACTGATCACCTGTAACTTTGTCACAAGAAGATATGTACAAGTTAGCAAACCTCAAAACAAGATCTCTGTAGGACTTACCATACATCCCACACCCTTCATTCTTCCACTGGGATGCTTCCCCAATTTGTTGCGAGGGAAGAAGCATCAGATATTTATGGAGGCTTACTGAGGAGGTGGAGTTGCTGAGTGGGGCAAATAGGTCCACACTTGCTACTAACTGAAAGATTGGAGGTTCAAGTTCCCCCAGAGGCACCTCTGAAGAAAAGCGTGATGATTAACTTCTGAAAAATCATCCACTGAAAACCCTAAAGAACACAGTTCTATTCTGATACACACGGGGTCACTGTGATTTGGAGTGGATTTCACAAAAAATGGCAACTGGTTTTTGGTTTTCTGAGGTGGTTGGGAAGAAACTGATTCCACTGGAGGTCTCTCTGACCTTAAGCCTCCTGTGGTCTAGACCTCATCCTGCTGCCCTGCAGGCAAACTGGGGCACTATCTCCCAGCACACGAGTCCATGATTGGATTTCCAGATAAGCAAGGTAAGCATGAGCTTGCTTTTGCTTACTTACTAATCTGTAGTGAACTGTTTTGCATTTTTTCATCACCTTCTCCTTCTGCGTGTGACTGGTATCTCTCTCTCCCAGCATCTAATTTGCAGTGAACAGTGTACATGTATTTTGCAGATGTGAAATTCATGTACTTATTCACTACTGATTAGTAAGTAAGCACAAGTAACCCTGTGCTTAATTTGCTTCCTGGGTAATCCAACACTGGTTTTGACACACTACTGGGGATGCTATCCAGGTGGGTTTGTTAGGAGGTTCTCCTAAAGGACTCACTCACTGCCATCTAGTTGATTCCTATTCATAACAACCCTATAGGACAGGGTAGAACTGTCCCATGGGCTTTCAAGGCTATACATCTTTACAGAAGCAGACTGCCACATTTTTCTCTTGTAGAGTGGCTGGTGGCTTTGCACCACCAACATTTTGGTTAGCAGTCCAATGCTTTAACCACTGCCCACCAAGGCTCCTTCATAAAGGACAGTGACTCTGTTTTCTAATACCTCTAAATGGCTGACTTCAAGCCTGTCTCTGGTACTTTGACTTTTAGGGCAGCCTCCATATTTCCTGAGAAATTAATCATAGGGATCTTCTACTTTAGGAGAAATTAAAAAAACTTTAGTTCAGAGAATTATATGTGGATTCCTTAGTTCTTATTTTTGCGATTGGGTCATTATTGGTTATTACTGTGCAACTTCAGGTATTATTGGGAATCATTGAATACTCTACATGATTATCATGGGGGTAGGTCAAGAGTACCCACACTTCAAGTCTATCTCTGTTCCTGAGCAGGCAGAAGGGTTGATCTGCTTTAGAAGGTAGGTGGCACAATATTTAAGTGTCATTCGTGCTGCCCAGCAGTAGCCCTAGATCCATACTTCTGATTTTCCAGGTAATTTACTTTAACCCATATCCCTGACTCTTGATCCCTAAGTCTTTTAAATGAAGTTCAGTGGAAAAGACTATGACACAGAGATTTGTATGCAGGTGATTTATTGGAGAATGCTCACAGAAACAACATTCTGTAAGGGAATATGGAAAGCAGCCTTGGGAAGATGGAGAAACTGAACTGTGATGCAGATATCACAAAGGCTTAGCTACTCTCAAGGTATTTCCTCTGTCTCACTCCTGCAACAAGGGGTATTGTTACTCTAATACCCCACACCCACTTGGTGAACAGAGGTTCGGCCATCCCCCACTCCCACCTACCTTCTGGGCTCACAGGAACTCCATCCCACTCTGTGTGCTCTGATGGAGCCTGGGTGCTCTGCCCTGACCTCCCTCGATTTTTTTTTTTTTCTCTCTTTTTTTCTGCTTTTTAGTTTGCTTGCTTTTGTCTGTTTTAAAAGTACCACTATTACTAATCCCTTTGTCCTTTTTACTATTATTCTTTATTCTTTTCTTCCCAGGTTCTAGTTTTCAGCTTTTTTCTTCTCCCTGTTCTTGGTTGCATTTTTTTTCCCTTCTTTTTTGCTCATGGTTAACCCTGTTCCTTGTTTTTTTTTTGCACTTTTCCCATTTTTTTCTTCATTATTCTCCCCTGCCATTTTTCTCATATTACCCTATCCCCAGATATTGCAGGTTTTCTTATTTTTTTTGCTGACCTTCTTGATTGTCTGGAGGGCACAGCCATTTTGATTGTTTACACTTGGTAGTCATTTTGGATATTTAAAGTGACTGAGGGCATAGACATTTTGAATGTTTACAAGTGGTGGCCATTTTGAATATTTAAAGTGACCGAGGGCACAGCCATTTTGAATGTTTACAAGTGGCAACCATTTTGGATTTTAAAGTGATAGCATTCTCATTCGGATTTCAGGGATCTAAGAACAGTCAGCGAGACAGGAAGTAGGGAGAGGACAAAAAAAGACAAAGGGGACCAGAACAGATTGAGGAGTCAGCCACAGGGACCCAGGTGAAGAGAAGGAACCCAGGCCACACACCACAAGGAGTGAGGCGGGAAGGCAGGGAGAGGTCAGAAAAGGCAAAGGGGATAAGAACAGATTGAGGATTCAACTGCAGGGAGCCAGGTAAGGAGAGGGAACCCAGGCCACCCACCACAAGCAGCAAGGTGGGAAGCAGGGAGAGGACAGAAAAGGCAAAGGGGACTGGAAAAGATCAAGGAGTTAGCCGCAGGGATCCATGTAAGGGTGGTTGGAGGGGTTTCCAACAGCTAAGGGAAACAAACTTGTCTGTCGGTTTGTCCTACTGTGGTGACATGTTACTGTGAGTCTTGAGGCTGTGTCACTGGTGTTTCAAACCCAGTGGGGTGCACATGATGCACAGGTATCAGCCTGGCTTACAGACTGAGACAGACTAGGAAGAAGGAGGAGGTCATTCACTTCTTAAAGAATTGGCCAGGGAAAATCTTATGAATAGCAGAGAAACACCATCTGATACATTACTGTGCAACTTTATGAATAGTCCAGAAACATTGTCCAATACAGAGGAGGAAGATGAATCACTTAGCTTAGAAAGCTCTCAAAGTAGGACTGGACAAGAGCTGCATTATCAAAGTAAAATCAGCCTTACTCATATGGATAAGGTAAAGCTTTTGAGACCTTCATTTGCTGACGTGGCACCACTCAAATTGAGGAGAAACAGCTGCAAACATCTATTAATAATCGGAACATGGAATGTACGAAGTATGAATCTAGGGAAAATTGGAAGTTGTCAAAAATGAAATGGAACACATAAAGATTGATATCCTAGGCATTAGTGAGCTGAAATGGACTGGTTTTGGCCATT
>NW_006921600.1:8521635-8523798 GCF_000298275.1 Orycteropus afer afer
GTCTCACCTACTTTGGTCATGTTGTCAGAAGGGACCATTCCCTGGAGAAGGATGTCATGCTTGGTAAGGTGGAGGGTCGACGAAAGAGGGGAAGACCTTTGACGAGATGGATTGACACAGTGGCTATGACAAGGGGCTTAAGTATAGCAGGGATCATGGAGCTGGCGCGGGATTGGGCGGTGTTTCGTTCTGCTGTGCATGGGGTCGCTATGAGTCAGAAGCAACTTGACGGCACCTAACAATAACAACAACAGCTACTCTCATGGTAGTTCTAGAGTTAGGATGGCCTTTTTGGGTTGTTCTTAACTGAGACTAGGGCATCAGGCATTTTATATTTCCTGTTCCTGTGTTTGCTTGTAATTCTTCTTTCTGATAGGGATGGAAAAAGGTGAGGAAACTAGGTCAGTTCCCTCATTTCTATGTACTTGAGTTAATCTGCTGTACAAAGATATTGCATCTAGCACAACTGTGGTATTCATGCATTTGGGACTCCTGAATATAGCATAATGTTGAGCATTATTTTCAATAAATATCTGGGAAAGAAACATAACAAGGAGGGTGGAGGGAAGGAAATAGAAGAAAGAGAAAAAAAAAGTTGCTGTTGAATGGACTCTTATAGTGAGCCCATGTGTGTCAGAGTAGAATTTTGCTAAACAGAGTTTTCAATGGCTAATTTTCCAGAAGTAGATCACCAGGCCTTTCTTCCAAGGTACTTCTGGGTGAACTCCAACCTACAAACTTTCAGGTAGCAGCCGAGTACATTTCTCATTCACACCACTAGGGACTTCGTAGTCCTTAAAGTTTTGACAAATGGAGTATGCCCTGTGTTGTCCCATGACTGATGGGTTTTCTGCCCTGACTAGTGTTGCAGGTTGGGATTTTCAGGTAGCCAACTATGAGATGGAGTTTAGTGTACAGGAATTTTATTACAGAATATTTTGGGATCAGCACTATGGGAGAAAGGAGGCAGGGGAGAAAGTGAGCTCCGATGTACTTTCAAAACAGCTCTCAGCTGATACCCATGGAGTTCTGGAGCATGACCAACACTTTAGATCTGTCCTGAGTTGGGGCAAGTGGGCCAGACATTTATAGTACTGCATCAAAGAATCATTATGTGCAGGCTGCCCCTGGGAAGGGGAATGGCCTGGGGAAAAGCAGCTCTCTTCAACTGAGGGCGATTTCCAGAAAGAACTGACAGCTGAGGGCAGTCAGCTGGCAGTACTCCCAGCAGCTGGGGGAATGTGCCCTTCATTCATAACAGGGTTTCAAACCGGTTCATTCCGGTTCCAGTCTCTGCTGATAATTTGCATTTCTACCCCAGATATATTGAGTCAGAATCTACAGTTTAACGAGATAAGAATTCTATAAGAATCACCTGGGGATTGTTTAAAAATATGTTGTTGTTATGTGCGGTCAAGTCGGACCTGATTCATAGCAACACCTCCTTGGGTTTTCGAGGTGGTATCACTATGAAAGTAGTTTGCCCAACTTTCTTTCCGAGGAGCAGCTGGTGAGTTAGATTCTGATATAGTATATCTGGGGTAGAATACAAATTATCAGTAGGAGAAGGAACCAACACAACCCAGTTCGAAGCCCTGATTCCTGAAGAGGGATCTGGGAAGTGCATCACAGCATCCACTATACCTGGTACAGCCACTCTAGCACCCCCAGTTCTCTGATCCTTTTGTACCCATTGACCATTATCTGCCACAACATCTGGAATTTCTACTTCACTCACTGAAGGTCATCTCCAGCCTTCCCAGAGCCTTTCAGCAGTGTTAACACTGTCTCCTGGGTCTTTGCTGGGTACTAAATTCTGTGTCACAGGAAAATGCTTGATAAAATATCTCTTCTCCAACATTATGTTCTAGTCTCTTGACTCAGCACCCGCAGGATCTAATATCGTATGTACTTCCCTGGCTTTTGCCAGTACTTGTTGAGAAAGCCCTGCAGAGCCTTTACTTTTCTCCCTTTATAGACCCTTTTGTGCTATATTGTGGCCTGACCCTAGTTATTAACCTGGTTGGCCAGGCGGGAAGTTGGGGTAGGTTCTATGGAGTGTGGTCTTACGAGGCAGAGGCTTCTGTATCATTTTCAAGCAAATTAAGCACACTCTGGTAGCATAGTGGCTAAGGCACTTGACTGCTAACCAGAAGGCTGGCA
>NW_006921600.1:8523903-8536533 GCF_000298275.1 Orycteropus afer afer
AACCCAAGGAGGGGTCGCTATGAGTCAGGTTTGACTTGATGGCACATAACAACAACAACAACAACAACAAAACTTTAATAAAAGGAGCTCTGGTGACATAGCAGATAAGGCATTTGGCTCTAACCAGAAGGTCTGCAGTTCATAACCCACCAGTTGCTCCACAAGAGGAAGATGAAGCAATCTACGTCCATAAAGATTTATAGCCTTGGAAACACAATGGGGGTTGCTATGAGTCAGAATTGACTAGATGACAGTGGGTTTGGTTTTTTGACTTTTGCAACTTTATCAGGGAGGAGTGGGTCACTTCTGCATGCCCAGAAGGTTCAGATGGTGATCTGGGTTTTTGAGTTCATCAACCTAGCCATACTCATCCCAAGTCTCAGGACTCCAGTCTTTCTATATTAGGACCTCATTTTGGTAGAAGACTTGCTGGTTTGAAAATTAAACCTTCTCTGGAATTCTACTACCTTTATAGTTACATCTAGACCTGATTCTCAGTTTTTTTCTCCCCTCTGGCTGTGGGAGATGAGAGTCTCTTCATGTATTTCAAAGTGAGCCATCAGGCTTTCACACTTCAGCTTAAATTGATTTCCAATGGGAAATCAATCTCCGCCTTGGCTTTTCATTGTCTTTCTTCAATGCATCAATAGCACTCAATAGCAGCCATCTGATTTCGTTCTCCTTATAGATTTATTACCTTCTCAACTTCTCAAACACCTGAGATATTATTGCATGTCCAGTTCATCCCATTCCACTGGTGTCCTTTCCCAATTCAAAAGTGAAAATGTTAACAATTGTACTATTATAGCATGCCAGAGGCTATCACAACTACACCAACCACCTTACTGGGTTCCTTATTTCCACCTGGCCAGCAGATGACTCAGCTCCAAAATCCCATTTAGAGTCTTTCTTCAGACCACTCCTGACACTAACTCTTTCAGGTCAGATTCCCAGGGAAATAATTTTTGAAATGGAGATTTACATGCAGGTTTTTGCTGTTAGGTGCTGCTGAGTCAATTTTCAATTCACACAAAGTAGAACTGCCCCATAAGATTTTCTTGGCTGAGGTTTCATGGAAGCAGATTGCGAGGTCTTTTCTCCTGAGGAGCCACTTGGTTTGAACCACAAATCTTTCAGTTAGCAGCTGAGCACTTAACAATTGTGCCACCAGGACTCTTTGGAAAGTACTTTTAGGAATAGCAGTTGTGTGCAAATAAAGGAAGCAACAGTGAGGAGGAGAGTTGAACTGCAATGCAGTTGCAGTAGAGGCATCAGCCAATATTGCAGGGAGATCTAGAGCTGAGATGACCCTTTAGAGTTATTCCAAATTGAATTGAGGGTGTTGGGTTTTGTACTTTGGCAACAGCTAGCCACTGGATGCATGTTGTCACTAGGAAGGAGGCATAACTTTGGGTAAGGAAGGTCCCTTAAGCTGAGGGCAACTCACAGAGAAGGAGGTGTTAGAAGTCAATACTCCTGGCAGCTGAGGTAGTTAGTGGGTGGATCCCTAGGGGGATCTGAGCAGTTCACCACAGCATCCACTACACTGTCCTAGCCCTACAGTGTAGGTTCTGAGCCCTGCCTTAGATCTATTACTTCTTTATTTCTTCTTGTCTTAGCTGGCCTTTGTCTTGTCTAACTTCAAATATCAGTCAGCTCTTTACTGAACCAGCTGAAGTCTGATTTTTATATACATATATATTAATATATAGGATCTCTGGTAGCATAGTGCCTAAGGCACTTGCCTGCTAACCAGAAGGCTGGCGGTTCAAACCCACCAGCCACTCCTCAGAAGGAAGGTTGGGCAATCTACTTCCATAGTGATACTGCCTTGGAAACCCAAGGAGGGGTCACTATGAGTCAGGTCCAACTTGACGGCACATAACAACAACAACAACAACATATTAATATATATATATATATTATATACATACATATATGTATGCTTTTTATATATATTATGTTATATAATGTACAGTAAGGAGCTCTGGTGGCATAGTGGGTAAGGCATTTGGCTAAATAGAAGATCAGGGGTTCAAACCCACCAGCTGCTCTGAGGGAGGAAGATGGGGCAATCTACTTCAGTGAAGATTTACAACCCTATGGGTGTTGCTATGAGTGAGAATCAATTCAACAGCAGTGGATTTGGTTTTATGAGTAGAAATAATATACAATATAATACCATACTATAAAATTTTATGTATAATATATTATACTACTGTAAAACTTGAGAAAGCCAGAAGCTGGGTAAGGCAGAAACTTGTCAGAAAAGGAAAATTCAAATATTTTCCATTAAGTAGAGAGCGCTGGAAAAGTGACTGCACCCCGTCAAAGCAGAAAACTTGTGAGACTTGGAAAAATAAGGTAGGTTCAGTGAGTACTGGCTCTCAGTTTTCATTGTATATATACAACAATACTATATATACTATAAGACTGTGTTTTGTGTTGCTGTGTGCCATCAAGTATATTCCAACTCATTACAGCCATATAGTACATGGGGTTTCCTAGACTGTAATGTTCATGGGAGCAGATTGTTAGTTCTTTTCTCTCTTGGAGTGGCTGGTAGGTCCAAACTGCCGACCTATAGGTTAGCAGTTAACCACTGTGTCACTAGAGCTCCTTCAAATCTCTCTCTCTCTCTATCATCTACCTATCTATATTTCTTGGTAAGTCCAGCAAAATTTCTGTAAGAACTCTAGGGTAGAAAAGCTTCAGTTGTAAAAAGAATAAAGACCAAAATGTTCCCTTAAGACTCATTGTGCTCCATTCTGAAGAGTGACTCTGCAGTCTTGACCCTGACCATTTGCTGTTGTTACTCTGGGAGAGGTTAAAGGAGAGAGAGAAGAGCAGGAGCTAATGGGGAAGATGAGAGGAGGTTTAGCAGTTTATGACTTCTTCCTCAAACCAAACCAAACTCACTGCCATTGAGTCAGTTCTGACTCATAGTGCCCCCCATTGGGTTTCCAGGGCTGTAAATCTTGATGGACTAGATTATATCATCTTCCTTCCATGGAGCAACTTGTAGGTTTGAACCACTGACCTTCTGGTTAGCGGCCAAATGCCTTATCCACTATGCCAGCAGAGCTCCTTTATTACTTTTCAGACATAACATAGTTAAAGAGGCCTGGAGGAACACTCCTGCTCTGTTCTCCAGGGGTAAAGACTGGGTAAGGCAGAGCTATAGGGCCGTCTTTCTCAAAGTGTTTTCTGTGAAACACTTAACACAAAAATCACCCAAAGACCTTGTTTAAACATACACACTCTGGACATACGGAGTTGCAGTCTCTGGGTTTGGATTAGTTGTGCATGCTTGCCCAGTCAGTGTGATGTACTCTGAGGCTGAGCACAATCCTCTGATCAGGAACATCTGGGTTGTTCCTCTTGGACTGGTTGTGGTAAGAGACACAACCTCCTTTCTAAGGAGCACACAGTGTTTGCGCCAAGAGTGGTAGGAATCGTCAATAGCTGGAGAGCAAGGGTATTTGGCAAAGTGAAAAGCAAGGGGGAAAGTAAAATGTTTCCTTTCACAGCTTAAATGAAGTTAGTTGATGCCAACCTGGAAGAAAGGGGGCATCTGAGCCTAAAGACCGTGTTATCACATTTACATATGTTTACTCACTTTACCCACAATTGGTTGTTGACTCCATATAAACAGGGAAGAGGGTATGGCATGGAGCACATGGTAGACTTCAGTTTTTAGTTCTCAGTTGAGCCTTTGTGCTGCTAGACTTAACACTCTATGGCAGTTGATCATGAATAGTACTAGTTGAGGGGACAAGAGCCAAGAGATAACATTTATCTCATGTGATAGCTCTTAATATTGTCAGAAAGTGGCCTCTAAGTGTGACTGTAGGTCAACCCTTTGCCCTCTCCAAAAAAATTAGATTAAAAACATTTCTCAAAAATGTTCAAATATTTGCAAATTAGGTTAAGCCTAAATAGCCAAATGGCCAATCAATTTTCCATTTCAACTTTTAATGATGTGATGCTTCATAAAAAGCTATTGAATTATAGAACTTAGATCTGTATGTCTAAGATATACGAAACCAAAAACTAAACCTGTAACTATCGAGTCAGTTCCAACTCATGTCATTGTTAGATGCCATTGAGTTGGTTCTGACTCATATTGACCCTATGTACAACAAAATGCAATACTGCCCAGTCCTGTGCCAGCACCACAATCCATGCTATACTTGAGTCCATTGTTGCAGTCGCTATGTCAATCCATCTTGTTGAGGACCTTCCCCTTTCTCATTGACCCTCCTCCACTTTACCAAGCATGATATATCGTTCTCCAGGGCAAGGTCCCTTCTGACAACATAATTGAAGTAGGTAAGGTGAAGTCTGTCCATTCTTATTTCCAAGGAGCATTTCGGCTGCACTTCTTCCAGGACAGATTTGTTAGTTCTTCTGGCACTCAATGGTACTTGCAGTATTTTTCACCAATACCACAATTCAAAAGCATCAACTCTTCTTCAGTCTTCCTTATTCATCATGCAGCTTTCACCTGCATATGAGGTGACTGAAATCATCATGGCCTGGGTTAGGCACACCCTAGTCTTCAAAGAGACATCTTTGCTCTTCAGCACTTGAAAGAGGTCTTTTGCAGCAGATTTGCCCAGTGTAATATGTTGTCTGATTTCTTGACAACTGCTTCCATGGGTATTGATTGTGCAACCAAGTAATATGAAATGTTTAACAACTTTAATCTTTTCTCCATATTGTAAGGCTGCTTATTGGTCCATTTGTGAGGATTTTTGTTTCCTTTATGTAGAGATGTAATTCATACTGCCTACTGTCATCTTTAATCTTCATCAGTAAGTGCTTCAAGTCATCTTCACTTTCAGCAAGCAAGGTTGTGTTGTCTGCATATCGCAGGTGGTTAATGGGTCTACCTGCAGTCCTGATGCTGTGTTCTTCATATCGTCCAGCTTCTTGGATTATTTGCTCAGCCTACAGATTGGAAGTTATGGATAACATTGAGAAGAATGGGAATTCTAGAGCACTTGATTGTGCTTATGAGGAACCTGTACATAGACCAGGAGGCTGTTCGAGCAAAATAAGAGGATACAGCATAGTTTAAAATTAGGGCTGTGTCCTTTCACCTTACTTATTCTAAGTTGTAGCTACTCTTAAATCAAGGAACAAATAGACAACAAATTGAGGAAGACTCCCTCTTGGAAAGTCCCCCAGGCACTGTTTAACGCTACCCCTACAGTCAGGCGCTCATAAGGGCTGAGGACGTTGAGGAAAAACTAAAGCATGAATGCAGTTGTAAAGGGCTATTATTGTAGGGAGTGCCTTAGTGAGCACTTAGGTTCGCAATATTTCAGATACCTGATCTCCATTGTAAGAAAGGCTGAGATGCTGAAATACTTTCTTTTCTGGCGTAACAGTCAAAATAGGCTGTGAAACAAACAACCCAAACTCTCAATGGCTTACAAGGACAGAGTTTGATTTCTTTCTTCTCTCAGTGTTGAGAGTAGTGATGCAGGGTGGGGGCAGCTCTGCTCCACACAGACAGTACCCAGGATACTAGGCTGATGAGGCTCATTGATGATATCTCATCAGGAAGTTTCAGGTTCACCCTTAGGTTTGTTGCTGGGGAACTAAGTCTAGAGAGGTGAATATTAGCAATTACATGTTTTGGACACATCTACTCAGATTTTATTGGCCCAAATTGCTCACGTGGGCACCCTTAACTTTAAAAGATGAGACCATGTAATCTTCTTTGTTCCTTGAAATAGAGGAGAATGGGATATTGCCGGACACTAGTGATGCCTATCGAATTTTGTCAGGGTTGACTCATGAGCTGGGCTTCCCTATTGCTGTAAATTGTGTGACCATGCTTGGTGGGAGGGGAGGGGCATCTACAGTATTGGTTCATCTAAGGATAAGCGGAGATAGAGGAGGGGCTAGAAGCTAAATACATAGGAACAACAGATCTTCTGCACAGTAAGATAGATTCTGAAATACAGCTACATTCTCTGAAGACTAGAACTGTGCTTCATCTTTGAATGGGTCAAATCTATCATTTGGGCATGTGTCTTCTTATTCATTAATGTGTACTGCTGTCCTTAGTATATAAGAATAATATTAAGCTAAGCCACTACTATCAGAATTGACCTTTTTCAGAATCAACCTTCCCCACCCTCCATTAGAGAGGATGTTTCTACAATGAACTGTCCATGCTTTTTCTCTCTCTCTCCTTGTCTTTGCTATGTAAATCACACCCATATATGAGCTGATGGGCTTTGGCTAGGGTGATAATTTGTGGCTATAGAAAAGTCATGTAATTCATCTGAGTTTTGAGCCATCATCTTTGGTTTTATTAACATCATGCCCGGACTGACTGGTTCAGTTATTGCATCCCTAGGAGCTTATTGAAACAACTTCTGTTTTCAAAAAAGAGGAATACACTTATATTTTTTAAAAATCTTAAACAATGATATACATACATATATGTGCACATACAGACACAAATCATACATATTTGCTCCCTTTCAGAACAAGGAACTTGTGCCGAACAGTTTAAGAACTACTTTGAAGAAACTCTATACCATTATTTCAGTTATACAACCCAATGTGGAAATGTCTCTGGTGGCACAGTGGTTAAAGCATTCGGCTGCTAATCAAAAAGTGGGAGGATCAAACCCACCAGCTTCTCTGTGGGAGAAAGATGAGGCAATCTGCTTCTGTAAAGATTTACAGCATTGTAAACCCAATGGGGCAGTTCCACTCCATCCAATAGGGTCTCTATGAGTCGGAATCAATTAGATGGCTGTGGGTTTGGTTTTTTCGTTTATAGACCCCATTGGGAGGCACTCTAAAGAAGCGTTCTGCTCTTAGGCAGAGCTTCAAGTGTCAGGACTAAATGTGTGGAAGAGTTTCAAAGAGGGCCTAGGGTTAGGGATCATAGCTACAGAACTTCAACTTGGCTAAGACCTGAGGGTCACTGTGAGAAAATAAACTCCAGTACATCAGTCCCACATAAGGAGCTCTGGTGGCATAGTACTTGAGTCATTTGACTGCTAAACAGAGAGTTGGTGGTTCAAACCCACCAGCCACTCCCACGGTGATGTTTCCAAAGCCTTCAGGACTGGATACAACATTAACAGCAATTCTCCTTAGACTGTGCCATTCAAAGAAAGAAGATTCTTAGAAATCCCTGTAGCTGTTCATGCTGTGGTTTTTCGACTGGAGAAGCATTGTCTTCTTAACAAACCAGCAGTCGCAGGCTTTCCTTGGCTCCAGGTGAAGAGGTGACTTCCTTCTTTGATTCAGTATTCATAATTGGGCTGTCTGTTAGCCAAGGTGGTGAGAAAACAATGCTAATGAGGTCAGGGGTTCAATGCCCACGTGGGTCAGTTAGTGTTCCTTTGTTCTTTGACCAAAAGTCTATATTCTCTAACTATCCAGCTACTCTGATGAAAATAGAGATTGGGAGAGAGTGAGGGACTATGGATGGCTCTCTGTAATCCCATATTCCTGTAGTGGATAATGACTCCAAGTTCCTGTCCTTTTGTCAACAAAGCAATCTTGAAGGAAGTCACCCATTAAGAAACAGTAAGGAAAATGAAAAGTATAGCTCCATGATAGTGTTAAGAAGGTTGAAGCAATAGGATTGGTGATTATAGCTGGAGCATCAGCTTGGTCATTTATGCTATTGAGAAGACAGCAGCAACAAAGATAATTATTATTCAGGGCCAATTTTTAATTTCTTAATAGACAGTTTCAATGTTTTCTAGACATCTGTGATAGAAGCAAAGTGCATTCGTTTGAATTACAGGCCTTCTTTTAAGAAAATATTTTACTCAGCCACTCACTCTCTGGTGGAGATTCTCATGAGCAATAAAATGTCTGTCCATAATGAACAGAACAAGAAGCCCTGAGTATTTCAACAAGTAGAGTCTCAAGCCTGGAGTGACTTAGATATAGCTTGTATATACTCACACTTACTATATCTTGAGCAATGTTGTGAGACAACGTGAATCATAGTAGGCACTAATCTAGGAGGGTGGGAAAACTATGGGCTTCCATGTCAACTCTCTAGCTTAGTATATATACACAAATACACGTGCACATGTGTATGCATGCAAGTGCATGCAGGTGTGAACACACTTGTGTGTTTTGGGGAAAGCAACTTAACTTTTTTGAGCCTCAATTTCTGGGCTTGTCAAATGAGATGTTAATGTTCACCTCATAGGGCTGTTGGAAGAATTGTATGATGAAATAAGAAGTCCAAAAGGTCTAGTGTGGTACCTGGCACATAGTAAATACTTTTCCAGATGACTAGAGTTGTTGTTAACATTGTATACTTTTCTTTTGTTAGGTAAATATTCCCACCTTTTACCGCAAAATCAAATGTGTAGAGCATCTATTACTAAAACCTCATAAACAGATGCTGTTGATGGCCTGTCTCATAACCCTCAACCCACCTGAATTCATCATCAGCTGCCATAGACAGTTTGCAGTGTGTTGACATTTTCTCATATCAAGGGCCTGGATTTCTCCTCTTTCCCTGGATGCTTTACAATGTGTTTGTAAAATCCAGATTCACATGAGAGTTTATGATCCATGGGGCAGCTCTTAATCAAATGGAAGATGGAAGTCGATGGATATATGCCTCAATTTCCCTCCTTCAGGTGGAATATTTCTGAGACATTCTGCACTGTTTCTTAGAGGACTGCGGAGCCTCAGTGAGATTCTACCCAAGTTGCCCACAGCAACAACCCACTTACTAATGTACCCTTATTAGCTTTTCTCCCTTCCTGGTCTCATTTTCCCTATTTTCTCACATATGACTACAGGTATCACTTCCCAAATAAATTCCGAGCACCCAGTTTCTTATCTTAGTATGTGCTTTTTGGAGAATCCAAACTAAAACAGCCAACTCATAAGGTTTCTATTTTATTTTTAAATTTGCATAAATTTTTTTTTTCTTTCTTTTCTGGTGTATACTTCTGAATCTAAACACTGTGTGTGCTCTTGTAACCACCACAGAATCGGGACACAGAATTGTTTTTTTCACCCCTAAAATTCCTTCATGCTGCCCCTTTGTAGTCAACCCGTTCCTTCCCCATTCCCTTACCTGTGACAACCACTGATTTATCCTCTATCCTTTAAGGTTGCATTTTTTTCCCTGTGTAACCTGGCTTCTGCGAGATGAGCTTCTTTTACTTACCATAATGCCTTTGAGAATCATCTAAGTTGTTGCATGTATCAATAATTCATTCCTTTTCATGGCTGAGCAGTATTCCTCTATTTGGATGTAAGACAGTTTATGAATTCACATCTTGAAGAACATTTGGGTTGTTTCCAATTTGTAAAGATTATGAATAATACTGCTCACAAGTTTTTGTGTGAAAATAAGTTTTCATTTCTCTAAGTTAATATCTAGGAATGGGATTTTAGATCACACAATAAATAAATGTTTAATTTTATAAGAAATGGCCAAACTGTTTTTCAGATGGGCTGTACAATTTGTGTTCCCAACAGCAATGTATAAGAGTTCTAGGTACTCCATATCCCTGTTAGCACTTGGTATGGTTGTTGTTATAATAGTAATAATTATTATTATTGTCATTATAGCCATTCTAATAGGGGTAGAAAGACCTCTGGTGGTGCACTGGTTAAAGTGTTGGGCTGCTAACCAAAAAAGGTCAGCAGTTCGAACCTATCAGCTACTCTACAGGAGAAAGATGAGGCAGTCTGCTTCCATAAAGATTTATAGACTTGGAAACCTGTGGGATGGAGTTCTACTCTATTCTATAGGGTTGCTATGAATCGAATCAATTCAATGACAGTGGCTTTTTTTTTTTTTTGGTTTTAATAGGAGTGTACTCATCTCTATGTGGTTTTAATTTGCATTTCCCTAATGACTAATGATATTGAGCCTTTTTTCACATGTGCTTATTTGCCATCATATATCTTCTTTGGTGAAGTATCTGTTCAAATCTGTTGCTCATTTACTTAACTGGGTGATTTATTTTCTTACTGTTGAGCTTTCAGAGTTCTTTACACAGACCATTTGTCAGATATGCAATTTGCAAATATTTTCTCCTAGTCTGTAGCTCATCTTTTCATTCACTTAGTCATGGACATATAAGTACTAATGACATTACATGGTATTGAGAACTAAATTCACATGTTAAATACATGTGAATTGGAGAAAGAAGAATGGAGAAAAGACTGACTTGGGTCTCAGACAAACTTGGGTTTGAATCCCAATCCCATCATCCACTAACCATTTTGCCAAGGATGACCCTCATCTCTAAAGTATGGATAATAACAATATTGACCTAATAGGGTTGCTGTGAGGATTAAATGAGATTGTGTATGTCATTGGCTAAGTCCAGTGCCAAAGCATTGTAACTGTTCAATTAATGTTAAGATTATATTCATATTGTAAAATTCTCTTTTGTCTCATAGCCTTTCCTGAAGCTGCTTCCTCCGCTTGTATTGTTCTGTTGCTCCTACCCCAAACCCACTCCCCTATCGCATCACACATATTTCAGCTGTCTCACTCACTAAAACTCACTGCCATTGAGTTGATTCCAACTCATAACGACCCTCTCTGTTGGGTTTCTTAGGTGGTAAATCTTTATGGAAATAGATTGCCCATCTTCCTTCCACAGAGCAGCTGGTGGGTTTGAACCGCCAACCTCCTGGTTAGCAGTCAAATGCTTTAGACACTGTTCAACCAGACTAGATAATTCCAATTCAAGATCCTTTGCTTGAAACTTTCACTCTGGGACAGGTCCCTTTTCTGGCTGCTCCCTTCTTTCACTCTATATTGTAACCACAGTAAGACATGAGCAACTCGAGGGCAAGGATAATGTTTTCATCTTCTAATACAATGTCAGGCCAAGTTTGATGAATGAATGAATGATGTATAAATAAATTCATGTCATGCTTTGTCTGGAGGTTCTACATAGACATTTCTATTGAGTATTGCTAAATCCAGTCTCTTTACGGCAGGCTTATAAACCCCAAATGTGTGTCTGCAACTTATATAAGAACCCTGCTTGCAACAGCCAGACAGACACTGCATCTTTGACAAGTTGGATGCCAAATGGAGAAACTTGAATGCTTTGCATCTATTTACTTTTACCACATGCTATAAAAATTAAAAATACATTGTACCACAAGTGCAGTATTTAGTGTCTCACTTTAATTACATTCGAGTGTGTCGCTAAATAGTCTTGAGGAAACCTTAATGACCAGCTGTTCTACCCTTTTCCCATATGTCAGAAATGGTTTCTGAAATCACATTCTCGGACAGTAAGGTTGTGTAATTAGACAGTGTATAGTTAACACTTCTAGATTTTCTCCTTAAACTGTGGATCCTGTTTCACTAACATATTGTATGGTTCTGCCAGTTTGGCGCAATACAATTAAATGACGTGCCAAACAGTAACTGGGATATGCAAACTCTATCAGACGTGTCATGATTGCATCATTATCTTCTCATATCTTTTTCATCGTTAGGATGTATGCTTTGTGTGTGTGTGCTATGCAAAATTCAGCATGTATGGCTGACAAATTTAGGAAGAGGACTGTAAATTTTTAATATTCCTTCATAATGCCACTTATCTCATTAGAATTAGATGTGAGAGTGGTGTTTGCATCCTTTTGAACAAAGAGCTATGACTCAAAAATATGACAACGATTTAAGGAAACAAAACAAAACTAAAATTCCCCATGGTTCTAACAGAAGCCGATTATTTTGCACTGCTTGTGGTGGAGGAAGTGGGGATTTTAACTACCCCCTGAACTGGATTTGGGAGATAAAAGAAGTTGAATTTAGAGACTGGTTGTTGTGAAACAACAATGACTTCTTTGCAGTTGCTTGACTCTGAGTTGTTTGAGAACAGTAACTGTTTGTTTTACTAAATTCGGCTAATTCTTTGGTGAGTGTAGACAGAGACTGAAATAGAATTATAAAATAAAGAAATGGGAAAATTCTATCAGTAAGATAACATTCTTTGTCTATTCCTCCCTTCCTTCCCCGAAGATAATTTCCTTGACATTGTCTTGAATCACAAGTCAAAACATGGTTCTGATTTCTCATCAAGAATTGCCCACATAAACATATTAAGTCCAAGTCACAGATGAAGCTTTTGAGTCCAAACGCATCAAATTCATTTTTGAAAAAGGCTAAGAAAAACCTTCTTTGTTCTGATAAGACAGATTTACAATGTTTCTTTTTTCCTTCTAAGCTTGAATTTCCAGTGACTTATTTAGATGTAAGCACTGACAGCTGTAATCATGTTTTAAATCTTGCTTTGTCTCCTTCGTTATAATGTTGTTCAATTAATATTCAGAATAATGGAAGTGATGTGCTGTTTTGAAAAAGATTTGAATACAGTCCAATGCTTTGGAAAACTGACTCTCCAGAGGATTAATCAGCATTTAAAACTTGCATTAATAAAAATCTGATCTTCTGCCACGTAACACACATAATACTTTTTGTTTGTAAATATTTTAGTTTAGTAATATAATATCCTTTCTCTTCTTTTTAAAAAGGATTTTAAAATTGAGCTCTTTTAGATCAGTTCTTCCCTGACTTTTACACACAATTGGTCACTTGAAATTTAAAAATATAAGAATGCTCTTTTTTTTTTTTTT
>NW_006921600.1:8543848-8566828 GCF_000298275.1 Orycteropus afer afer
CTTCTGCTAGTTGGGGTTTAGTCCAAATCTGCATCCTTTCCTTCAAGGCTCAGGGGTCCAAGATTATCTTCTGTGTCTGTGTTAATTGGTTTTCCTTTTCTTTGTTGAAGAGGGTCTGTGCAATCCTTCTGCCTAGTCTGCCATCTTGCCCCGCCTCCAAGAATGCTCTTTTGCATGGTGCACTAAGCTGTATTTCCACCACTAAAGATAAGAGCCAAGTGGTACAACTTGGTACTTAACATTTCAGCTTTTTTCCCAATTTATATCCCAAGAGTTTTTCATCTTCATTTTTTGCAAAACTAAATGATCCAAATCCAATCCTAAAGATATGAGAAGATAATGATGCAATCATGACACGTCTGATAGAGTAAGCTAAAACCTATGCTTAAATAATAAAAAAGTGATCAATAGTAATGGATTCTTTGGCCATACATGGTATATAACAAATAATTTTAGTAATTATTGATCTCTTTTAGTTTTTTTTTTAATATGACACTGAGTTATGGACATGTAAACAAGGATTTTGGTTCTAAATTTAAAACAAAATGACATAATAGAAGACAAGCTGGGAAATAATGGATTAAGTACTCTGTTTGATAGCAAAATGGGATGCAATAAATTTTAGAAACAGAGAAGAAAGATGATTGTGAAAGCAGCATAGACAAAGTAGCAGCTTTAACCTCATAGATTAATAATTTGCTGCTTTATGACAAGAAACAGTCATGTGAGTGTGGAGCTCTGTCCCTTTTCTCTCTCCTTAGGCCGTCTCGTTTGCACGATGGAGATGAGTCAACTGCCTTTCCTTTGCTGAGACCCAGCCCAACCTGTCTGACCATAAGTAGAGAGAAAGTCTCTCTCATGGTGCTGATGGTGGCCTGCAAGGATTTTGTTCTTTCCTTCGCATGATTTTAGAAATTTAGTTTCCAAATGGAGATCCATACAATGATCCTCCTAGTTCCTGGAATAAAGCAGTAAACACTGTGGCGTGCCTTCCCTATCTGACTCCAGATCACCCCTCTGATTGCATTTTCTGCTCTTCTTCTGGTACCCTAATGTAGCCTGCTGGGAAGTCATATTAACCTGGACATCACTCCTTACCCATGAAGTGCTTTTCCTGACTCTATCGTTGCTGGAGTACCCCTTCTTTAACTCCTTGTCTGCATGGAAAACTCCTATTCATCCTTCAGTGCCCATGTCTAATGTCACCTTCTTTCTGTGGCTCTTACTGAACTCTCATGGTGCTCTCTCCTATCCCTTACATGCTATCCCCACTCAAGATGAATTATTTGTTTCTATAGCTATGTTCTTTTACTATAGCAGTTTTCACTTATGCTATAAAGTTCTGTGTCATTCAAGAGTTGGAATATGATGTCCAAAGTTATTTCATAAATATTTTTTAAAGTGAATTAGTCCTTCAGTCAGAAAGAAGTGTAATTCAGAATCTTAGAAATGAGCAGAATATAAAATGGTGTATAGTCAAGAATTGATACATTTTCCTTAAACCTATCAAATAGAATAATATGTAAATTAAGAGCTTAGCCTTATTCTTGAAATTTAAGAACTTTATTTTATTTTATTTTATTTTTTTACTGTGTTTTAGGTGAAAGTTTACAGAGCAAATTCATTTTCCATATAGCAGCTCACACACACTTTGTCTTATGACATTGACTGCAATTTCCCACAATGCAACAGCTCCCCTCCCATTTCTTCCCCATAGTTACCTCTTTCCTGTGTCCTTCCTTCCCATGCACTTCTACCCCCTGAGCTGTTGCTCTGTGCATACACAGCCCTTCTATTCTCCCATGATTTATCTCTCCACGGAGTATATCTACCTAATATAAATGTTCAGCTCATATGCCTGTCTTTTGTTCAGCATATGAATCCACAGGAGCGGGTTCAATTCCAGACCTGAAGGGCAGCTAGGGGCCATAGTCTCAGGGGTTTCACCAAGCTCTATCAGACCAGCAAACCTGCTCCCTATTTTTTTTTTTTTTTTAATTATTTTGAGTTTAGCTCCACTTTGCTCTTCCACTCTATCCAGGATCTCCTACATATATTTCCCTCTGAGTGGTTCACAGTGGTAGCTGGGCACCATCTAGTTGAAATTTAAGAACTTTCTTTAAAGAGTAGATCTTGTTTTTCCCTAAACCAGACCATAAGATATAGAGATCCATCTAATAATCACAGAAATATCATTTAAAAAATTCTCAGATAAACTGAAAATGTAATTAGATTGATTCCTTTGTTAGACTGTATATCTCATAAAACTCCCTACCTCCAAAGACAACAACACTTAAATTATGGATCTCTGAAAAGTATTTGATCTGATGCATTGTAAGTATACATATATATTGCTTTGGCCCAAACCACCAACCAACCCCACTGCCATCAAATCTATTCCAACTCATAGTGACCCTATAGGACAGAGTAGAACAGCCCCATAGGGTTTCCAAGACTGTAAATGTAAATCTTCATGGAAGAAGACTGCCTCTTCTTTCTCCAGTGGAGGGGCTGGTGGGTTTGAACTGCTGACCTTTAGGTTAGCAGCTGAATGCTTTAACCATTGCACCACCAGAACCCCTTCATGTTGCTTTGAAGAAATGGTAAAAATACAGTTTTCTGTACTATGATGTGGATAGAAAAATCAGTATTACTATATTGATTGAGAAAAAAGTGCAAAAGGGCAAAGCAACCCTTTCTTCTTCTTCATATCTATGGTGGTATCTATTGCATCATCCAAAGTGAAGATATTTTACAGATAAGTAGATATCAAGCCTAGTTGCTCATAAGAATCTTTTCAAATTGGAGACAGATAACTATAGCCCACAACCAAATCCAATCCAATGCTTGTTTTTGTAAGTAAAGTTTTATTGGAACATGGCCACACCCTTTTGTTCTTACATTGCTTATGGTTACTTTTGTGCTAAGACTGCAGAGCTCAGTAGTTAGAATAGAAACTGTATGATCTGCAAAATTGAAGGTATTTACTATCTGGCTCTTTACAAAAAACATTTGTTGACTTTTGGCTTACAAGTCTCATTTTGTTTAGTTTTGTTTTTTAAATAATACAGATGCCGAGACCCACCTTAGATCTATTAAAAGCTGAAGGAATAAATCCTCATCTAAATTTTTAGGAAGCTCCACATGTGATTCTGATTTCAGACCTCTAATTTTCATTTTTAAAGAAGTTATCTATAAATCATTATTAACAGGGTGTGGTAACAGTGTCTGACCTCTTCTAACTTCACTGGGTGGGAGGAGGATCAAGATCAACATCAACAGTGTAAGGCTGATTCTTATGAGGTGGAGGTCACATATGTGGTCACTCATCAAACTTTTTCCCAATTCTGACACCAGTCTTCCTTCCGATGGCACTCTCTACTTCTCTGATGGATTCAGTAATTCATTGCAATGGCCACACAGATAATACCATGATTACGGAGTTTATTAGGGAAGTAACAGGTTACAATTTAAGGTCAGAAACAACTCAGAGTACAGTTATTTGATGAGGACAGCTTCTTCTCAGCCATGTTGCAGGCATGCTTCTCTCTGTCATCCCTGCAGTTCTTTGGCCCCTGCCCTGCCTCAGCAAGTATCACAAGGCTCTTTTAGGCTTGCAGATAGGTGCCCAGAGAAGCACCCCACTCTGCCAGCAAACCTCCTGTGTGAAAGCACTCAGATTTGTCACTCCATGAGACTGTCTTATGCCAGTCTCTTTGTTCTGCTGCCTCAGCTGCCACTGTTTCTCTGCCACTGCTTCTCACCATCTCTAACCACCTCAGCAAAGTGTTACAACTCTTTTTGTCTCCAGGGATGAGGAAGTTCAGCACAGAGATCTCAGGTCCAAAAGACGCACTCCACTCCTGACTCTTCCTCCTTGATGGTAGTGAGATTCCCCCCTTTCTGCCTCTGGGACTGCTTATTTTAAGCCTAATGGATGGCAAAACTGACTAATCCCTAATTAGGGATCCATAACTTTATTTGCATGGTCCTGCAAGGGGAGCTCTGCTGGTGTAGTGCCTAAGGCATTTGACTACTAACCAGAAGCCTGGTGGTTCAAACCCACTAGTCACTCCTCAGAAGGAAGATTGGATAATCTACTTCCATAGAGATACTGCCTCAGAAACTTAAGGAGGAGTGGTCACTATAAGTCGGATTTGACTGTACAGCAGTGAGTTTGGTTTTTTTTTTTTTTTTTTGACTCCCACAAGTACCTTATTTACATTATTGACAAGCACCTCTCATTTGCATAATTCCACCCGGTTATCTGGTGGAAATCCCAAAAAGCCATGGTCAGAAGGCCAAATTAAGTACATTGCACCATATATCACACCACAATCCCATGACACAAGAATGCCCCTCTAAGGCAAACATCATCTTTTACTTATCTTTGTATCGATAGCACCTAGCATAGCTCCTAAAATAATTACTTGTTAATAATAGTTTTGCTAACTGAGTGGGTCCTGGACTCATGGTGACCTCAAGCACAACAAACAAAACATTGCCTGGTCTTATGCCATCCCCGTGATCAGTTGTGGATCAGCCCATTGTGATCTATAGAGCTTTCATTGGCTGAGTTTCAGAAACAGATTACCACACCTTTCTTCCTAGTTTGTCTTTGTCTGGAAATTCCATTGAAATCAGTTCAGCCTTTTAGCAACAGGCAAACTACCACTGAGTTGGGTGGTAGCTAACATTTGAGATGCATTGGCTAGGAATCAAACCTGGGTCTCCAGCATGTTGTTATTGTTGTTAGGTGCCATTGAGTCAGTTCCAACTCATAGCAACCCTACATACAACAGAACGAAACACTGACTGGTCTTGTGCCAGCCTCACGATCTTTGCTGAGCCCATCATTGCAGCCACTGTGTCAATCCATCTCGTTGAGGGCCTTCCCCTTCTTCATTGCCTCGCCACTTTACCAACCATGATATATCCTTCTCCAGGGCATGGTTCCTTCTGACAACATGACCAAAGTAGGTGAGATAAAGTGTGGCCATTCTCGCTTCCAAGGAGCATTCTGGCTGCACTTCTTCCTGGACAGATTTGTTAGTTCTTTTGGCAGTCCATGATACTCTCAGTATTTTTTGCCAATACCACAACTCAAAAGCATCAACTCTTCTTCAATCATCCTTATTCATTGTCCAGCTCTCACATGCATATGAGGTGATTGAAAATACCATGGCTTGGGTTAGGTGTATCTTAGTCTTCAAGGAGATACCTTTGCTCTTCAGCACTTGAAAGAGATCTTTTGCAACAGATTGCTCAGTGCAATACATCGTCTGATGTCTTGACTGAACTGCCCTCTTGGCAGATACAGCTAGAACCCACTAAAGACTGCAATAAATTGCAAGTGCTCTCTCAGGCATTGGACACATTCTTTATTACTTTCTAGTGAAAATCTTCTTTTTCTTCCACCTTCCCTTTACCTAGAAAAACACAAATGGTCCAGATTGTCTGTGGGTCTGGACAAAAACCTGGTTTCAGAGTGTCAAATGGTGCATGCATGTCTTGATCTGCATAAACAAGATGGTCACCTTCTCATTGCTTGGGACATGTTGTTGTTGTTGTTATATGCCGTTGAGTCGGACCCGACTCAAAGCGACCCCTCCTTGGGTTTCCGAGGCAGTATCACTACGGAAGTAGATTGCCCCATCTTCCTTCCGAGGGACATATAGGGGAAAAAAATTAATTCTTCATGAAAAACAGTGCAGATGGTATATTTGGCATCATCAGTCTGCATAGTAATGCATTTAGTTACACAACTTTGTTTGCATTGTGAACATTTATCAGGGCCTCACTCAGATTTAACCTTTTGAAGGGTCAGGAGTGAGTGAGCAGTTTTGCCCTTGGGATTGAATGAAGCAACCCTCATGTAGGGAAGATGTTTGCATTTTCTTCTACCTGGAAAATACTCATTTCTTCCAGCATCAGAACACATTTGGTTATGTTATCTCATGGATCCAGGAGGAGTGTGGAGTGTGCCAAATTTAAAAGCGATTGCCAAATACCGCGGTCTGCATTATGTAGACAGAGCAGACCAGTAGACCTGGTGCTAACTAGTTGTAGATTCAAGCTCTCACCTCAGAAGGATTGCTGTTAGTCATTTACAGTTATGCCCTTTGGTTATAAGATATCATTGTGTCTGTGGCAAAAATCACAGGTGATTGTCCACCATGACTGATCTCTTCAAGGCTGTGAAACTGAGTCCTGAAACCTCACTAAAATGGTCTCTGACCCCACTGGTTACTTGGAGAAGCTGAGAAAAAGCACAGTGCCTTAGAAAGAGCATTGGAGAACTTGGTTCTAGACCTGAGCATAGCATTTGCTGGGCTAGTCAGTATAGCTGTCATCTGTAAAAGGGAGGCAAGTTACTTAATCTCTCTGAGCCTTGGTTTTCTTATCTTTCAATAGGAATAATGATAGGGTTGTTATGATAACTCAGATAATCCATAGAACACATTTTAGCACAGTAACTGACACAGAGCAAGCTCTCAATAAAAGGTATTGTTATTATTATTATTTGTTTTAGTTCTCTAGTGCTTCTCTAACAGAAATACCACAAATAGGTGGTTTGAACAAACAGGGATTTATTCAGGAGGTTAGTAGTGTGAGTTCAAAGTGCTAACTCTAGGGGATAGGTGAAGGCCCCTCAACCTTGGGCTTCAGTTCTGCCTCTTGCTCCCTGCCCACTGAAGCTTGAGGCTTCTCTTAACTCAGGCAGCTGCTGGCTGCTGAGGCTGACAAACCCAAGGTTGACAAGTAAAATGGTACAGTCCCAAGATTATCAAACAATATAGCAGGGCACAAATTTAAGTCCATTAACAATCTCAAGATCAGCAGACAACATGGCAAACCACTGAGATGAAGAGTCAGACAAATGCAGGCTCCAGATGTGCCAAAAAGCTCAAGACTTTTCTCAAAGCATCTTCTTTGATGGTCTGCTTCTAGAAGCAGACCACACTTAAGGCAACTATTCAGCTGCTCACAATAGATTCCACCATGGAGTTGATTACAGTCTTATCATTGTGAATAACTATATCCAACTATCTAACCACTCAAAATGAAGCCCAGCCAAGTTGACAAAAACCTTAACTTGTTTGGGTTGGGTGATACCACAATGCATCAGTCAATATTTTGCCCACAGAACAATTCAATATCACAATGAGAGGCTTAAATTATCTCTTCAACTCTTCCAGCTTGGGAAATGCAGAGTGTGTCTTCCCTCTTGCTTTTCTAACTCCAGGTCTTTTTGCATTTCATTATAATACTTTACTGTGTCTTCTCGAGCTGTCCTTTGAAATCTTCTGTTCAGCTGTTTTATCTTGTCATTTCTTTCATTCTTTTTTAACTACTCCCTGTTCAAGAACAAGTTTCAGAGTCTCTTCTGACATCCATTTAGATCTTTTCTTCCTTTCCTGTCTTTTTAAAGACCATCTGCTTTCTTCGTGTGTGATGTTCTTGATGTCATCTCACAACTTGTCTGGTTTTCGGTCATTGGTGTTCAATGCATCAAATCTACCCTTCAGATGGTCTCTAAATTCAGGTGAGATGTGATCACGGTGATATTTTAGCTCTCATGGACTTGTTTTAAATTTCTTCAGCTTCAGCTTGAACTTGCATATGAGCAATTGATGGTCTGTTCCCCGGTCAGCTCCTGGCCTTGTTTTGACTGAAGATACTGAGCTTCTCCATTGCCTCTTTCCACAGATGTGGTCAGTCTGATTCCCATGTACTCCATCTGGTGAGTCATTGTTTATGTTGTTGAAAAAAGATATTTGCCATGAATTAGTCATCGGTTTTGCAAAATTCTATCATGCAATCTCTGGTGTCATTTGTATCACCAAGGCCATATTTTCCGACTAAGGATGATTCTTCTTTGTTTCCAACTTTTGCATTCCAATCACCAGTAATAATCAATTCATTTTGATTACATGATTGGTCAGTTTCAGACTATAGAAGTTGGTAAAAATCATCACTTTCTTCTTCCTTGGCTTTAGTGGTTGGTGCATAAATTTGAATAATTTAGTATTGACTGGTCTTCTTTGTAGGCATATAGATATTACCCTATCACTGACAGCATTGTACTTCATAATAGATCTTGAAACATTCTTTTTGGCAATGAATGTGATACAATTTCTCTTTAATTTCTCATTCCTGGCATAGTAGGCCATATAATTGTCTGATTCAAAATGACCAACACCAGTCCATTTCAGCTCACTAATGTCTGGGATATCGATCTTTATGCTTTCCATTTAGTTTTTGATAACTTCTATTTTTCCTAGACTTAACCTTTGTACATTGCATATTTCAATTATTAATGGATGCTTACAGCTGTTTTCTTCCTGTTTTCAATCATAGACCATCAGCAAATGAAGATCCTGAAAGCTTTACTCTATCTACATCATTAAGGTTGACTCAATTTTGAGGAGGCAGCTCTTCCCAGTTGTATTTTGAGGGCCTCCCATCCTGAAGGGCTCATCTTCCAGCACTATGTCAAGATTTTCAGAAGTGGATGGTCCTGTCCTTCTTCCCACTATGTCTTAGTCTCAAAGCTCCACTGAAACCTGGCCACCACAGGTGACCCTGATAGTATTCAAAATACTGGTAGCATCATCTCCAGCTCACAGCAACATTCAAGCCATTACAGTATGACAAACTGGTGGTTGAATGGTGGTGGCGGATGTGAGGGATTATTGTTTAAGAGGGAAATAAGTGAATTTGCTTATAGAGCCTATGTATCATAACTAATTTCATTTTTACATGAACCTTTAGCCAAGAGTTCCAAACCTTTTGAAATTAAAAGCTTTTCTTCATTTTTCTAACTCCTTGAGACCAATGGCCTATCTAGAAATAAGTGATGTACTCGAAGGAAGACGTAGCTGATGTATTATTCAGAATGTTCCTGAGCAGAACCAGTTTGGGGCCAAGATGTTAGTTACCTGAACTGCAATTCCTGCTGAGTGCTGGGGCGAGTCACTGGGGTAGGTGAGAGGGTGCAAGGGGAATTCCACCAGAGAAGGAGTGTGAGATGGCAGTAAACACTTGAGCCA
Organism: Orycteropus afer afer; assembly: GCF_000298275.1. NCBI lineage: Eukaryota > Metazoa > Chordata > Mammalia > Tubulidentata > Orycteropodidae > Orycteropus > Orycteropus afer. Next base: position 8,552,902 of record NW_006921600.1, read on the forward strand.
TCTGTCTGAAGCAGCACCAAGACAGAGAAGCAATTCCTTAGGTGAGGTCCATGGTTTGTTTGAAAATTTGTCATCTCAATTTGTCTGTTGTTTTTAGTTGCCATTGAGTCAGTTTCAATACATGGTAACCTCATGTCTGAAAAATAGAACTGCTCCATAATGTTTTCAAGGCTTTAATCTTTCAAAAGGAGATAACTGAGACTGCCTTCCAAGGTGCCTCTGAGTGAGTTCAAACAACCAACTTTTAGACTAGTAGTTGACCATTTGTAATTATTTTGTTCAGCAAGCTTATTGCTTCCCTATGGTACATAGAAGACAATCTGGTGGTATAGCAGTTAAAGCATTCAGCTGCTAACCAAAATGTGGTGGTTCAAACCCATGAGCTGCTGTGTAGGAGAAAGATGAAACAATCTGCTTCCATAAAGATTTACAGCATTGGAAACTCTATTGGGCAGTTCTACTCTGTCCTATAAGGTCACTAGTCAGAATCAATGCAAAGGCAGGTTTTTTTTTTTTTTTTTTTTTTAAATATGGTGCATGAAACAGTGCACTGGGGCTATGCTTTGAGAAGGCTAGGTGATTTATTGTCTTCCTGGGCACAATATGAGGTAAAAAAAGGAAAGAATCAAGACTGCTCTTAAGATCCATGGGGAAGTGTAACTATATTAAAGTCCATTATTTTGTATAAGCACATTTCATTTTTGCTTTATGAAAAAGCATTATTGCCCAGTCTTCTCTACTACTTTTTCATGAGTATTAGGTTTAATTGGAAGAAATCTTAAATACTCAAAACAAAAGCCTCTACTCATGACAGTAGTGTCTCAGAAGCTCTAGTATCACGTGCCCAACAGAGTTGGGAAGTCTGTTCACATGGCTCTGAAACACTCATCTAAGTCAGTTGATTCAGTACAAACCCAGGTCAAGCAACAGCAACTAACCTGTTCTAACATTCCTTTCTGGCTAACAAAGCTCTAGGCACATACGACGTCTGTTGCCATCCAATATATTCTGACTCATAGTGATCCAGTAGGACAGAGTAGAATTGCCCCTTAATGTTTCAAGGCTGGGCTCTTTATGGAAGCAGTCTGCTACATCTTTCTCCTGCTGAGTGTCTGGTGGGTTTAAATTGCTGATCTTTCAGTTAGCAGCTGAGCACTTAACTATTATGCCACCAGGGCACCTGTCTAGGAATACAATGTTGTTGTTGTTATTTGCCATCGAGTCGGTCCCGACTCATGGTGACCTCTCCTTGGGTTTCTGAGGCAGTATCACTATGGAAGTAGATTTCCCAAACTTCCTTCTGAGGTATGACTGGTAGGTTTGAACTGCTAGCCTTCTGGTTAGCACTGAAGTGCCTTAGGCACTATAGGTATTAAATAAAAACTTAAGACTAACATAATAATAATAATAGATAATATTGTTAAACACTTATTAGATGCCCGGCCCTGTTATGAATGCTTTGTATGTGTTGATTAATTTATCCTGGCAACACCTAATGAGATAATAAGCTTTATTACCATCATTTTAGAGGTGAGCAAATGAACCTTTGAGAAGCTAAGTAACTACTTGAGGTCTCACAGTTATAAATGGGATTCCAACCCATGATGACTGACTCTCAGCCCATAAAACTGTATGCCAGTACTACAGATTCAATTTTAAAATATTGTGCAGCTTTAAAATAAATAAAACTTTGAATTTGGGGAACTGTCCACTCATGGTGTTTCTTTAAGTGACTGAATTTTAATTCTTGGCTCAGTACTTACATTTTGTATGGGTATAACTTTGGTAAAAATTATGCAAAACAAATAGTTTCTAGCAAGTAGAACAGGCACTTGATTGGCCTGAGGCCATAAAAGAAAGAAAGGAAGGAGACTAATTTGATGGTATAGATAGACACTCTGTGTGTGTGTGTGTGTGTGTGTATTTGCTTTAGAGGCAGTAAGGAGAAGGACATCATAAAGTCTCACATTTTCTTTTTTTATTCTTTCTGCTTCTTTCTAGAGTGCTCTTCTCATATATATTTTTAATAGTGACCCCCCAAGAAAACAAATCGAATTCACTGCCTTCAAGTCAATTCAACTCATAGCAACCCCTCCTTGGGTTTCGGAGGAGGTATCTCTAAGGAAGTAGATTGCCCAGCTCTGCTTGCAGGGCCAACACACAGAGGGATGGAAGGCTGCCATCTGCCAAGAGAAGCTGGTTGCAGATATGTTACCCAAAGCTGAGAGGCAAAAGAGCTAGGATTTGCAAACGGCCAGGTAGCCAGCTCTTGGATAGCAAAGTACTGAGGGATAGGAAGGACTCCAACATCTAGAAAGGTTGCAAAAGAGATGAAAGGGGAGATTTTAGCCAAAGGGAAAGAAGCATGACACCCGGAGTCCCCCAGAGAAGGAAGAGAAAATGGATGGCACCCAAGGACAGATGTTAGTCTTGTGAAGAGGTTTCTAGCAGTTCCAGTGGAGAGGGAGTTGTGCATTGTGGGCAGCAGGAGCACATCAAAATCTATTATAAAGGTTCCCAGGCAGTGTCAGGTGCCAAGGTTGTAGAGTTACAGTCAACCTAGTAAGAGAACTGTCACAAAGTGCTTCAAAATAAAAGAAGAAGTAGGATAAACTTCTTTCAAGTGACAAAAATAGTAGCGGTGGATGATACAGTCACAAAGTCATTTTCATAATCAATTTCTGCCACTGGTAATTGGCTTAAGTAAATATATGTCTGCTATATATTGATGTGTTTTTGTCCATTTTGACCTTACTGCAGGTTTTGTGTGTGTGTGTGTGGGGGGGGGGTTGTGAACAGGAGGATGAAGTGCTTTAAATACCAGCAATCTCATCCTCTGGTGACCTTTGCTCTGAGAAGGGTAGAACAAGAGGCTGCTTGTAAACCTTTGGCTTTCCGTATAGTGCTGAGTCCAAATCTAACTCAACTCAGTGCCATTGAGTCAATTTTGACTCATAGCGACCCCCATAATGTTTCCAAGGCTGTAAATCTTTACAGAAGCAGACTCACTCATCTTTCTCCCATGGAGCAGTTGGTGGATTTGAACCACTGACCATTTGGTTAGTGGTCCAATGCCTTAACCACATCCCCAAATGGTCCATCTGACCCCCAAGGTTTACATTTGGAAAATTGACATTTATTTTAAAAAGCTTGTAAACATTTTTTTCCAAGATGAAAACTGTATGAAAATAGAACTATTGAAGGAAAAAAAAAAAAAAAAAACCTCTCACTCCATCTAGTTGATTCTGACCCATAGTAACCCCCTTTGGGTTTCTGAGGTGGTAAATCTTATAGCCCAGTCTTACTTCCACAGAGTGGCTGGTAGGTGTGAACCACCAATCTTCTGGTTAGCAGTCAAATGCCTTAGCACTATTAAAGCAAAGGGTAAATAAAAGATTTTATTGAACCTGGGTCTCCCACATGAAAAGCAAGAACTCCAAAAAGAAATTTTTAAACATGCTTATATTGTCCCACAGAGAATAGAATGCTTAGACCAGCTTTGATACTAAATATTTCCTTGGAAAAACATCCACGTCTCCTAAAACTAACTCTAAATGGAGTCATATACAGCGACTACTAGAATCAGGGGAATTTTCCAGGGAGGGAGAATACTTTAATGATATTAGTAATTTAGTTTTCTCATAAGGAAATAAAAAGGAAATTAATTCAATGATTTGTTAGGAATAGTCGCAAAAAGAGGATGGCTCTTAGAGTCTCAGAGATAACAGCACTCTAGTTCCTGCTGGAGGCAGCAATCCTGAGGTCTGCAAAGGGAGATGAATTACAATAGCTTATTAGTGTTTGCAGTAGGGAAGTTCAGTGAGAAGTCCTGTTGCTTCTGCCTCCTTGTCTTGAAAACGGTGATTGTTAGCTGCAGTGGAGTCAACCCTCGACTGATGGTGACCCCAGGCACATGGGCTGTTGTGATCCACACAGTTTTCATTGGCTGAGGTTCAGAAGTAGATCACCAGGACTTCCTAGCCTGTTCTTTGTCTGGAAGCTCTACTGAAACCTGCTCAATATCACCAACATGCAAATCCCCACTGACAGACAGGTGGTGGCTGTGCATGAGGTGCATTTGTCAGGAATTGAACCTGGTTCTCCCACATGAAAGGAAAGAATTCTACCACTGAACTACCACCACTCTCTTAGAGAGGGTATCAACCAGTATGATATGCCTGTCTTGTCTTCCTGATTCTCTTTCTCTTTTTCTTCTTTTACTTCAATTGTCTTCTTTTGCTCTTTACCACTTCTTACAAAGTAAGGAAAAGTAATTTTTTTTAAAGAAAAGGTCATAGGAAGAAACCATTTCTGTCCTCCCTTCTCAGTGTTATATTTTAATTAGCTATGGTTGTCTGTGGTGATGAAAAAGAGATATAATGAAGAACAGAGTTGAATTGCAAGTGAAGCACCTGAAATTCCCTAGGTAAGGAGATACATAGGAGCTCTGGTAGCATAGTGCCTAAGGCACTTGATTGCTAACCAGAAGGCTGGCGGTTCAAACTCACCAGCTACTCCTTGGAATGAAGGTTGGACAATCTACTTCCATAGTGATACTGCCTCGGAAACCCAAGAAGGGGTCACTATGAGTTGGGTCCGACTCGACGGCACATAACAACAACAACAACAAGAAGGAGATACGTGGTGTGAGAGTAGAATTTAGAGCATTTGGAGTAAATCTAACCACAAGACAGCTCTAGGTTAGCTAGGATCATCAATCCAATCTGAATCCTCTTTTTCTAGACTGGTTGATATAATTACAAAAGATTGTAAGTGGTAATGGGTGATTATGAGCACACTCAATAGTGTTCGTATCCCATTGTAAGGGATTTTGTACACCCATTTATCTATTGATGGGCACTTCAGTTGTTTCCACATTTTGGCTATTGTGAATAATACTGCAATGAACATTGATGTACAAGTATTGGTTTGAGTGTCTGCTTTGAATTCTTTGGGGTACACACCTAGGAGTGGAATTACTAGGTCATATGCTTTTTGAGTAACTACCAAACTCTTTTCCACAGTACGTGACCCATTTACAATTCCACCAATAATCTCCCCACAGTCTCATCAATACTCATTTTCCTCTATGATCACATTTTTTGTGAGTGTGAATTGGTATCTCATTGTAGTTTTGACTTACACTTCCCTAGCAACAAGTGATGATGAGCATCTTTTATGTGCTTGCTGGCCATTTATTTATCTTCTTTAGAGAAATGTCCTTCTACTATTTTTTAAATTGGGTTGTTTTCTCTTTTGTTGAGTTGTAGGAGTTCTTTTTATATTCTGGATATTAAACCTTTATTAGATATATAATTTGCAAATATTTTCTCCCATATAATAGATTATCTTTTCACTTTCTTGATAGTGTCCTTTGAGGCACAAAGGTTTTTAGTTTTGATAAAGTTCAATTTATCTATTTGTTCTTTTGTTGCTGTGTTTTTGGTGTCATATCTAAGAATCCATTGCCAAATCCTAGGTCATGAGTCCTAGGTTTTTGATGGGTGACAGATTCTGAGCAGGATGGAAGGGGGATGAAGTTACTCACATTGGGCTCTTCCATGTGGCTGAAAGCCATAGCTTGATTAGTTATTTCTTGCCACACATCTGCTGGCCTCAATTTCAAGCAAAGGATTTGAATTTCAGGCTGTGGCACAGGCTGGCAGGAAGTACCACAAACTTACTGGCAGAACAGGGATTAGCTGTTCTGTCCAATTGCCTTGGACCCCTTTGGCAATTGCCTTGGCCTCCCAATAGGGATGGCTGAGATGCAAAACTAAGTGAATATGAAGCTACAGATTGGACAGAAAATGGACTGAATAGTGGGAAACATCTTTTGGGTCATTCCATAAACTTGCTTCTTACTCCTTTCCTTCTAAAAAATAATGATGTCTTCAATAAAGCCATGTACATTTACTGAAGAAATGTGTCAGATGTAGTATGAGAGGCTGCTGATACTAACAGAATTGAATGTGTTTTTTTCTGTATGCCCCTAAGATAAATAGATGGTGAATATGTCTAACAGGGCACTTGCTATTGTATGTGCATCTTTGTCTCTCTGCCTTTCTCTTTGTTCTTGGGAGCAAGGATTCTATGCTATTAATCTTTGTGTTTTTAGTGCTTAGCACAGTGTTTACAATTGCCTTTTGGATAAAGAAATAAGTAAATGACCTTAACAAGTTATATGCTATTAACCAAAAACCAAACTTACTGCTGTGAAACTGGATCTGACTCATGGTGACCCTTCCTTGGGTTTCTGAGGCAGTATCATTATGCAAGTAGAGTACCCAACCTTCCTTTTGAGGGGTGGCTGGTGGGTTTGAACTGCCAACCTTCCAGTTAACAGTCAAATGCCTTAGGCATGCTATTACATGGCAAAATTTAAGAAAAAGATTTAAAAAGTATAGTAAGAAAACAATTCAAGGAGTAGATGACTTTGAGATCCTTGAAGAAAATTAAATAGAATTTCTAATACTAAACCATTGGATAGGGGAGATGATGGTAGAAGCATTCCAGCTAGGAAAAAGTTGAGCAGAAATATGGATCATGATGGCATGGGATGGCATTGTGAGTTACAGAGATGTGGAGATGTAAGAAATTCTCTATGATGAGAACATGGGGTGTGGGCAGAAGTTTGATGATAGAAATAGAGGTCTAAAGAAGAGAATCCTGGATGCCATGCTAAGGAGTTTAGATTTTTTCTGAAGGCCAATGGAACACTGTTAAAGAGTTTTAAGCACAGGAATGATTTGATCAGAACCACCTTATTTTTTAAGGACAATCTTGGTTGGTGATTGTGTTCAGGAATGCTTGGCAGAGCCACAATCAAAGTAGACAAGTATTTGAGGGAGAAGGAATAGTGTTTAGGATGTGGGAAAGCCCAGACTTTGGAAAAGCATGGTTTGTGGAAAAAATATCCAGAGCAGAGAGATTACACCAGGAGTTCCAGAGAAACAGGTTCAGAGTTGCAGCTGGGGGCATGGGGAGAGAAGAGTGACAAGTGAACTTAAAAGAGAAAAGATGTTCAGAAATTAGACACTGACTAGATATGGGGTAACAAAGGGGTCTAGATGAATGCCACTTTTGGCTTGGTTGATTGGGTGAATAGTTATAGCATTTCCAGCAGTAAATCAGATAGGATCAGGAGCAGGTTTAGGAGGGATTGTTGATACCTGTTGTTTTGAGGTGCTTGTGGATCACCAGATTGGGTTGGTCCAACAAACGGTGTGGAACTTCAGAGTGAGGATTGAAATGAAACAAATAAGTAAATAAAACACATTAGAATCAACAGCATATAGGCTAGTAGAATTCAGGAAGTGAATGAGATCACCTAAGGATAATCTCATTCAATGTATTGTAAGATAAAAAAAGTACATAAAAGTAGTAATAAAAACAATACAATGGACTGTGGAATAAAAACAGTACTATCAAGTCTGTGGGCATCAACATCTAAGAATCAGGTAGGAGAAGAGGAGCCAGGGAAGACATTCCTGGTTTTCCATCTACTTTTATGACTGAAAGGAGAGAGAAAAAGTACAGTATGTTCCTGGGTTATGAACATCCAGTTTATGGACAACTCATACTTGTCCTTTAATGGTATGTAAATTAATCCTCCCTTTAAAATGACTAAACCAACCCATACTCACCACAAGTTCTTCTTAATGGTCACCTTCACTTGCTATACATGAAGTTTTTAAATCATTGAAAAGGGAGCATTTTCTTGCACTAATGAAAGGCTAAATAAGAACAATATGCACCTGTACCAACTTACCTACAAATTCAACTTAAAGACACACTTAGGAACAGATCTCATTTGTAACTTGGGAACTGTCTGTCATAAGAAGCTAGAGAGAGTCACAATCAAGGTGCAGACTTAAAGGAATTTAGAGTTTGCAACCAACAAAGAAAAAGAGATTGAAAATACAACAGAGGTAAATACAGTATCTAAAAAGATGATGGAATTGGTGAAGTACATATAAAGAGGTTGCTCTCCTACTGAAGGGCAGATGGTTATTCCCATGAGCCTAGAAGAAAAGAAATTTGGAAGATTATAGGGAGGGACTTCAGGTAAGATGGAGGAATAGGTAGACAAGCAACACAGACCCTCTTCAACAAAGAAAAGAAAAACCAGTTGACAGAGATACAGAAGATAATCTTGGAGTCCTGAGCTTTGAAAGGAACTATACAGAAGTGGATTAGGCACTGACTAGTGGAAAAACCTGAATGAAAACAATGAGTACAGAGATGGTCGGTGCTGCGGACTGTCAGCTACTCCAATGGGACCAATAGCCTGAATATTTCCAAGTGGTGTTGGGACCTGAGAATTGACTTAGAAAAGGTCAGCCCTGGTCACCAAGGGCTGCAAGGAAGATTGAGCTGGTGGCCTATGACTAGAAAGTGAAACAGCAAGGTGGGAAAACAACCCGAGCTGTTTGTTGACTTTCTGCTGTCCAGAGGGTGCAGCCATTTTGAATGTTTACAAGCAGTGGCCATTTTGGATATTTAAAGTGACAGAGGGTGCAGCCATTTTGAATCTTTACCAGTGGCAACCATTTTGGATTTTAAAGTGATAGAATCCTTATTCAGATTCCAGGGATGTAGGAATAGGCTCTGTTTGCCAAAAGTGGCAGGGACATAGGAGAGGCTGACAACAGGAAAGGAAACAGGTGGTGAGTGTGTAAGTGCTGCCCACTAGCAAATAGAGGAGCAGAGCATAGTACCCTGCTTGTGTAGATAACATACGAACAAAACAAAGAAAATGAAAATCATGGGCAAGTCACTCCAACATACAATCACCAATTAAATATAAACACAAAAAAGTCACAGTCCCTCAGAGACAACAGAGCATCACAGTCCACACAAAGAAACAAGATAAAACAGGAGAAACAAGAGAGCAGGATACAGATCCAAAACACATTCCTGAGGAAGATGCAGCATTGGCACTCCTTGATAAGAACTAAAAAGAATTATAATTATGTATCTTCAATGAATTGAGAGGCAGATCAAGGAAAACACAGAGAAAACCCTGGAACAATTTTGAAAGACAATACAAGAACAAAATGATAAAATAAATGAAAAATTAGAAATGATACAAAATCTACAGATAGAAATCCAGAAGATTAATACTAAATTTTCAGAAATAGATAAGACATTGAATGGGCAAAGGCCCTTGGTGACCAGGGCTGACCTTTTCTAAGTCAATTCTCAGGTCCCAACACCACTTGGAAATATTCAGGCTATTGGTCCCAAAGGAGCAGAACTGAATTAATGGAAGGCAGAATTAGCGAGATTGAAGGCAAATACCTGAACATTTCTTTGGAAAGGGATAAATCAGAAAAAAGATCAAAACAAAATGAAGAAAGCCTAAGGTTCATGTGGGATACCATCAAAAGGAATAACCTACATGTATTCAGAATTTCAGAACAGGAAGAGACAAATAAAACCACAGAGAAAATTGTCAAAGATTTGTTGGAAGAGAATTTCCTGGTATGATAAAAGATGAAAATATATCCATTCAGGAAGTCCAATGATCCCCAAACAGGATAGACCCCAAAAGGAAATCACCAAGACATATCATCATCAAACTCACCAAAACCAAAGACAAAGAAAGAATCATGAAAGCAGCACGGGAAAAATGAAAAGCTACCTAAAAGGGGCAACCAATAAAACTAAGCTCGGATTTCTCAAGAGAAACTATGCAGGCAAGAAGACAATGGAATGGTATATATAAAACACTGAAAGAGAAAAATTTCCAACCAAGAATTACGTACCCAGCAAAATTGTCCCTCAAATATGATGGTGAAATTAAGACATTTCCAGATAAGTAGAAATTAAGGGAATTTGTTAAAACCGGACCAACCTTACAAGAGATGCTAAAAGGAGTCCTTTGGACAGAGAAAAAACAACAGCCAATAACAATTGACTATTAACACACATGATGATATAACCCAGAAACCAAACCAGCCATGGAAGAATCCAAAGTAAATAAGCCTACAAGATTGTAAACAAGGAACCAGAAACATCAATTGACAAATGAAGACAACTACAAACCAAAAAGAGGGAAAAAACTGTGTCATTACAGAACTTCTATATGGTAGGGAAGTCAAGACAACTACAAGATAGAATGGACTGTTCTAAACTTGGGAAGAAAACTGTAAATCACAGGGTAACCTCAAAGAAAAATGGTAAACCTTCACATAAAAAAAGAGGACCAGCATAAATATTCAGCAAATCCTAAAACAATAGCAATGAAGGAAATGATAACACAATTCATAAACAAAACAAGCCTAGCATAGAAAATTATATGGAACAAAAAAAAAAGCACATAACAAAAGTGACAGCAACAAATTCATATTTGCCAATAATTACATATCTGGCAAGGGACTTATCTCTAAGATTTATAGTGGAAGAGTGGAGACCAAACTATGGTACATAGACATAATGTAATGCTATGCAGTACTGAAGAATAATGTACAGTCTGCAAAACAGCGCATAATATGGATGAACTTGGAGGACATTATGCTGAGTGAAATAAGTCAATCACAGAAGGACAAATACAGTATTAGTTCGTTGTTGTAGAGGTCAAGGAAATGTTTATAAATGAAAGGAAACTTTCTTTGTTGGTTGCCAGGGGTAGGAGGGGAGGGGAGGGAACACTGCAAAACAACAACAACAACAACAACAAAATGCATTGACCCATGTCACTTTAGTTTTGTGTATTTCACTGCACACAAATTATATTTCAATAAAATGCATTAAAAAATAATAAAAAAAAGATTATAGGGAGGACTCCAGAATCAGCCAAAGATCCAGAAATGGGACTGTCCTACCTTTTGCTATTCTCAGTAAAGTAAAAGGCAAGTTCTTTTGCTGAAAGAGTGGGGTTGATGGTGGGAAAAGAATAATAAAAAAAAATGATAAAACGGTGGAAGAGGAACATTGGAAATTGAGTATGAGAGTTGACCAGGTGTAAGCATAAAACAGAATTGGAGGGGTTCAATGTAGCTCATGCACCTCCTAAATTTTTTGAGGGAAAGTATGCTTCCAACTTTCAGAAAAAGGATAGAAATCTCCAGAATACATGGACTCAACTAAGTAAAATATAAAATAGAAATTATAATCTAATTCAATGAGGTATGCAAATCCACAAAATTTTGATTTACAATAATAATTTATCGTGCTTTTGGTGAAGGTTTGCACAGCAATTTAGATTTCCATTCCACAGTTTCTACACCAGTTTTCAGTGACTTTGGTTACACTGTTCACAATACATGAATATTCTCATTATTTCCACTTTGGTTCTTCTATTTCCATTAGTCTATTTTCCCTGACCACTTACACTGTCATCTTTACTTTAAAGCAATTGTTGACTGTTTGGTCTCACATAGGTGATTTTTTAAAGGAGCATGGTTCTTATGGGTGATATTAATTATTTGGTGAGCCATTTTGTTATTTCGCTACAAGGTCACCTCAGGGTTTTTTTCAGTTCAAGGTTTGTAGAGTTATCTCAGGGCAGTAGTCTCAGGGAGAACTCCAGCCTCAATCAGTCCAGTAAGTCTATATTATTCTTTAGGAATTTGAGATTCTCTTCCACATATTTCTCCCATAATATCAAAAAACAAACAAACAAACAAAAAAACACCTCACTGCCATGGAGTTGACTCCGACTCATAGCAACTCCTCCTTGGGTTGCTGAAGTGATATATCTAGGGAAGTAAATTGCCCAGTCTTCCTTTCTAAGAGTTCTTGGTGGGTTTGAACCACCAGCCTTCTGGTTAGCAGTCAAATGCCTTAGGCTTTATGCCACCAGAGCTCCCTCATACTATCAAGGTCTGTCTATTATGGCTCTGACTAGAACAGTCAGTAGTGGCAGATGGACACATCTAGTTCTTCTGGTCTCTGGGTAGATGAGGCAGTGGTTTGTGTAGACTGTCCTATAGACTAGTTTCTTCTTTAAGTCTTTGGTTTCCTTCTTTCTTTTTAGCTTTGGATATGTGCAGAGCAATAGGTTATCTTAGATGGGCACTCACAAGCTTTTAAGACTCAGACACCACTCATTAAACTAAGACGTAGAACATCACTTAATGAACTATATTATGCCAGTTGTCGAGATGTTCCATGAGATTATAGTCTTAATCCTTCAAACCCAGGAAACCAATCCTGCAAGGTGTTTGGTTATGGTTAAGTAGTATCTATAACTATGCCCATTGTGTGCTTTATTATATATATGAATATATGTGCATATAGTCACATACATATACATACACCCATACATATACACATATATACTCACATATACATATCTATACACATATATGACTATATACATACATATAAACCCACACATGTATTTTTTGGTTATTTTGCTATTGTTTCAAAATTATATATGCTATATCAATTACCAACACATCCTTTTTTCTTGTGCACATTTTAGTGACATCATTTACCTTTGCCAAGTGGTGTAAACTTCATGCTCACACAGAGTTATTGAAATCCCCAAAGTTTTTATCAAGATAAAAAATTAAAGCCAACCAAAACATTGGGAGATATTGGGGCTGTGACCATTACTGTTGAAAATTCAGATGGGAGAAACAATTAGGAAGGATCATGAACAGAAATCAAGGTTACAACAACCTCCTAACAAATAAACAAATAAACTACCTCGAGTGTAAGTGTAAATAGAATACACTGCTATGCTTGTAGCAAGATAGGTTTAGAGCCCACAAATTTGATGTGACACAAATGTAAACAGTTGTGTCATTTCTACTTGCAGCGCTTAGCAGCTCTGCCCTGAGAGCAGTGTCAGATGGTAGATGACTGGACTGACCCAAGGCAGAAGGTGTCCATGTCCTGTGTAGCAGAAGGACAGAAGAGGGGGTCCTTCCCTGGAGAGCTGAGTCCTAAATGGAAGCCAGTGTCCAACTAAGAAGAGTACTGGATTGAAAACTTCAGTGTCTTTTCCCCAGTAAAATAGTAGATACTCTGGTAGGTCTGATCAAGTCAAAAAGAAATAAATAAAACATCAGTCATTAATTTTAAAAACTCTTTGGAAAATAAAAAGAATCAATAGCAGAAAAGTGCTACCTTGATAGAATGCAAAATTTTTATCTGAAACTAGCAGCCAATATCATACTTAAATAGCAGAAACAGTCTTATTAAAGTTACGAACAAGATAAAGATGACTGTTATCACAATTATTCATTTAACACTATGCTGAAGTTATAATAGTGAAAATGGCAGAAAAGAGAAATAATAAATATAATTATTGTTGTTGTTGTTGTTATGTGCCGTCAAGTCAGGCTCAAATCAGAGTGACGTCTCCTTTGGTTTCCAAGGCGGTATCACTATGGAAATTGATTGCCCAACCTTCCTTCCTAGGAGTGGCTGGTGGGTTTGAACCTCCAGTCTTCTGGTTAGCAGTCAAGTGCCTTAGGCACTATACTACCAGCGCTCCTAAATATAATTATAGAAGAAGAAAAAAATTACCATTATTTACAGACAACATGATCATCTTGAAATTTATTTCCCATGGAAAGAAATTGAAAAATTATTGGAACTGGAGAGTTCAGAAAGATGATCAGCTCTAAAATTAGTAGGTAAAAAGTTTACTAGAAGTATGCTAGAAAGGATGAATTAAAAAGCATAATATAAAAAAGTTCTGATGCCCCAGAGTAACATAATTTAAAATATCTGGAAATGAATTTAATAAAAGTTCTGTAGGAGATACATGAAGAGAATTAGAAAATTTTACTAAGGGGGAGGAACCTTGAATAAACTGAAGGCCCTGCTGTATCTATGAATGGTAGGCATAGTATTATAAAGATATTTGATAGTCCCCAGATTGTTGTTGTTGTTGTTGTTATGTGCCGTCGAGTCAGATCCCACTCATAGTGACCCCTCCTTGGGTTTCCGAGGCAGTATCACTATG
>NW_006921600.1:8566928-8571875 GCF_000298275.1 Orycteropus afer afer
TATTAATTTACTATGATTCCTGTACAGATCCCCAATAACTTTGTGGAACTAATTAAAATTATGATGGTTTTGGTTACATGAATGAGCTTATGAAATGAGCCAAGAAAAAAAAAAAAAAAAGAATGAGAGGGAATCTGTGCATTTGTACATTCTTAAATAGATAGAACCAGAAATAAGCCCTAATATAATTAAGAACTTGCAATATGGTACTGTTGGAATATCAAATTGGTGAAAAAAAGGAGGATTATTCATTTATATGAAGGTGGGGAAAGTGTTTGCTATTAAGGTATGTTCTCTACTGGACTCAGTTTAGATGTCTCCTTAGATTTAGAGAAGGAGCCCTGGGGAAGTGGCAGTCAAGCAATCAGCTGCTAACCAAAAGTTTGGAGGTTGGAACCCTCTCAACAGTTCTGTGGGAGAAAGACCTGGTGATCAGCTCCTATCAGGATTACAGCATAGGGAACCCTATGTGGCAGGAGTTGAAACCAACTTGAAAGCACTCAACAACATATTTACCAGGATCCACCTCCTCACACCTCCTGCTGCCCTTGGGTGCAGCCACCCTTTTTCCTATCAGAGTTGGAGTAAAAACAATTCTAGCACCTAGGTCTGACCAGCTGCATCTACAGAACCTGGACTTCTTTAGTAGCTGCTGAGAGTGTTTGGGTAACACAATGAAGGTGCAAATTTTACCATTAAAAGATAAAAGACAAGAGAGAGCCAACAGATCAATTCCTCACTCATCATTTCCCCACTGGGTTGTGAATGATATACATGGGTGCTGTAAGGGTTCTCTGGTGACAGCAGTGGCTGTGATTTCCTGTGAAGCTGTGAGCAGCCTGATGATGCATCATCTTTGATACTCTTTCCTTCTTCTCTTCCTCATCTTCTCTTTTCCCCCACTCTTTATGCCCTGGCATTCCATCTCCAAACCCTTAACATGTAAGCTTTGCCAGGAGCTCTGCTTTCTAAGGAATGGAGGCTAAGATGTATTCCTACATCATATCACATAACCAAATAAATCATAGATAGATTAGAGCATTACAATATTAAAAAAAAAATCCATAAAAGGTCTAAAAGAAAATATTAAATTATCTATACATAAACATATATATTATGGAGATATAGGAAATCTTCTAATACAAAAATTTAATAGATTTGACTTTATAAAAATCTAAAACCTCTTCAGGGTAAAAATACTATTGCCAAAATAACAAAAGAGGAAATATTTCCAATGCTTTTAGCAGAAATATTTGAATGTATCTTAATAAGTTAATATATTTTAATATATAAAAACCCTTATAAGTCAATAAAAAGATTAATATTCATTAGAAAAAAATAGACTAAGGACTTGAGCAAGTAATCCACAAAGAAAAAACATGAATAGTCAAAAAGCATATATAAAAAAAAATTCAGGCTAACTAATACTCAAGAGAAATGCAAATGAAAACAATGGTGATTTATTACTTTCAACTATACATACTAAGATTAAAGCAAAGGCAATACTCAAATTTGAAGGGATAAGTGTGTAGTGATGCCTTTACAGACTATTGGGAGGTCTGTAAATTGATAAATTCTTCTGGCAATTTGTATCAAAAGCTGTAAAGATGTTTTTATCCTTTAACCCCATAAATCCACACATAAAAATTTATCTTAAATTATTTTGCTTAAGATACATCTGTTATAATATTAAAAAAACAAATGGATGTAAGATAAACATGCAAGAAATAAACTGTCTAAAAACAGTTTTTCATGTTAATAAGAGGGAATTCTCTGTAGTTATTTCAAATTAAAGTTTTAAAAACATGAAAATTTATAGGGAAATGTTCTCAACATATACTGGAATGTTAAAAAAACTGCTTATAAAGTTTATATAAAATAAAATTTTGAGTTAAAAAGTAATGTGCTTATATAGTATTGCATTTCTCTTTTCTCACATGTTCTCCTACATAAATCTAAGCTAAAGTAAACAAGAAGTAGAAGCATAAACATAAAAAACATTAATAGTGAGTCTTTCAGTGTTAATTTCTAGGATAATTTTTGCTATTTTTAAAATCATAAAATTTTTAAAAATGATTTTGGATCATGGACCCAATTATACAAGCCAAGACTATAAAACTTCTAAAAAAAAAAAAAAAAAAAGGAGAATATTTTTGCAACAGTGGGTAGGCAAAGAGTTCTTAGATACAACAACACAAAGTAATCTTCATAAAAGAAAAAGACAGTGATGATTGGACTTTATCAAAATATAAAACTTTTGCTGTCTAAAGCTAGGCATTAAGAAAATGAAAAGACAAGCCACAGACTAAAAGAAAATATTTGCAATATGTATATTTAACAAAGAAATTGTATCCTGAATACATAGAGTCTTTACAATTCAGTAATAATAAGGCAAATGACCCAATTTTAAAAATGGATAAAAGATTTTAATACCTGCTTTACAAGAAAAAGATCAATAAATGACCAATAATCACATGAAAAGACAGTCAACATCATTAGTTATCAGGGAAATGAAAATTAAAACTATAATGAGCTACTACTACATACCTACTAGAATGACTGAAATTGGAAGGAGTAATGCTAACAAGGTTGTGGAGTGACCAGAACTCTCATATATGATTGGTGCAGTTGTAAAATGGTACCGCTACTTTAGAAAACCAGAACATATCGAGAAGTCAGCTGCAGGGACCCAGGTGAGGAGAGGGAACCCAGGCCACGCCCCTAAGCAGAGAGGTGTGAAAGCAGGGAGAGGACAGAAAAGGCAAAGGGGACCGGAATAGATTGAGGAGTCAGCTGCAGGGATCCAGGAAAGGGTGGTTGGAGGGGTCCAACAGCTAAGGGAGACAAACTTGTCTGTCGGTTTGTCCTACTGTGGTGACATGTTGCTGTGAGTTTTGAGGCTGTGCCACTGGTGTTTCAAACCCACTGGGGTGCACATGGTGCACAGGTATCAGCCCGGCTTGCAGACTGAGACAGACTAGGAAGAAGAAGAAGGCCATCCACTTCTCAAAGAATTGGCCAGGGAAAATCTTATAAATAGCAGAGAAACACTGTCTGATACATTACTGTGCAACTTTATGAATAGTCCAGAAACATTGTCCAATATAGAGGAGGAAGATGAGTCACTTAGCTTAGAAAGCTCTCAAAGTAGGACTGGGCAAGAGCTGCATTATCAGAGTAAAATCAGCCTTACTCATATGGATAAGGTAAAGCTTTTGAGACCTCCATTTGCTGATGTGGCACCACTCAAATTGAGGAGAAACAACAGTAAACATGCATTAATAATCAGAACATGGAATGTATGAAGTATGAATCTAGGAAAATTGGAAGTTGTCAAAAATGAAATGGAATATATAAAGGTTGATATCCTAGGCATTAGTGAGCTGAAATGGACTGGTTTTGGCCATTTTGAATCAGACAACCATATGATCTATGCCAGGAATGACAGTTTAAAGAGGAATAGTGTGGCATTCTTCCTCACAAAGGATGTTTCAAGATCTGTCCTGAAGTACCATGCTGTCAGGAATAGGATAATATCAATATGCCTACAAGGAAGACCCATTAGTACAACTATTATTCAACTTTGTGCACCACCACTAAAGCCAAGGATGAGGAAATTGAAGATTTTTATCAACTCTTGCAGTGTGAAATTGACTGAACATGCAATCAGGATGTGTTAAGTATCACTGGTGACTGGAATGCAAAAGTTGGAAACAAAGAAGAATCACTGGTAGTTGGAAAATTTGGCCTTCCTGACAGAAATAATGCTGGAACTAGCTTGGTAGAATTTTGCAAGATCAACAACTTGTTCATTACAAACACCTTTTTTTCAACAACAAAATGGTGGCTGTACACGTGGACTTCACCAGTTGGAACACACAGGAATCAGATTGACTACTCTGTGGCAAGAGGTGATGGAGAAGCTCAATATCTTCAGCCAAAACCAGGTCAAGAGCTGATTGTGGAACAGACCATCAACTGCTCATATGCAAGTTCACCTTGAAGTTATGGACAATTGAAACAAGTCCATGAGAGCCCAAATATGATCTTGAATATATCCCTCCTGAATTTAGAGATCATCTGAAGAATAGGTTTGATGCATTGAGCACCAACGACCAGAAGAATTGTGGGAGGATATCAAGAACATTATCCATGAAGAAAGCAAGAGACCACTAAAAAGATGAGAAAAGAAGAGAAGACCAAAATAGATGACAGAAGAGACTTTGAAACTTGCCCTTGAGCGGAGAGTAGCTAAAGCAAATGGAAGAAATGACAAGATAAAAGAATTGAACTGAAGATTTTGAAGAGCAACTCAAGAAGATGAAGCCAATTAGTATAATGAAATGTGCAAAGACCTGGAGTTGGAAAACCAAACGGGAAGAACAAGCTTGGCATTTCTCAAGCTGAAAGAATTGAGGAAAAATTTTAAGCCTTGAATTGCAATATTGAAAGATTCTAAGGGCAAAATATTGAATGATGCAGGGAACATCAAAAGAAGATGGTAAGAATACACAGAGTCACTGTACCAAAAAGTACTGGTCGATTTTCATCCATTTCAGGAGGTGGCATATGATCTAGAACCAATGGCACTGAAGGAGGAAGCCGAAACTGCAATGAAGGAATTGGTGAAGAACAAGGCTCCGGGAATTGACGGAATACCTATTGAGATATTTCAACAAGCGGATGCCCCATTGGAGGCACTCAATTAGTTATGCTAAGAGATTTGGAAGACAGCTACCTGGCCAACTGACTGGAAGAGATCCATATTTGTACCTATTCCAAAGAAAGATGATCCCACACAATGTGGAAATTATCGAACAATATCATTAATATCGCACACAAGTAAGATCTTACTGAAAATAATTCAAAAATGGTTGCAGCAGTATATTGACAGAGAACTTCCAGAGGTGCAAGCTGGATTCAGAGGAGGACATGGAACAAGGGATA
>NW_006921600.1:8587215-8590956 GCF_000298275.1 Orycteropus afer afer
TGCATTGTGGTAAACTGTGGTCAATGACATGAGACAAAGTATATGTGAACTGCTGTATAGAAAGTGAATTTGCTCTTTAAATCTTCACCCAAATAAAAATAAATTAATTAATTAAAAAAAAAAAAATACTGTACATATTCAGGGTGCTATTGCCGATGATGGTATATATTCAGAGACAATTCTACAAAACAATGTATGTAGATGCCATGCTCCTGTTTCTTCTTTGAGCTTTAGAATCATTCTGCCATTTTCCTTTTCCTGTTGAAAGGCATACTGTCATTTCATATGCTACTTTAAGAGATACTGTAATAAATAATAAATAATACAAATCTTTACTTAAAAAAAAAAAGTTTTTCTAGAATTCAAACTGATCTATAGTGAGAATAGATCAGTAGTTGCCTGTGGCCAGAAGAGGAAAAGACTGACTGTCAAAGAGCACAAGGCTATTTTGGGGAATTATGGAAATTTGCAATATTTTAATTGTAGCAATGGTTTTACAGGTATACACATTTTTCAAAACTCATTAAACATGTACTTGAAATGGTTATAGTTTGTTGTTGTTGTTATGTGCCGTCAAGTCAAACCCGACTCATAGTGACCCCTCCTTGGGTTTCCGAGGCAGTATCACTACGGACGTAGGATTGCCCAACTTTCCTTCCGAGGAGTGGCTGGTGGGTTTGAACTGCCAGCTGTCTGGTTAGCAGGCAAGTGTCTTAGCCACTATGCTACCAGAGCTCCCGGTTATAGTTTATAACATATAAATTATACATCAATAAAGTTAATCAAAATTGTTTTATTTCTATGTTTCCTACTGGCTGAGATATGCCAAATCTTGATGATTTCTTTTCTTATTATCTTTTACTTAATATTGTGTTATTATAATAAACTTAAGGACACAATTTGTTTTTTGTGTTTGTATGTTTGTGTGTGTGTGTCAGTGAGAGAGAGAGAGAGAGACAAACAGAGATAACCAAGGACAAAGAGACTGAAGACTCCAAGATGATAGGAAATTTTAGATAGATATAAAGTTCCATGTACACCTAGCAACATGGGATCTGGAATACAAATG
Source organism: Orycteropus afer afer (assembly GCF_000298275.1). NCBI lineage: Eukaryota > Metazoa > Chordata > Mammalia > Tubulidentata > Orycteropodidae > Orycteropus > Orycteropus afer. The sequence continues at coordinate 8,588,285 of NW_006921600.1, forward strand.
GAGGTATGGGTCTTGAAGAGAAGTATGGAGAAGCGTTCCTCAGAGCAGGACTTGAAGCATGAGAGTAAAGGACAGGTGACTGGGAAATTGAGGTGGACATATGAGAGGCTGAGGGATCCATGTCTGATGGCTTCAAATGTTCCACAAACATGAAATGACATCTTCTGAGAGAGCATCTTGGATGAATCTTATAGTTGAGGAGAGCAGGACACACCATAAAAGACAATAAGAGATGAATAAAGGATTCTATCTCTGGTGGTGCAGTGCCTAAGGCATTTGACTGCTAACCAGGTTTGAACCACCAGCCACTTCTCAGAAAGAAGATTGGGCAATCTACTTCCATAAAGATACTGCCTCAGAAACCCAAAGAGGGGTCACTATAAGTTTGAAACAACTTGATGGTAGTGAGTTTGGTTTTTTGTTTTAGTTTTAGAAAAGTAGGTGAGCATTTGGTGATAATGAGAAGATATCAGACTAGGAGGAAACCTGTCCCTGCTCTCAGATGGTTTTCAGGCCTCACTTATTCCTATGCTGTGCATGAAGGACAGCACTGCTGTTGACCATTGATTCTCATGTCCATCTCAATTGTTTACCCTAACTATCTACATATTTGGGAACTGTCTAGACTTTCAATGTGGAAAAAGTAATAAATATAGATGTCTATGCCCCCACTGGAGTCCCTGGATGGTGCAAATTATTAACACACTTGGTTGCTAACAGAAAGGTTGGAGCTTCTAGTCTACCATAGGCACCTTGGAAGAAAGGCCTGGACATTTACTTGTGAAAAATAAACCATTGAAAACCTTATGCCACACAATTCTACTCTGACACATGGGGTCCCTTGAGAGCAACTGGCTAACTGGCTATGCCCAAGTTATTTATAAGTTTTTATCTAGGTTTGTTAGGAGCCACAAAATCTTGTGCTTCTACAGCTAATGGAGGGTAGTAGTCATGGTGTAGATGCATCTTCATTCAATGACCTAAAAGGTTTTCCTATGCAAAAAGAATTTTATTCCTTTGCATATATATATTCATTAAGGCCCCTTTACTTTCTGCTGATATGTTGAAAACATATTCCTTTGAAGAAGAATTCCATGTACCTGTTAAGTGGGGTGTGAGTTTGGAACTGTAGTTGAAAAGAACAATGCCAAATAAATTTTATTATAATGACTTTGGTTTGCATCATCAGTCTTAGATAATTGTGCTGAAGGAGACATGACTTTCTTCCTGAAGCAGACTACTAGAATGCATGACATAATGCCATGATTAATCTGACCCAGAACTCACTGGAGGGCCAAGAGGTACAAATTCATAGGTGTCTATAACTTCTGTACAACAATACATCAACATAGTATTTTGATGTGAGACATCAATCCAAAAATATTTTATTAAAACTGGCACCAAAAGAAACCGAACACTTGGGTCATAGGGCCCCTGTAAAAGAGCAATGAGTAGGTATTAATGGAGGTACATTTCTAGTATCTTAATTTGGAACTTCAGAATTTAAACGTGGGTCACTGACAATCGTCACTGCATTATTATTAAGACTCTACTGAAAGCTTCTCTTTTTCAACTTACTCTTATCCCTACTTTTTAAAACTAGGGAGAATATTTACTTATGATACTTATGAATGATATTTTCTAAATATTAGTAACTGATCTTTATGTAATCTATTATGCACCTGACCAACTTTAATTGCCAAGATAGCAAAAATGGAGCCCCTTTATTTATTTATTTATTTAAATCATGGTAGTAGTAATACTTAAAAAAAGAAAAAAACAGGAAAAAGGTAAGATGGAGGAATAGGCAGACAAGTGACACAGACCCTCTTCAACAAAGAAAAGAGAAACCAATTGACAGAGATAGAGAAGATAATCTTGGAGCCTTGAGCTTTGAAAGGAAATATACAGAAGTGGATTAGGCACCAACTAGTGGAAAAACCCGGATGAAAACAGTGAGTACAGAGATGGTCAGAGCAGTGGACTGTCAGCTATTCTGACAGGACTGACAGCCTGAATATTTCCAAGTGGTGTTGGGACCCAAGAATTGCCCTAAAGATCAGCCTTGGTCACCAAGTGCAGCAGGGATGACTAGCGCTGGTGGCCTTTGACTAGGAAGGGAAATAGCAAGGAGGGAGACAACCTGAGCTGTGGACCTTCAGCTGTCCAGAGGGTGCAGCCATTTTGACTGTTTACACATGGTGGCATTTTGGATATTTAAAGTGACTAAGGACACAGCCATTTTGAATGTTTATAAGCAGTGGTCATTTTGGGTACTTAAAGTGATTGAGGGTCCAGCTATTTTGAATGTTTACAAGTGGTGGCCATTTTGGATCTTAAATTGACAGCATTCTCATTTGGATTCCAAGATCTGACTCATAGCAACCCCCCTTTGGGTTTCTGAGGCAACATCACTACAGAAGTAGATTGCCTAATCATCCTTCCAAGTAATGGCTGGTGGATTTGAACCTCCAGGCTTCTGGTTAGAAGTCAAGTGCCTTAGGCACTATGCCACCAGAGGTCCCAAGAATAGGCTTTGTTTGCCAAGGATGGCAGGGACATATGGGAAGCAGACAACAGGAAAGGAGACAGTGAATAGAGGAGCACAGCACAGTACCCTGCTTACATAGATAGCACATAAACACACACACACACACACACAAACTCCAGAT
>NW_006921600.1:8591056-8604645 GCF_000298275.1 Orycteropus afer afer
ATAGACAGCTAAAAAAAAAAAACCAAAGAAAATTAAAATCTTGGGCAAGTCCCTCCAACATACAATCACCAATTAAATATAAACACAAAAATGTCACGATGCCTTGGAGACAACAGAATATCACAGTCCACACAAAGAAGTAAGATAAAGCAAGAGAAACAAGGGACCAGGATACAAACCCAAACACATCCCTGAGGAAGATGCAGCACTGGAACTCCCTGATAAGGAATTCAAAAGAATTATATTTAGGTACCTTCAATGAACTGAGAGACAGATCAAGGAAAACACTGAAAAAAAACTGAGGAAAACACAGAGAAAACCATAGAACAATTTTAAAAGACATTACAAGAACAAAATAACAAAATAAATGAAAAATTAGAAATGACACAAAATCTACAGACAGAAATCCAGAAGATTAATACTAAATTTTCAGAAATAGATCACTCATTGAACAGGCAAAAGAGTAGAATTGAATCAATGGAAGACAGAAAAGTGAGAATGAAGGCAAATATTTCAATATTTCTTTGGAAAGGGATCAATCAGAAAAAAGATCAAAACAAAATTAAGAAAGCCTAAGGATCATGTGGGATACCATCAAAAGGAATGGGTAATCGAATGGGTAATCAAATAGGAAGAGAGAAAACACAGAAAAAAACTGTCAAAGATTTGTTGGAAGAGAATTTTCCTGGTATGATGGAAAATGAGAATATATCCATTCAAGAAGTCCAAAAAACCCCAAACAGGACAGTCCCCAAAAGAAAATCACCAAGACATCATCATCAAACTCACCAAAACCAAAGTCAAAGACAGAATCCTAAAAGAAGCATGGGAAAAATGAGAAGTTACCTGTGTGGGGCAACCAATAAGAATAAGCTTGGATTTCTCAACAGAAACCATGCAGGTGAGAAGACAATGGGATGGTATGTATAAAACCCTGAAAGAGAAATATTTCCAACCAAGATTTATACAGCCAGCAAAATTGTCCCTCAAATATGATGGTGAAATTAGGACATTTCTAGATAAGCAGAAATTAAGGGAATTTGTAAAAACTAGACCACTCCTACAAGAGGTGCTAATGGGAGTCCTTTGGACAGAGAAGCAAGAATAGCAAACAATAACTGACCATTAACACACATGATGACATAACCCAGAAACCAACCCAATTATAGAAGTATCCAAAGTAAATAAGCCTACAAGACTGTAAACAGGGAACCAGAGACATCAATTGACAAATGAAGACAACTACAAACCAAAAAGAGGGAAAAAGTTGTGTAGTTATAGAACTTCTAAATGGTAGGGTAGTCAAGACAATACAAGGTAGAATGGGCTGTTCTAAACTTGGGAAGAAATTATTAATAACAGGGTAACCTCTAAAAAAAATGATAAACGTTCACATCAAAATAAAAGAGGGCCAGTACAAATATTTAGCAAATACTAAAACAATAGCAATGAAGGAAGTGATAACATGATTCATAAATAAAATGAGCTCAGCACAGAAAATTATATGGAACAAAGAAATCAACACCACGAGAAAGCACATAACAAAATGACAGCAATGAATTCATACTTGTCAATAATTACATATCTGACAAGGGACTTATCTCTAAAATTTACAGAAAACTCCAATACCTCAACAACAAAAAGATTAACAATCCAATTAAAAAATGGGCAGAAGACATGAATAGACACTTCACCAAGAGGATATTCAGGAGGCCAACAAATACATGAAGAAATGCTCATAATCATTAACCATCAGAGAGATGCAAATCATAACAACAATGATATACCATCTCACCCCAGCACTAATGGCGAAGTTCGACAAGACAGAAAATGGCGGATGTTGGTAGGATGTGGAGAGATTGGCACTCTCATACACTGCTGGTAGGACTGTAAAATGAAACAATCACTGTGGAAAGCAGTATGGTGATTCCTTAAACAGCTGGAATTAGAAATACCATTTGACCCCATTACTAGGTATACATCCTGAAGAAGTGAGAGCCAGGGCAAGAACAGTTATATGCACACCCATGTTCATGGCATCACTATTTATAATAGCAAAATGATGGAAACAACTTAGGTGCCCATCAACAGAAGAATGGATAACTAAATTGTGGTATATACACCCAATGGAATACTATGCAACCCTAAAGAATAATGTAGAATCTACAAAACACTGCATAACATAGATGACCTTGCAGGACATTATGTTGAGAAAGAAGTCAATCACAGATGCACAAGTATAGTATTAGTTCATTATTGAAAAAAGTCAAGGAAATATTTATATATGGAAGGGAACTTCTTCTGTTGATTACTAGGGGTAGGTTGGGAGGGGAGGGAACATAGGGGGAAAAAAAAGCATTGAACCATGTCACTTTAGTTTTGTGTATTTCACTGTACATAAATTATATTTAAATAAAATACATTAAAAATTGATTGCAGAAGAGAATAATTTGAAATTTTAATGAGTTAATACTTCATCTATACTTTTATTTTCAATACATTTGTTAATTTTAACAAAAACATTCTATTTTCATTCATTCTTTACTACCCACAAAAGGGTAGTAAGGAAGTCAACTAGAGATACAGTGATTGAAATTTCTAAAATGTTATGTATAACTAGGCAGAATGAAATATCCTAATGGACACTAAGCTCTGTTCTAAGGGTTTTACATTTAATCCTCACAAGCATTCTGCACGATTGGTATTATTATCATTGACTCTATTTTTCAGAGGAGGAACTGAAGCACAGGGACATTAAGTAATTTGTGCACAGCCACAGAGCTAAGAAGTGGGAAAATAGGGATTTTCTTTCAAGCAACCTAGGCCCAAAAGTAGCTAGCTTGATATCCTTCATGTCATAGGTACTTAATACATGCTTAGAAAATGTTGGATGGTATCAATTTATTTGAGCTTTATTGTCAAGACTGTCAGCTGGTGTGTATAGATTTTAAGGTCTCGAACCAATAACAAGCGATAATCTTTAAGTACAGTATAAAAGCAGTTGCTGTCAAGTTGACTGTGACTCATGGAACCTCATGCGTATTTGAGTAGCAACCTTAAGATTTTCAAGGGCTGATTTTTTGGAAGTAGATGTCCAGGACTTTCTTGGTCTGGGTGAATTCAAACCTTTAACCTTTTGGTTAACAACTGAGCTCATTAACCATTTGCACCACCCAGGGACTCCAAGCAGTATATAAAAAGGATACTCATTAGTGAGTAAGTAAGCTCTTTGTTCTTCCCTGTTCTAAGCAGTGTGAATGATATAGGACCCCTAGCCTTAAAATCAAATTTACACAGATTTGTGTGGTATTGAAAGGAATGCGGTGAGGTGAGGAGGAAGAGGACACTCTCCTAGCAATCATATGGAGATGGTACTTCAGCTTATTGCTTTGTCCTCACAATTATAAAACAACCAATAAAATCAATACTTTTATGTAGAGTTGGGGGGATTCAAACTTGTTAGAGTACACATAGAAAAAACAACTGATCTGTTTGCTGATGGCCTTCAATCAATGATAAAACAATTAAGAAAGAAATTCTAACTGGTTATTTGGTTTCTTGTAAGCCCTAAATTATCAAACAATATTATTAATATTGCATGCAAGTAAAATCTTACTGAAGATAATTTAAAAACAGTTGCAGCAATATATTGACAGAGAACTTCCAGAAATGCAAGCTGGATTCAGAAGAGGATGCAGAATGAGGGATATCATTGCTGATGTCAGAAGGATCTTGGCTCAAAGCAAAGAATACCAGAAAGATGTTTACTTATGTTTTATTGACTATGCAAAGGCATTTTATTGTGTGGATCATAAAAAAATTATGGGTAACATTGAGAAGATAGAAATTCCAGAACACTTAATTATACTCATGAGGAACCTGTACATGGACAAAGAGGCTGTTGTTCGAATGGAACAAGGGCACACTGCATGGTTTTAAATCAAGAAGGGAGTGTGCCAGGGTTGTATCCTTTCACCTTCCTTTTCCATTTCTACGCTGAGCAAATAATCTGAGAAGCTGAACTATATGAAGAAGAACATGGCATCAGGATTGGAGGAAGAATCATTAACAACCTGTGATATGCTAATGACAGAGCTATGCTTGCTGAAAATGAGGATGACCTGAAGCACTTACTGATGAAGATTAAAGAATACAGTCTGTAGTATGGATTACATCTCAATATAAAAAAAAAAAATTCTCACAACTGGACCTATAAGTAGGATCACAATAAATGGAGAAAAGATCGAAGTTGTCAAAGACTTCACATTGCTTTGTTCTACAATCAACGCCAATGGAAGCAGCAGTCAAGACCTCAGAGGATGTATAGCACTGGGCAAGTTGGCTGCAAAGGACCTCTTTCAAGTGCTGAAGAGCAATGCTATCTCCTTGAGGACTAAGGTGCCCCTACACAAGCCATGATATTTTCAGGTGCCTCATATGCATGTGAGAGCTGGGCCATGAATAAGGAAGACCAAAGAAGGGTTCATGCTTTTGAGTTGGGTGCTGGAAAAGAATGCTGAGAGTACCATGGACTTCTAAAAGATCTAACAAATCTGTCCTGGAGGAAGTGCAGCCAGAATGCTCCTTGGAGGTGAGAATGGCCAGACTTCGTCTCACCTACTTTGGTCATGTTATAAGAAATGACCATTCCCTAGAGAATAATGTCATGCTTGGTAAGGTGGACAGTCGACAAAGGAGGGGAAGGCCCTCAACAACATGGATTGACACAGTGGCTGTGGCGATGGGCTCAAGTATAGCAAGGATCATGGAGGTGGCATGGTACTGGGCAGTGTTTCATTCTGCTGTGTATAGGGTCACTATGAGTAGGAAGTGACTCGATGGCACCTAGCACACACACACAAGCCCCAAATTGCCATCTATTTGTAAAATGAGTTTAATGTAAGGACTAAGTTGAAGGCTTGGCCCTTAATTTTCCTCCCCCCCCCCCGGTGGAGAGTAGAGAGAAAGGGAGAGTGAGATGGAGGGGAAAGGTGGGTGGAAACACTCTCTCCAGAGAACTGATGAGTGTAACCTGGCTGAATGCCCTATAATTGGCTGTATTTCCCAAGTAATATTGGGGAAGTGGTCCTCATGTACCTAAAGTACTTTTCATGTAGGGTGGAACACTCCTTACTTCAAACTTTTTACTTTTCTCAGGGTGTATTTTGCTAGAGTAATGTCTTTAAAGAATCACATTTTGTGTTAGGCTGTGTTCTCTAGAGAAACAAAATCAGTAAAGCTTATATATATAGAGAGAGAGATAAATTTATCTTAGGAAAATAGCTCACACACTTACACAGGCTGGCAAGTCCCAAGTTCTTAGATCAAACATTAAGCTGGAGGCTTTTCCCAACTCACGCAGATGAAGAGGCTGACAAGCTCAAGGTTGGCAGGCAGTATGCCAGCTGTTGACTTCAACGAATGACAAGTCCAAGATCACCAGGATGAATGGTGTATTGTTTGCTCATGGACAGTTGTAGGCAACACAACAGGATCCCAATCCACATAACAGTGGCTCTTTTTCCCAGGCTGTCTGTAAGTATATTGAAAGCAGGGCACTCCCCTAGGGAAATTCCCTTTCAGTGGATTGGCTGCTCAAAACATATACATCCAATCTCATCCTGGGATCAACCCACATCACAACTGCTTAAATCACTCAGAATTATGGTCCAGCCAAGTTGACACACAACTTCAACTATCACAATCCACTCCTTGTCAACTTGACAGTTGCACACATCTCCTTAACCATATATAATTTCCAAGTAAAGACAATTATAAAGTCATATTTGTGCCTACCATGATACATTAACACACGTACAAGAGAAATGCATTAACCCTTTATACATTTCATAGTTCAAAACAGAAGGAAACAAAAATATTTGATTCAGATATACAGGGAAGAAATATGACAATCACAGTCCTAATTTCTGCAACTGATAACATGGTCATAGCTGATATTCAGGACTACCTTTTGCCACTACCCATTCCGTATTTCCCTTGCCCTCAGCAAGCACCTCAGCTGATCGTAGTTCTTTGTCTAGTGGGGTGACCCAAACCTTCATTCCTGAAGGGTCTGCATGACTAGTAGTCATATCAGAATTGGGTTGCTGTAATTTTCCATTGACTTTAAACACAGGGCACAGTAGCACTAAGAGACATCCTAAAGAATTTCTTGTATTCCAGACATATTCTTCTTTATCTTCATTATATAATGTTAATCCAATTTCCCCCTGGTAATCAGGATCTATCACACAAGATAGTACAGCAATGTCATTCTTTGTTGATTCTGAGGCATGAGGAAGCCAAAATGGACAGGTGGCATTCTTAACTTCCAGTTCAATGCAATCAGTATGTCTCCAGGTGGTAGTGTTCCTCCTTTAGGGACTAAGATCTCCAGACCCATAGAGCATAGGGTAGCAGGGACAGGAAGCAAAAATTTTTGAGTGGGTCACTAGGGGTAATAGTGAATGGTCCAACTCCCATTTCCCATTTTAGGTATCTGTCAGAGTAGGACCTCACTCTCTCAGTACCATATTCTGTTCTGGTTACCTAGTTACGCTCTGACAGGAATATACCACAAATCGGATGACTTGAACAAACAAGAGTTTATCCTCTTACAATTTGGGAGGCTAGAAGTCTGAGTTCAAAATGTCAGGCTCTAGGGGCTGGGGAAAATCCCCTCAACCTTGGGCTTCAGCTCTGCCTCCTGATCTCAGCCCATGGAAGCTGGAGGTTTTTCTTCACTTGGCTGCTGCCTGCTGAGGCTGACAATCCCAAAGTTGAGAAGTAAAAAGGCACAGTCCCAATGTTACCAAACCATGTGGCAGGACATTCACTCAAGTCCATTGAAAGTCCCAAGATTGGAAGATCATGGCAAGCTGCTGAACAATGACTCGGCTACGTGCAGGGTTCAAGTGTTCCATAAGCTAGAGACCATTCTCAAAGCTGTTTTTTATATACAGAAGCAGACCATATACCCAGCTGCTGCAGTACATTCCACTGTGGAGTTAATTACCAATCTTACCATGGGGAATAACTACACCCAACTGCCCACTCAACAAGGCTTAGCCAAGTTGACACATAAACTTTACTACCACAATTCCACCCCTTGGTTCCTGGACCCATGAATCCTGGTTATTGGAGAAACAGCACCGAATATTAGACACTGTTTTGGAGCCTATACAGCCTCCTGGAGAGCATTGCACCAACCTTTCAGATATTGCCACCTAGCTGGTGCCGTAATTGTGTTTTTAGTAGGCCAATCCATCATTCTATCAAGACAACTGCTTCAGGATGATGGAGAACGTAGTAAGACCAGTGGATTCCATGAGCATAGACCCATTGTTGCACTTCATTTGCTGTGAAGTTAGTCTCTTGATCTGAAGCAATGCTGGGTGGCATACCATGATGGTATGATAAGGCATTCTGTAAGTCCATGGATGGCAGTTTTGGCAGAAGCATTGTGTGCAGGGAAGGCAAATCCATATCCAGCATGAGTATCTATTCCAGTAAGAACAAAATGCTGTCCTTTCCATAATGGAAGTGGTCCAGTGTAATCAACTTGCCACCAAGTAGCTGGCTGAACACCCTGAGGAATGGTCCATATTGTGGACCCAGTGTTGGTCTCTGCTGCTGGCAGACTGGGCACTCAGGAGTGGTAGTAGTCAAATCAACCTTGGTAAGTGGAAGTCCATGTTGCCGAGCCCATGCATAACCTCCATCCCTGCCACCATGCCTACTTTGTTCATGAGCTCATTGGGCAATGACAGGAGTAGCTGGGGAAAAAGGATGAGTGATTTACATTGAACATGTCATCCTATCCACCTGATTGTTAACGTTCTCCTCTGCCAAGATCACCTTTTGGTGGGCATTCACAGGAGACTTTACTCCTTTGGCCCATTCAGAGAGATCCATCCACATACCTCTTCCCCATACATCTTTGTCACCAATTTTCCAATCATGCTCCTTCCAAGTCCCAGACCATCCTGCCAAGTCATTGGCCACAGCCCATGAACCCATATACTATCGTACATCTGGCCATTTCTTGTTCCATGAAAAGTGAACAGCCATATGCATGGCTCAAAGTTCTGCCCATTGGGAAGATTTATCTTCACCACTGTCCTTCAGGGAAGTCCTAGAAAGAGGTTGCAGTACCACTGCTGTCCACTTTCAAGTGGTGGTTGCATATCATGCAAAATTATCTGTAAACCAGGCATGAGTTCTGTTCCTCAGTCAAGTGATCATAAGGAACTCCCCATGAGGCCATATGTTCAGACTGGCAGAGGGAAGGTAATGTGACTGGAGTGGAGATCATAGGCTTTTGGGCTACTTCCTCATGCAACTTACTTGTGCCTTCAGGTCCTGATTGAGCCTGATCTCTGATATACCACTTCCATTTAATGATGGAGTATTGCTGTGTATGTTCAACTTTATGACTTTGTGGGTCAGACAACACCCAGTTCATGATGGGCAGCTCCGGCCTCATGGTGACTTGGTGGCCCATGGTTAGGCATTCAGTCTCTACTAAAGCCCAGTAACAAGCCAAAAGCTGTTTCTCAAAAAGAGAGTAGTTATCTGCAGAAGATGGCAAGGCTTTGTTCCAAAATCCCAAGGGTCTGCACTGTAATTCACCAATAGGGACCTGCCAAAGACTCCAAAGAGCATCTCTATCTGCTACAGATACTTCAAGCACCATTGGATCAACTGGATCATATGGCCCAAGTGGCAGAGCAGCTTGCATGGCAGCCTGAACCTGTTGCAGAGCCTTCTGTTGTTCAGGGCCCCACTCAAAACTAGAAGCTTTCCAAGTCATTTGATATATAGGCTGAAGTAATCCACCCAAACGAGGGATCTGTTGCCTCCAAAATCTGAAGAGGTCCTGCAGACATTGTGTCTCCTTTTTAGTTGTGGGAGAAGCCAGATAAAATAACTTATCCTTCACTTTGATAGGAATATCTTGACATGCCTCACACAACTGGACTCTTAGAAATTTCACTGAGGTGGAAGGTGCCTGAATTTTTGTTGGGTTAATTTCCCACACTCTAGCATGCAGATGTCTCACCAATAAGTCTGGAATCATCGATTCTTCTTCCTTACTAGGTCCAATCAGCATGTCAGAAATATAATGGACTAGTGTGATGGCTTCTGGAAGGGAAAGGTGATCAAGAGCCCTACAGATTAAATTATAACATAGTGCTGGGGAGTTGATATACTCTTCAGGAAGCACTGTGAAAGTATATTGTTGGCCTTGCCAGCTGAAGGCAAACTGCTTCTGATGGTCCTTTGAAATTGGCAGTGAGAAAAAGGCATTGGCCAGATCAATAGCTGCATAGTAAGTACCAGGAGATGTACTAATTTGTTCAAGAAATGAAACCACATCAGGAACAGCAGCTGCAATTGGAGTCAACACTTGATTAAGTTTATGATAATCTACTGTCATTCTCCAATGTCCATCAGTTTTTTGCACAGGCCAAAGAGCATTATTAATGGGGATGTGGTGGGAATCACCACTCCTGCATCTTTCAAGTCCTTCATGGTGGCAGTAATCTCTGCAACCCCTCCAGTGAGTAAAGCAGTATTGCTTTTGGTTTACTATTTTTGTAAGTAGAGGCAGTTCTAATGGCTTCCACTTTTCCTGCCATAATAGCCATTACTCCACATGTCAGGGACCCAATATGGGAATTTTGCCAATTTCTCAGTATATCTTTTCCAATTATGCATTATGGAACTGTGGAAATCACTACAGGATGGGTTCAGGACCCACTTTGATACATACCTGAGCTAAGACTCCATTAATAACTTGACCTCTATATTCCCCCACTCTGAATGGTGGGCCACAGTGACACTTTGTGTATCCTGGAATTAGTATCAGTTCAGAGCCAGTGTCCAGTAATTCCCGAAAATTCAGATTATTTCCTTTTCCCCAGTGAACAGTCACTCTTGTAAAAGGCCTCAGATCCCTTTGCGGAAGGCTGGGAGAAAGATAGACATTAAAATTTTTGATAACTTAGTGGAGTCCTTCTTCAAGGGGACCCAGTCTCCCCTTCATTCAAGGAGTCAGTCTGTGAACTGACTCAAGTCTGGGAATTGACTGAGAGACCATAACTTTGTATTCTGGTGATTTAATCTAGACTGTTGTTCATGTGACCTAGAATTCTTCTGTCTATACAGATCAAGTAAATATTTACTAGGTCTGCCATGTATTTCACTCCTAGGAACACCATGACTAAGTAGCCAACGCTATAAGTCCACACAAGTCAGAGTATGCTGCTTACTGTTTTGACTCTGCTGTCTATTATGGTACCACACACACCTAGTCTGTTGATTAACTGCTGCGACCTAGCCTCTACTACCATGGGGTCCAATCAGCCCCATCATAGTTAAGTGTCTTAGTTCAATTAGGACAGTTCCCACTGTCAAATCTGGTTTACATAAAATAGCAATCACAGCAGTCCTCAAATATGCTGGGACTCCCTTCACAAATTTGTTCCTCACTGTAGTGGTAGAAGTCATGTCCCCTGGGCTCTCCATTTCTGGCTCTACGGGTCTAATCTGATAAATCTATTCTAACATGCCAATTTCCTTAAGCCTCTAGATACCTTCTTCTACATTCTACCAAGGCAGGTTTGATACTTCAATTTGACTTAAGTAAGGTAGGCATGGTGGTTAAATTTGTGTGTCAACCTGGCTAGGCCTAGTTGAGTGTCTGGGCAGCTGGATGTAGCATTCCTCATGATGAGACTGGTAATCAATTCCATGGTGGAATCTATTGTGAGCAGCTGAGTAGCTGTCTTTAGGTATGTGGTCTGTTTCCCATATATAAGAAACAGCTTTGGGAATGGTCTCTAGCTTATGGCATACTTGGACCTTGCATGTAGCCGTGCAGTTTGTTCAGCAGCCAGACCTTGAGACTTTCAATGGACTTAAACTAATGGCCTGCTGTGTGGTTTGGTAACATCAGGACTGTCCCTTTTACTTGTCAACCTTGGGTTTGTCTCAGCAGCCAGCAACTGTCTGAGTGAAGAAAAGCCTCTAGCTCCAGTGGGCCAGGAGCAGGAGGCAGAGCTGAACCCCAAGGTTGAGGGGCTTTCACCCAGGCCCTAGAGCCTAGCACTTTGAACTTGGACTTAAAGCCTCCAAATTGTAGGAATAAACTACTGTTTGTTCAAGCCATCTGATTTGTGGTATATTTCTGTCAGAGTGGCACTAGGTAACTGAAACAGTAGGCTACTGCATAATCCATGTTTCAGTAAGCTAACCAAATAAACAATTAGATCCTTTCCTAACCTCTTCAGCTGAAACATTGAATGAAGAATTCATACTTAGTGGGCCTAAATCGATAAATTCAGACTGATCCAATGTTACATTCCTTGCACCATTATCCCACACCCTCAGTAGCCATTCCCATACCTTTTCTCCAGGTTTCTGTCTGCTCATATTCGCAAAATCAAGTAAGTCTTTTTGGGTGTAGCATACCACCTCCTCAGTAACATTTTCTATTTCATCTTTTGGGGCTCACTTGGATTTAACTTTAGCTATAGTTCTAGCAGCCACAGTGGGTGGTTGGGGCAGTTCCTAAGAACATTCAGTGATGTCTTCCATGGCCTCTGCCTTAGGCAATGACTCAGCAGGAACACTTGGGTTAACCCCATCAAACTGAAGTGGAAGGGATAATAATGGTTTTATAGTAATCCCTTCAGACGGGAGGGATTCAACAGAATTTACAGGTTCCATATCCTCATGTTCATGCCTGTCTGCCCATATGTCCCCATTGCAGGTTTCAGGATCCCATTTTTTCCCAATCAGTTTCCTCACTTTAACTTCAGATACCATTATGGGTTGGCAATTCAATTGACATTGTAATTTAGGCACACTTACAATAAGAATTTGGGCTTGGTTTTCAGCAATATCAGCTATCTTACTAGGAGAAATAAGGCTTTCTTTTCAGAGCACAACTGGAAACACTGAGGTCTTTTATGCAGCCCTTGAGCTGTGACTCAGCAGCCCTGAACTCATCCTGCTCTTTCACCACTTTGCCTGGCATAAGTAGGATCAACCAACCAGTTTCCTTATACTCCTCATGCTGACAAAATTGCAGAAAAGTATCAAATATGAGATCACTCAGAGCCTCACTTCTCAAAAATACTTGCTCTATTGATGGTGCTATTTTGCATTTTAATGTTGCCACCTCACACCATGGATTAGCAGGACCCTCTTTACTAAGGGAGGCAGAGTCACCAGTGCCTTTATAATTAATCAGATTGGAGAACCAAACCAGAACTGGTGAGAACAAATTTGGGAAATCTATCCTTATGACTTTGCTTCTCTAGAACCACTCCTGGTAACAAATGCGTTAGGCTGGGGTCTCTAGAGAAATAAAACCAGTAAGCTTATATATATATATATAACCCACTGCTGTCAAGTTGGACTAAACTCATAGTGATCCCTCCTTGGGTAGTATCACTACAGAAGTAGACTACCCAACCTTCCTTCTGAGGAGGGGCTGGTGGGTTTGAACCACCAGCCTTCTGGTTAGCAGTCAAATGCTGTAGGCACTACACCACCAGAGTTCTTATATATAGAGAGATAAATTTATCTTAGAAAAATGGCTCATACACTTATAGAAGCTGGCCAGTCCCAAGTTCTGGGATCACATGTCAAGTTGGAGACTTTTCCCAACTCATGCAGCTGCAGGGACTGATGAGCACAAGGTTTGCAAGCAGTATACTGGTTGTTGACTCCAACGAATGATGAGTCCAAGATCACTAGGCCAAGTGGTGGATTGTTTGCTCAGGGACAATTGTAGGCAGCACAACTGGATCCCAATCCACAGAAGAGTGGCTCATTCTCCCAAAAAAAAACCAACCAAACAAACAAACAAACTCACTGCCATCGAGTCAGCTCTGACTCATAGAGACACATCCTTGAGTTTCCGAGGCAGTATCACTATGAAAGTAGATTGCCCAACCTTCCTTTCTAGGAGTGGTGGGTTTGAATCATCAGCCTTTTCTTAGCAGCCAAATCCCTTAGACACTATGCCACCAGAGCCCATAAATACATTGGAAGCAGGCCACACTCCTAGGGAAACTCCCTTTCAACAGATTGGCTGATCAAAATATATACATCCAATCTCATCATGGGAATAACCCACATCACAATTGCTTAAACTACTCTGAATTGTGATCCAACACTTGTTGGTCTATTTGCTTAAGGAACTCTGGCAAATTTATTGTTCTTGTTAGACGCTGAGTCACTTCCAACTCATAGTAGCCTGATGTACAACAGAATGAAATATTGCTGTGTCCTATGGCACATCCCAGTGAGATGCACCTGGTGCATAGGTAACAGCCCAGTTTATAGACTGAGACAGACTAGGAAGAAGGAAGAGGCCATCCACTTTTGAAAGAATTGGTCAGGGAAAACGTTATGAATAGCAAAGAAACACTGTTTGGTACATTACTGTGCAACTTTAGGAATAGTCCGTTTAGGCTAAAAGGCTCGCAAAACAGGACTGGGAAAGAGCTGCAACATCTGAGTAAACCCAGCCTTACTCATGGAAAAGAGAAAGCTTTTGAGACCTTCATTTGCTG
>NW_006921600.1:8607305-8614600 GCF_000298275.1 Orycteropus afer afer
GCGGGATCGGGCAGTGTTTCGTTCTGCTGTGCATGGGGTCGCTATGAGTCGGAAACGACTCGATGGCACTTAACAGCAACAACAACAACATGGACACATTGATTGTCCATAGGCTCAATCAATCCTATGCTTGAGCCCATCATTGCAGCCACTGTCTTGATCCATTTTGTTGATGATCTTCCTCTTTTTCACTGACCCTCTACTTGAAAAAGCACCATATTCTTCTGTGGGAACTGGTCCTTCCTGATAATATGTCCAAAGTGTGTGACACAAAGTGTCATCATCCTCACTACCCTCCCTCTCTATTCTCTATTCTATTTTATATTTTATAAAATGCAGAGATTTTTATTCTTTCTCTTATTTGAATTTGATTCTTTATATACCATCATTATATACAGAAAGTCTGTGACTTTTAAGCAGATTTTCTCTTTCCCTTTTTTTTACTTTATTTCTTTATTTTTTTTTTTTTGCGTTTAGCTTTTTTTGCTACTTTGTGTAACTTTGAGAAGACCATATCAGGGCTTGCATAGTTAATAAAAGCAAAGTAAAGCAAATAATCACCTTCTAGTACTTCTTTCTGCATATTCTAATTTTTTAATGGAGAAAATCCATTCTTAAATTAAATATGCATAATAAAGAATACTAATAATAAGAATAAAGTGGAATATGTGAGAATGAATCTACTGTTGTAAGCAAAATGCATTTGATTTGCTAAGGATAAAAGCTGGCTTGAATCAGTAAGAATCAGTGCAAAAAAGAAAAGCCTCATAATGTTCATAAATTGTCCATAATTGTATGGATTTTAAATATAAAAGTTGGCAGTGGCAAAAGCTAAAAGCCATTAGGAGAGATACTATTATTGTGCAATGCACCAGGAGCAGCAAGTCACAATCTTATTGAAGAAAACCCTAGCTAGAATTTTCTAAAATTTTGATAACTATACTTGAGACTTGTCTTGATGTTTACTACAATGTGTTATTGTTCAGCATGGCATAGCCTAATGCATATATGAATCACATTTGAAAAGAGCTACTAATTAACATGAATATTCTTCTTCTGTGAAGGTCATTTATTGCAAAGTTCCTTTTCTTTTTCTTTTTTTTCCTAGCTGAATATCACTAAAGGAGTCCTCAACAACAGCCATTAGTTTAAGAGGCTGTCTGTTTTCTCCCTGACATTGGGTCATAGTTTTAAAGAGTCTTTTTCTCATTCCAAGAAGCCATATAAAATGATATTTAAAGGCAACAGAAAGAAGAGGAAAGGAGAAGAGAGAAGAGGAGAAAATAGTATTTTTCTTATGGCCCAAACCATTCATGTGGCTTTATTCAGCCATCTACTTTGTTATAACATCAACTTTGTATTATAGTATTTAAGAATTATTTTGCTGAAATTATTAGACTTTATTTCAAATGAAATTGATCAGGAATATTCCTTTGAAAACTGGATTGGCTGATAGTTTCTAGGATTTATTAGGACCAGAAATGTCCCAGAATTTCCAGGTAGGGTGGGGAGTGGGATGGAGGGATAGGGGTGGTATAGAAAAACTTTCTCCAGAGGATTGGTGGGTGTCACCTGGTTGAATCCCCTCCTGTTGGCTGTATTTCCCAAATAATGTTGGGTAGGGGGGTGTTCCTCATCATCTTTATTTGCCTAAGTGCCTCGTGAATGTCTTCCTGATAAGTAAAAGTACTTTGGGACTTTGTTCTATTTTGGGATGGAGGGACTTTCAGAACCTTCTCTTGTTTCTACTTGGGGCCCCGTAGGATTTTTGGCTTGAATGCTTCAGTAAACTTAGCCCAAATCAAGAGATTCTCAAAAATTTTGGGGAAACAATAATACGTTGTGCTAAAAATGTCTATTAGCTAAATACCGTCAGTCAGAATTTTGTCCCCATTTAAGTAAAACTAGTAAGTTTAAAACTTGTAAATTTCTGGAACAAAACATGTTCTCTTAACCACTTGTCTTCTAAAACAGAACTAGATTTTGCACTAGGTTTATTGGGCACAACCAGTCCAATGATCAGGAGATGCTTCCTGAAGAAGGGACATCTTAAATTAGGCATTGAAGTTCAGATCCTGGTCAGTGACATGTGAGAAGAGCATTTCCAGTGTCAAAACTGACATAAGCAAAGCAGCATGGAAAAACATGAGACCAAAAGTGGTCAAGGAACAGAGGCCGTTCTAGGTTGTCTTGAGTTTACTCCAAGTGTAGTGGTGATTGTGGTAAGGGTAGACTGAGATCAGAAAACAAAGGGACACAAATCCCAAAAGGCTTGACTTGTAAGTTCCTGAAAATTTTTGCCTAGGGATGTGCTGGTTATTTTATAAATACTCTGCACCAACGTCTTTACTAGAAAAATCTGATTTTATCATTAAAAAACTGGTTCCTAAAAATGTGGGTCATTCCATCTCCAAATGGAACCTTGCCCATGTGCAAAAACATGTGTAAGAGGGATAAACTTGAGTGTGTGTGTGGGGGGAGAGTGGTTCAGGAGGTAGTAGGGGAAGAAGTCAAGAGGCTTTGAATGAAATAGTTTTATCAAATGGACAGTAGCAAGGATGTTGCCGTGTGTTTTCCTGTTTGGGAGTTTTAATTCTTCACGGTTTGCTTGGTTGTCAGAATGCTTCATGTTTTTATTTGTGAACATACATGGTGATCATCCTTAAGACAAAAAAATCTGATAACAGATCCCTTGATGCCCTTGTTCAGAGCAGATGTTGCAATAAGGGCTGGGCTTTCAATTCTCGCCTCTGAGATGTTGTAAATTGCATTAAAAGGCATCTCTCATATACTCTTCATGTTTCACCTACAACTTATTAAGGTAATGTTGGAAGAAAGAAGTTGAAAGAGACAGATTTAATAGATTTATACATCACCAAGACAGAGCCCTAATCTGTGTTGATACAATCACATGTAACAATCAAAATAGATGAACTCATCTCATAAGGGGAATAAAAATAGATACACACACTCAGATAATCAATATTTACTGAAAGTGGAGTTATCCTTATAGGTCTTTGGGTGGCACAGATGGTTTACACTTGATTATGAATCAAAAAGTTGGTGATGCAGCCCACCCAGTGGTGTAGCAAAAGAAAGACCCAGTGATCTGCTACCATAAAGGCAACAGCCAAAATAACTCTGTGGAGGTCAGTTTTACTCTGAAATGCGTGGGATTACCAAGAGTTGAAATCTACTTGAAGGCAAAGGCTTTGTTTCTTTGTTTGTTTGTTAACATGCAGCTATCATCAGGTTCAAAGAAATGTAAACATTCCTCTTTGTGTAAGGGTACCACTCAGGGGTGCTAGAAGCAGAAAAGAGCAGCCCAAAGCCTGTGTCTTCACTTAGAAAACAATAGAGCTCATAGGATTATGCACACTGTGCTGGGAAAATCTCTTAGGGGGAAAAGAAGTTCTCTTGTCCTTCTTCTCATCACTGTAGAGATCTCCTCTCCAGCATCCCTGATGTGGGACCACTTCACCTCTCCTTGAACCCTTCCACAGGCTGGAGTTTGTACATTCCAACTAGTTGTTTGGGCTTTGTTGGACATAACCTAAGTCTGGATGGCAGGGTGAAAATTGGATAAACAGCCATACTGACACCAGGGAGATTTTTTTTTTTTTTAAATACAAACATCTGTTTCTTGAATTTGGCCTTGGTAAGGCAGAGGAGAATGGGAAATACAAAATGGTGAAATAAGATCAAGAGATGCTGCCTCCTTCTCTTTTTTTCTGTTTCAGGGAGTATAAAATCTGTGTCCCCCTAGCATTACAGGATGGGGAGACCATTTCCAAGTTTCCTTTGACACTGGGTTTATGCCCAGTTCTAGTTTAGGGGAGGTCATGTGGGTGTGTTTTCTGGTAGTGTGCTGTATCATGGATGTGACCTGCTTGGAAAGAAGCCCCACCCCATGTACACATACAAATCTCTCAATTTAGAGTGCAGATGAACTGGGCCGTCAACAAATATTGATCAAGCACTTATCATGTGTCCAGCACTGGGCAGTACTCAAAAGTGTACTAAGAAGTGTAGAAGAATGAGTCTGTGTATTTGTGAAGCTTAAAGTTTAGATAGGAAGATTGATAAGTGACAGAGAACAGTACAAGACAATCCGTAACTAAGTACTAAATCATGAGACATCAATATTAGTCATTTTAGTTGTTTTTAATAGGAGAAGATAGAAAACTACTGAAGCTAGAGAAGGCTCCAAAAAGGAAGCTTGAATAATATGGACTCAAAGGTGCTGAGAGGCTCTGAGCAAGCAGAGCCCAGGCAGGAAGAATTTCCAGTGGGGAACATTGCATAAGCTAACAAGAAGAGCTACTAAGTTAATTTATTGTCCACTTACCAAGAGCTAATTGTATGGAAGGCATTTTTATTCCTATTTACCAATGGGGAAATGAAATTTGGTAATATATATATATATATAAGTAACAACAATGACAACAATATTTATTAATACTCAATTAGTGATTACTATGTAGCGTAGTGCCTAAGGCAGTTGACTGCTAACCAGAAGGCTGGCGGTTCAAACCCATCAGCCACTCCTCGGAAGGAAGATGGGGCAATCTACTTCCATAGTGCTACTTCCTCGGAAACCCAAGGAGGGATTGCTATGAGTCAGGTCCGACTCGACAGCACATAACAACAACAGCATGTTCCAGGAGAAGCTCCTGAGTGGTGTATGCCGTTAAGTCCTTTGTTACTAACTGAAAGGTTGACAAGTGTTTAAATCTACCAGAGCCATCTGGGAAAAAAAGACCTGGTGATCTACTTTGCTAAGATCACAGCCATTGAAAACTCTATAGAAATGATGTCACAACCACTAAAAACTCTATGGAGCACAGTTCTACCCTGAAACAACATTTCTACTCTCCAACTCACAGGGTCTCCATGAGTCAGAATCCAGTAGACAGCAAGATTTTTCTTTCTTTTTTTTTAATGTTTCAAGAGTTCCTGAATGATGCAGATGGATAACTGTCTGAGATCACCCAGAGTGCCTAACAAAGACCCAGCAAAAAATTATCCATTACACATGGGGCTGTCATAAGTCTGAGTCAACTTGCAGGCAACAGTTCTGTTTTTTTTTTTGTTGTTGTTGTTGTTATTTTGTATGTTGTAGGAGCTGCTCTCAGCTCTTTACATATTTTAGGTTATTTAAGCCTCATAACAACCCTACCCAGTAAGTATTGTTTTTCTACCACTTTACAAATGAAGAAGCTAAACACAGAGAAATTAAGTCACTAGCCCAAGGTCACACTGCCTCTCTAGTTCTATAACTTATGTTCTGTGGTACTGAATGTCCCAGAAGTGTATAAATGTGTGAGGAAAGGAAAATGCAGTTCACTGTCCTTGCAGGAGGGGTATGGTTATAAAGTAGGGAAAGGATGCATGGAAGAGATGAGGAGGGGTGACTGGGCTTTATTATCATTCTCACTTATCTCTTTTAGGTATGTGAGCTTATAATGAATTTAAAATGCAAGTCTGAACACTGGACATGAACCATTTCAAGACACCACCATTACATAAGATAGGTCTCAAGCACCTTCAGTACAGATAAAAACACATCAGATTGTTGTTTCAAAACTTCCTAACAATCCTAGCATCTCTAGAGCAAGGGCCATTGGAGAAGAGAGATATAAAAGCAGGTAGATGCCTCACCACCTTTATGTATCTACTATTATGAAGTGGGACTAACTTTGTGCTCCCTGGGTGGTGCAAATAGTTAACATGCTTGGTTACTAACAGATAGATTGGAACTTCAAGTTCACCCAGAGGTACTTTGGAAGAAAGGCCTGGCAATACAACTTGGAAACATTAGCCATTGAAAGATCTACAGAGCACAATTCTATTCTTACACATGTGGGGTCCCAATGAATCAGAATCAACTTGATGGCAACAGGATTTTTGATTTATTACTAATTTAAAATATTGCTGTTTTCTGTTAGGCACTGTCAAGTTGGTTCTGACTCATAGTGACCCTACGCACAACAAAATGAAACATTTCCCTTCTACGTGCTATGTTTGAGTCCATTTTTGCAGTTCTCTGACGCTTTATTTTACCAAGCATGATCTCCTTCTCCAGAGACTGTCCCTCTTGATAACATGACCAAAGTACAAGAGATGCAATCTCACCATCCTCTCTCCTAAGGAGCATTCTGGCTGTACTTCTTCCAAGACAGATTTGCTCATCTTTCTAGCAGTGTATTCAGTATTCAATGTTCTTTTCCAGTGCCATAGTTCAAATATATCAATTCTTCATTCTTCTTTATTCATTCCCCAGCTTTCACATGCATATGAGGCTATTGAAAATACCATGGGTTGGGTCAGGTGCATCTTAGTCTTCAAAGTGGCATCTTTACTCTTTAACACATTAAAGAGGTCTTCTGCAGCAGATTTGTCCAATACAACATGCTTGATTTCTTGACTGCTGCTACCATAGGTGTTGATTGTGGATCCAAGTAAAATAAAATCCATAACAACTTCAATCTTTTCTCCATTTATCTTGATGGTGCTTATTAGTCCAATTGTGAGGATTTTCATTTTCTTTATGTTGAGGTAAAATCCATACTGAAGGCTGTAGTCTCTGACCTTCATCAGTAAGTGCTTCAAGTCTTCTATACTTCAGCAAGCAAGGTTGTGTCACCTAAATATTGCAGGTTGTTAATGAGTCTTCTCACAATTCTGATGACCCATTGTTCTTCACATATAGTCAAGCTTCTTAGATTACTTGTTCAGCTTAAGTTTGAAAAAATGTGGTGTAAGGGTACAGCCCTGATGCATACCTTTTCTGATTTTAAACCACGCAGTATTCCCTTTTTGTTAGAATGACTGCCTCTTTATCTGTGTACAGATTCCTCATGAACACAATTAAGCATTCTGGAATTCCCATTCTTTGAAATGTTATCCATAATTTGTTATGATCCACACAGTCAAATCCTTTTGCATAGTCAATAAAACACAGGTAAACATCTTCTTGGTATTTTCTGAATTTGTCCAAGCTTCATCCAACAATATGCCTTCTTTCATGCTGTCTTCTGAATCTGGCTTGACTTTCTGACAGCTTCCTGTCTGTGCATTGCTGCAACCATTTTTGGATTTTTTTCAGTAATATTTTACTGATATTAGAAGAGACTCTGCAATTCACTCCTGAATGCAGAGTAGCTAAAACTAAGATCCAGTAGCTACTCACCAAAGTAGGATGTGGAACAATGTTTTTGTGTAGTATGTTAAACTACGACCTTGTCCCTTGTCAGCTCTACTATATACCTGGGAGTTCTTTTTTTTTTTTTTTT
>NW_006921600.1:8615418-8616829 GCF_000298275.1 Orycteropus afer afer
TCAACTACTCGGTCCCTCTGGGTAGGTGGCTGTGACCAAGCAATAACTGCAATCTTGCCCCTTGTCAGCTCCACTATACACCTGGGAATTCAGATCCTACACACAAGTTATAGGAACATTGTCTGCCAACCCTGTACATGTTCTCGGGTACACTCCCCAATTCATAGGCATACCTAATAATTCAGCCTGTCCACCCATCTATCTATCCATATACCTGTGTTTGCCTTCACTGACCACACCATACTATATGTGCAAAAGGGTCCATCTTTGTTGTCTGTACTTCCCACATACCTCTCTATGTCTTTGTCTTCCTCAATGCCACTATAATGATCACTCACATCTGGTACATTGCCCTTCTCTTCACCCAAATCAAAACTTAACTCTATCTATCTAACAGTATTTCCTCCCCTCCCCTCCCATCCCTGGTAACCAACAAAGAAAATGTCCTTCTATAGATAAATGGGGAGCTCTGGTAGCATAGTGGCTAAGGCACTTGAATGCTAACCAGAAGGCTGGCGGTTCAAACCCACAAGCCACTCCTCGGAAGGAAGGTTGGGCAATCCTACTTCCGTAGTGATACTGCCTCGGAAACCCAAGGAGGGGTCGCTATGAGTCGGGGCTGACTTGACGGCACATAACAACAACAACATAGATAAATGATTCCTTGACTTTTTCAATAATGGACTAATACAATATTTGCCCTTTTGTGATTGACTTATTTCACTCAGCATAATGTCTTCCAAGTTCATCCACATTATGTGGTGTTTTGCAGATTCTACATTACACTTTAGGGTTCCATAGTATTCTATTGGGTGTATGTACCATAGTTTGGATATCCATTCCTCAATTGATGGACACCTAGGTTGTTTTCATCTTTTGGCTATTGTAAATAGTGCCGTGATCAACATGGGTGTGTATATGTCTGTTCTTGTCATGGCTTTCACTTCTTTAGGATATATATCTAGTAATGGAATAGCTGGGTCAAATGTTATTTCTAGTTCCAACTTTTGAAGGAATCGCCATACTGCTTTGCACAATGGTTGTATCATTTTACAGTCCCACCAACAGTGTATGAGCATCCCAATCTCTCTACATCCTCACCAGCATTTGTTATTTTCTGTCTCGTTGAATTTTGCTACTAGTGCTGGAGCAAGATGGTATCTCATTGTTGTTTTGATTTGCATCTCCCTAATAGTGATCATGCACATTTCTTTATATGTTTATTGGCTGCTTGAATATCATCCTTGGTGAAGTGTCTATTCATGTCTTCTGCCCATTTTTGTAACTGAATTATTTGTCTTTTTGTTATTGAGCTGTTGGAGTTTTTCATAAATTCTAGAGATAAGTCCCTTGTCAGATATGTCATTACCAAATATTTTTTCCCAATCTGTAGGTTCTCTTTTGACTCTTT
>NW_006921600.1:8617633-8627423 GCF_000298275.1 Orycteropus afer afer
AAAGAATGTTGATGGGATCTGGATTGGAATTGCATTGAATGTATAGATTTTTTTGGGTCGAACTGACATTTTCACAATGTTCAATCTTCCTATCCACGAGCATGGGATGTTCTTTCATTTATCTAGATCTCTTATGGTTTCTTGAAGTAATTTTTTTTAAAGTTTTCTTTGTGTAGGTCTTTTGTGTCCCTGGTAAGATTTATTCCCAAGTATTTTATTTTTTTGGTAGCTGTTGAAACAGTATTGATTTCTTTATTAGCAATCTCTTTGCTGGTGTAGAGGAATCCAACTGATTTTTGGATGTTGATCTTGTGTCCTAACACTATGCTAAATCTCTCAATTAGCTTCAGTAGTTTTCTTGCTGAGTGTCTTGGGTTTTCTATATATATGATCATATCATCAGCAAATAGGGATAGTTTGCCTTCTTCCTTACCAATTTGGATGCCTTTGATTTCCCTTTCTTGCCTTATTGCCCTGACTAGGACTTTCAACACAAAGTTGAATAGAAGTGCAGATAGAAGGCAACATTTTCTGGTTCCTGTTCACAACGGGAATGGTTTCAGTCACTCTTCATTGAGAAATAATGTTGGCTGTTGGTTTTACATAGATGCCATTTATTATGTTGAGGAATGTCCCTTCTATTTTTATTTTGCTGAGAGTTTTGATAAGGAATGGGTTTTGGATTTTACCAAATGTCTTTTCTGCATTGATTGATATGATAATGGAGTTATTTTCCTTTGTTTTATTTATGTGGTGGATGATGTTGATTGTTTTTCTAATGTTGAACCATCCTTGCATACTTGATATGAATCCCACTGGGTCATAATGAATGATTTTCTTGATATGTTGTTGGAGTCTATTGGGTAGGATTTTGTTGAGGATTTTTGCATCTATATTCATGAGGGATATTGGTCAGTAGTTTTCCTTTTGAGTGATGTCTTTGCCTGGGTTTGGTATCATGATTATGCTTGCTTCATAAAATGAATTAGGGAGTACTCCATCCTTTTGTATGTAGTATGTAGTTTGAAGTAGCTTGAGTAGGATTGATGTCAGTTCTTCTGTGAATGTTTGGTAGAATTCTCTAGTGAAACCATCTGGGGCAGGACTTTTTTTAGTTGGTAGTTTTTTTATGACCTGTTCAATTTTTTCTTTTGTTATGGATCTATCCAACCTCAGTCCGTGTTAGTTCAGGTAAGTGGTGTGTTTCTGGAAATCTGTCTATTTCTTTCAGATTTTCAAATTAGTTGGAGTACAGTTCTTTATAGTATCCTCATAGTATCCTTTATATTTCAATTGGTTCTGTTGTCACCCATTTTGTTTCTTGTTCATGTTTTTTGTATTCTCTCCCTCTTTTCCTTTGTTAAATTTGCTACTGGTTTGTCAATTTAATTAGTCTTTGCAAAAAGCCAACTTCTAGTCTTGTTGATTTTTTGTATTGGCTTTCTATTTTCTGTTTCATTGATCTCTGCGTGAATCTTTATTATTTCCTTTCTTCTGGTGACTGTAGGCTTTTCTTTTCCTCATTGTTGGAGATGTTGTTTTAACGTTTTGGTTTTGGCTCTTTCTTCTTTTTTTTTTTTTTTTTATGTGTGCCTTTATTGCTATAAATTAGCCTCTGATCACTGCTTTCACTGTGTCCCAAAGATTTTGGTATGTTGTGCTTTCATTCTTGTTTAATTCAATGGATATTTTAAATTTCATTTTTCATTTCTTCTCTTATCCAGTCTTTCTTAAGGAGAGTGTTGTTCAGTTTCTACGTGTTTAGCTCTTCTGCATCTTTGTTGAGTTTCTTTCCAGTTGTTCTATCTTTCATTAAAAGTGGTGTATTAAATCTCCTACTATGACTATGGAGTCATTTATTTGCCTCTTCAACTCTTTTAAAGCCTGATTTAAGTATTTTGGGGCTCTTCCATTGGGTCCATAGATGTTATCTATGGTTATATCTTCTTGTTCAGTTGATCCATTATTCATTACATAATGTCCTCTCTTGTTTCTTAGGGTGGTTTTTTCTTAAAGTCAATCTTATAAAAATTTAATATTGTTACTCCTGCTCTTTTTTGGTTGCTGTTTGCTTGATAAATCTCTTTTCAATCTTTGATTTTTAGTCTATTTTTGTCTTTGTCTTTAAGGTGTGTCTCTTGTAGACAGGATATTGATGGGTTATGTTTTTTTATCCAGTCTGCAACTCTCTGTCTCTTGAGTGGTGCATTTAACCATGAACATTCAAGATAATTATCAACAAGTATGAATTCGTTGCTGTCATTTTGTTATGTGTTTTTTCATGGTGTTCCTGGTTTCTTTGTTCCATATAATTTTCTACGCTGAGCTCATTATGTTTATGAATAGTGTTATCATTTCCTTTGTTGCCATTGTTTTAGTATACGTTAAGTATTTGTGTTTTCTTCTTTTTTTATTGTGGTGTGAAGTTTATCATTTTTCTTTGAGGTTACCCTGTGCTTTATAATTTTCTCCCCAAATTTAGAACAGTCCATTCTATCTTGCACCTGTCTTGACTTCCTCACCATTTAGAAGTTCTGTTATGACACTATTTTTCCCCTCTTTTTGGTTTGTAGTTGTCCTCATTTGGCAATCGATGACTCTGGTTCCCTGTTTACAATCTTGTAAGCTTATTTTACTTTGGATACATCCATAGCTGTTTTGGTTTCTGGTTTATGTCATCTTGTGTATTAATGGTCAGTTGTTGTTTGCTGTTATTGGATCTCTGTTCAAAGGACTCCCTTTAGTATCTCTTGTAAAGTTGATCTGGTTTTAACAAATTCCCTTTGTTTCTGCTTGTCTGGAAATCTCCTAATTTCATCATCATATCTGAGGAACAATTTTGCTGGTTATATAATTCTTGGTTGGAAATTTTTCTCTTTTAGTTTTATATATACCATCCCATTGCCTTGCCTGCATGGTTTCTGCTGAGAAATCAGAACTTATTCTTATTGGTTGTCCTTTGTAGGTAACTTCCCCTCCCACACACACACACACTGCTTTCAGGATTCTTTCTTTGTCTTTGGTTTTGATGAATTTGATGATGATATGTCTTGGTGATTTTCTTTTGGCATCTATCCTTTTTGGGGTTTGTTGGACCTCCTGAATAGATATATTCTCATCTTTCATCATATCAGGGAAGTTCCCTTCCGACAAATCTTGGCCAATTTTTTCAGAGGTTTTATTTTTCTCTTCCTGTTTTGGAATTCCAGTGACACGTAGGTTATTCCTTTTGATGGTATCGCACATGAACCTTGGACTTTTTTCATTTTGTTTTGATCTTTTTTTCTGATTAATTCTTTTCTAAAGAAGTTTTCAGGTATTTGTTTTCAATCTCATGAATTCTGTCCTTCATTGATTCAATTCTACTCCTTTTCCCATTCAATGTGTTATCTATTTCTGAATATTTAGTATTAATCTCTGGATTTCTATCTGTAGATCTTGTATCATTTCTAATTGTTCATTTATTTTGTCATTTTGTTTTTATATTTTCTTCCAAAATTGTTCTAGGGTTTTGTCTTTGTTTTCCTTAACTTTGTCAGTATTTTCCTTGATCTGCCTCTCAGTCCTTTGAAAATACCCAAATATAATTCTTTTGAATTCCTTATCAGGGAATTCTAATGCTGCTTCTTCCTCAGGGATGTGTTCTGGGTCTGTAATCTGCTCCCTTCTTTCTACCACTTGATTTTGCTTCTTTGTGTGGACTATGATAGTCTGTTGTCTTTGAGACATCGTGACTTTGTTTTATTTAGATCTCTGTTAACTGTGAAGAATAGTTAAAAGTGAGTCAGGCTTTTCTTGGTGGTCGTTTATCATTGGTCAGTTGGTGGAGAAGGAAGCAGTGGCTCTCACTCAGTAAGTGAAGCTGCAGGCAGTGTAGGTGTAGTTGTGTTATATGGGCATAGTTGCTGTCTCCCACTCAGTTAGACAAAAACAAAAATTGAATAACCATCAAAAAGTAAAAGCAAGTGGACAAAAAAACACACTGAATAAATACACAGGGACAATAACCTAAAAAACAAAAGAAAAAAAACACACAATATCTGGGGAGAGTGCAATAAAAGAAAAAAGGTAGAGTAGGAGAATAATGAAGAAAAAAGTGTGAAAAATGCAAAAAGAAAAACAAGGAATAGGGTTAACCACAAGAAAGAAAAAGATGGGAACCAGAATCAGGGAGGGAGAAAAGCTGAAAACTAGGACCTGGGAGAGGAAGAATAAAGAATAATAGTTAAAAGGATAAATTATCAATTATTATTAATAAAAGGATTAATAATCAATAATTATCATTAATAATAATTAATCTGGGAAGGATGGGCAGAGCACACAAAGCTCTATGCAAGCACATAGACTAGGTTGGAATTCCTTCCATCCCAGAAGGTGGGCGGGAATAAGGAATGGTTGCACCTTGGTTCACCAAGAGGGTGTGGGGTATGAGAATTACAAGGGAATATCACAACTTTCTAGTCATTGGCATCTGGAATGTTCTTGTGGTTCCCAGAAAGTGGAGCCTATTCTTAAATCCCTGGAATCTGGGAGAACGCTGTTGCTTTAAATACCCAAAATGGTTGAGACACTTGTAAACATTCAAAATGGCTGTGCCCTCTGGACAGACAAAAGTCCACGGTGCAAACTGCCGTCCTCTTTGCTCCTTCCCCCTTTTATTCACCAGCCATCAGTTCAGTCCTCCATGCAGCCCCTGGCTAGCATGGCCCATTTTTAGGTTAATTCTTAGATCCTACTACCACTCAGCAATATCCAAGCTGTCTGCACTGTATGTCTCCTTTTCTGGTGTTTTCATGTGAGTTCTTCTACTAGTTGGGGTTTACTCCACGTCTATATCTTTCCCTTCAAAGCTTAGGGCTCCAGGATTATCTTCTGTATCTGTGTTAAATGGTTCCCCTTTTCTTTGTTGAAGAGGGTTTGTGCCATCTGTGTGTCTATTCTTCCATCTCACAGGAGCTCCCTTAAACATAGAGTCTTAATTAGAAGAATTTATTTTTCTCAAATGAATTCATATTTATAGTCTCAGCATGGAAGGTGAATTAGTCTCATGCCAGAAAGGGAGAACTCCTTCTGTCAACCTAGACTTTGCCTTGTCCTCCACACCAGTCCCTGAGATATCACCAAAGAATCTTTGAAATCTAAGATGAAATATCCCTTGAGTGTATTAGGATTCATGGAACATAATACCTGACAAATCAATGGCTCAAATCAATAGTTTCATTTTTTCTCATAAAAACAGAAATTTGAAGGTAGTGGATTGCCATTGTTGGTTTGATGGCTTAGTGATCTCAAAATCTTCTATGATTTTTTTTGCACTTTTCCTCATCATCTAAAGAAGGATGCTTCAGCTCCACACATCACCTTTTGTTCAAGATGTTGCCAGCTACATGCATACCCTATAATCAAGAAAATAAAAGCTTTTCTGAAAATCTCTAACTTAGGTATTATTGCCTGAACTGTATCCCATGTTCACCTCAAGCAGCAAAGAACTCTGGCAAACAAGTATTTGGTTAGCTTTATTACCAGTTTGAAAAATATTGTAGTTCCATTCATTCAGTTGTGTATGGGTCACCAGGAATCCAGAGCCAATTGAGGACAGCTAACAACAACAACATTCTCTAGGAGGAATGCTGATGTGGCTGTTGAATAAGTAATTAACAATGTGTATTATTGCCTGGTTATTCACTATCTCTTTGGGTACTTCACAAAGGAACACATCACATTTAAAATTTTTCACAACAGAAATTGCAAAAAAAAAAAGTGAGTTATACTCAGTATCTAAGTGGCTTCCCTTTTAATGGAAGCAAGATAGTATAGGTTCCTAAACAGTGTAGTTAGAGAGAAAGAACTGAAAGGAGGCCAAGATGTAAAGAAAATGGTAAGCAAGAACTAAAAATAAATTATTGGAAGTTCATAGTGTACTCCATGCAAATTTGACTAAATGTACATAACTCATCTAGGAGGATATTAAATATTCTGCAACAATGAACCTAATATGATGTAGCTTCTTAAAAAATAGTATTTTATCAGAATTCCAGAACAGGAAGAGACAAATAAAACCACAGAGAAAATTGTCAAAGATTTGTTGAATTTCCCTGATATGATGAAAGGTCAGACTATATCCATTCAAGAAAGTCCAACGAACCCCAAATAAAATAGATCCCAAAAGAAAAACACCAAGACATATCACATCAAACTCAACAAAACCAAAGACAAAAAAAGAATCTTGAAAGCAGCATGAGAAAAAACAAAAAGTTATCTACAAAGGGCAACCAATAAGATTATGCTCTGATTTCTCAGCAGAAACCATGCAGGCAAGAAGGCAAAGGGATGGTATATATAAAACACTGAAAGAGAAAAATTTCCAACCAAAAATTATACACCCAGCAAAATTGTCCCTCAGATATGATGGTGAAATTAGGGGATTTCCAGATAAGCAGAAATCAATGGAATTTATTAAAACCAGACCAACTTTAAAAGAGTGCTAAAGGGAGTCCTCTGAACACAGAACAAACAACAGCAAACAACAACTGACCGTTAACACACAAGATGACATAACTCAGAAACTAACCCTGTTACAGAAGTATCCAAAGTAAAGTTAGCTTACAAGCCTATAAACAGGGAAGCAGAAACATCAATTAGCAATTGAGGACAACCACAAACCAAAAAGAGGGAAAAAATAGTGTCATTACAAAACTTTTAAATGGTGAGGAAGTCAACACGATTTCAAGACAGAACAGATTATTCTAAACTTGGGAAAAAAATTATAAATCACAGGTAACTTCAAAGAAAAAGTGATAAATCTTCCCATCAAAATGTAAAAGAAGACAAGCACAAATATTTACCAAATACTAAAACAATAGCAATGAAGGAAATGATAACACAATTCATAAGCCAAATGAGCTCAGCACAGAAAACTTTATGGAACAGAGAAATCAGCAACATCATGAAAAAACACATAACAAAATGACAGCAACAAACTCATACTTGTTGATAATTACATTGAATGTCAGTGGATTAAATGCACCACTGAAAAAACAGAGAGTTGCAGACTGGATGAGAAAAGATAAAGCAACAATTTGCTATCTACAAGAGACACACTTTAGAGACAAAGATGAAAATAAACTAAAAATTAAAGGTTAGAAAAAGGTATATCAAGCAAATGGCAATCAAGAAAGAGCAGGAGTGGCAATATTAATTTCTGACAAAATTGATTTTAAGACAAAAACATCATAAGACACAAGGAAAGAGATTATATAATGATTAAAGGGTAGATTGAAAAAGAGGACATAGCCATAATAAATACCTATGCACCCAATGAAATAGTCCCAAAATATATAAAACAGACTTTAACAGAATTGAAAAGGCAAATAGATGACTGCATGTTCATAGTAGGGGACTTTAATACACCACTTTCAATCAAAGATATAACAACAACTGGAAAGAAACTCAACAAAAATGCAGAAACACTAAACAACAAAATCCACCAACTTGACCTTATAGACATTTGCAGAGCACTTCACCCAACAATGTTACAATATATATTCTTTTCCAGTGCACATAGAACATTCCCCAGGATAGACAATATATTAGACCACAAAGCAAGCCTCAATGAACTTAAAAACATTGAAATACTGCAAAGCATCTTCTCAGATCACAATGCTATAAAATTAGAAATAAAAAATAGGAAGATGAACAGAAAAAGAGCAAATACATGGAAACTGAATAACACCCTCCTTGAAAATGACTGGGTAATAGAAGAAATAAAAAATTCCTTGAATCAAATGAGAACCAAAATCTTTGGGACACAGCAAAAGCAGTGATCAGAAGCCAATATACAGCAATAAATGCACACATCAAAAGAGAAGAGAGAGCCAAAGTCAACACCTGAACCCAACATCTCCAACAATTATAAAAAGAGCAAAAAAAGCATATAGTCACCAGAAGAAAATAAATAAATAAATAAAGATTTGGGCAGAAATAAATGAAACAGAAAATAGAAAGACAATAGAAAAATCAACAAGACTAGAAGTTGGTTTTTTGAAAAGATTAATAAAATTGAGAAACCACTGGCAAATTTAATGAAGGAAAAGAGGGAAAGAATATAAATAAAACAAATAAATGAATTGGGTGATGCTACAACAAAACCAACTGAAATAAAAAAGATAATATCAGGACACTATGAAGAACTGTACTCCAACAAATTTGAAAATCTACATGAAATGGACAGATTTCTAGAAACATACTACTTACCTAAACTAACACAGATTGAAATAGAGAATTTGAACAGACATATAACAAAATAAGAAATTGAACAAGTCATAAAAAAAAATTACCAACAAAAATAAAAATAACCCTGGCCCACATGGTTTCATTGGAGAGTTCTACCAAACATTCAGAGAAGGTCTGACATCAACCCTACTCCAACTATTCCAGAATATAGAAAAGGATGGAATCCTCCCAAATTCATTTTATAAAGCAAATATATCTTTGATACCAAAACCAAATAAAGACATCACTAAAAGGGAAAATTATAAACTAATATCCCAAATGAATACAGATGTAAAAATCCTCAACATAATCCATGTCAATAGACTCTAAAACATATCAAGAAAATAATACATTATGACCAAGTGGGGTTCATACTAAGTATGCAAAGATGGTTCAATATTAGAAAAACAATCAACGTCACACACCACATAAATAAAACAAAGGAAAAGAACCACATGATCATATCAATCGATGCAGAAAAGGTATTTGATAAAATGCAACACCCATTCCTGATAAAAACTCTCAGCAAATTAGGAATAGAAGGGAAATTCCTCAACATAATAAAGGGCATATATGCAAAATAACAGCCAATATTAT
Source organism: Orycteropus afer afer (assembly GCF_000298275.1). Lineage (NCBI taxonomy): Eukaryota > Metazoa > Chordata > Mammalia > Tubulidentata > Orycteropodidae > Orycteropus > Orycteropus afer. The sequence continues at coordinate 8,626,502 of NW_006921600.1, forward strand.
TCTCAATAGAGAGAGACTGAAATAATTCTCCTTGCAAACAGGACCCAAATAAAAATGCCCTCTGTTACCACTTCCATTCAACATTGTATTGGAAGTCTTAGTCGGGGCAATAAGGTGAGAAAAGGGATATCAAAGGCATCCACATTGGTAAGGAAGGAGTAAAACTATCTCTATTTGCTGATGGTATGATCCTATACATGTTGTTGTTGTTGTTGTTGTTAGGTGCCATCGAGTCATTTCCAACTCATAGCGACCCCATGCACAGCAGAATGAAACACTGCCCGATTCCGCACCAGCTCCACGATCCCTGCTATACTTGAGCCCATCATCACAGCCACTGTGTCAATCCATCTCATTGAAGGCTTCCCCCTCTTTCATCTACCCTCCACCCTACCAAGCATGACATCCTTCTCCAAGGAATGGTCCCTTCTGACAACATGACCAAAATAGGTGAGATGAAGTCTGGCCATTCTCACTTCCAAAGAGCATTTAGGGTGCACTTCCTCCAGGACAGATCTGTTCTTTTAGCAGTTCATGGTACTTTCAGCATTCCTCGCCAGCACCACAACTCAAAAGCATCATCTACTTTTTGGTATTCCTTATTCATTGTCCAGCTCTCACATGCATACGAGGCAATTGGAAATATCATGGCTTCTGTCACGTGCATCTTAGTCCTCAAGGAGACATCCTTGTTCCTCAGCACTTGAAAGAGTTACTTCGCGGTTGTCTTTCCTAATGCTACACGTTGTCTAATGTCCTGACTGCTGTTTCCATTGGCATCGATTGTAGAATCAATGGTTGTAGATCCTATACATAGAAAACCCAAAATACTCAGCAAAAAAACCCTACTGGAACTAACTGAGAGATTTAGCATAGTGGCAGGATACAATATCATCATTAAAAAAAAAAAAAAAAAAAAAAA
>NW_006921600.1:8627753-8644331 GCF_000298275.1 Orycteropus afer afer
TTGAACCACCAGCTTTCTGGTTAGCAGTCAAATACCTTAGACACTATGCCACCAGAGCTCCCAAGAAACTAGAAGAGATCTACATAAATGGAAGAACATACCTTTCTAGTAGATAGGAAGATTGAATATTGTGAAAATGTCAATACTACCTTACATACTCAATGTAATCCCAATCCAGATCCCATCAACATTCTTTAAGGATATGGAAACAATCACTAACTTTATATGGAAAGGAAAGAGACTTTGGATAAGTAAGACACTATTGAAGAAGAAAAACAAAGTAGGAGGTCTCACACTGCCAGATCTCAAAACCTACTATACAGCCACAGTAGTCAAAAACACCTGGTATTGGTACAATGACAGACACATAACTACTGCAACAGAATTGAGAACCCAGAAATAGATCCATCCACCTATGGTCAGTTGATTTTTTACAAAGGGCTGAATTCCATTAAATGGAGAAGAGATTGTCTCTTTAAACAAATGGTGCTGGCAAAACTGGATATCCACTTGCAGAAGAATGAAATAAGATCCATACCTCAGACCATACACTAAAACTAACTCCAGATGGATCAAAGACTTAAATGTGAAACCTAAAACTATAAAGTTCTTCAAGATAAAAATAGGAGCAAATTTAGGGTCCCTAATTTATGGCATAAACAGACTATCAAGCATAATCCAAAATGCACAAACAGCAGAACATAGACTAGATTAATGGCACCTTCTAAAAATTAAATTTTTATGTGCCTCAAAAAACTTCTCCAAAAGAGTCAAAAAAGAATCTAAAGATTGGGCAAAAATATTTGGCAATGGCCTATGTGACAAAGGACTTACCTCTAAAATTTATAGAAAACTCCAACATCTCTGCAACAAAAAGACAAACCAATTAAAAAATGGGCAGAAGACATGAACAGGCACTTCAGCAAAGAGGATATTCAGGCGGCCAACAAACATATGAAGATATATTCATGATCAATAGCCATTAGTGAGATACAAATCAAAACAACAATGAGATACCATCTGGCCCCAGCACTAATAGTAATGTTTGACAAGATAGAAAATACCAAAGTCTGGTGAGGATGTCGGGCAATCTACTTCTATAGTGATACTGCCTTGGAAACTCAAGAAGGGGTCACTATGAGTCGAATCTGACTTGACAGCACTGAGTTCGGTTTTGGTGAGAATGTGGAGAGATTTGGACTCTTCTATACTGTTGGTGGGTCTGTCAAATGATACAAACACTGTGGAAAGCAATATGGCTATTCCTTAAAAAGTTGGAATTAGAAATACCATTTAATCCAGTAATCCCATTACTAGGTACATATCCTAAAGAAATGAGAGCCAGGATAAGAATAGATACATGCACACTCATGTTCATTGCAGCACTATGTACAGTAGCAAAAAGATGGAAACAAACGAGGTGCCCACAACAGAAGAGTGGATAATCAAACTATGGTCCATACATACGTATGTATCACAGTGGAATACTATACAACACTAAAGAATAATGTAGAATCTACAAAAACACTACATAATGTGGATGAACTTGGAGGACATTATGCTGAGTGAAATAAGTCAATCCCAGAAGGACAGATATTGCATTAGTTCATTACTATAAAAGGTCAAGGAAAGGCTCATATATGTAAGGAAACTTTCTTTGTTGGTTACCAGGGGTGGGAAGGGAGGGGAGGGAACACTGCTAGTTAAATAGAGACAAGTATTGATCTAGGTGAAGGGAAGGGCAGTGTACCAAATGTGAGTGATTAATATGGTGACATTGAAGAAGAGAAAGACATAGAGAGGTACATGGAGATACAGACAACAAAGATGAACCCTTTTACACATACAGTACTGAGTTTCAGTGATAGCAACCGTTGATCTATGGGTGGATAGATAGATGGAGAGGCTGAATGATCAGGCATGTCTAGGCAGTGGGTAGTGTGCCTATGACCATGTATAGGGTTGTTGTTGTTGTTGTTATGTGCCGTCGAGTCGGCCCCGACTCATAGCGACCCCTCCTTGGGTTTCCGAGGCAGTATCACTACGGAAGTAGGATTGCCCAACCTTCCTTCCGAGGAGTGGCTGGTGGGTTTGAACCATCAGCCTTCTGGTTAGCAGTCAAGCGCCTTAGACACTATGCTACCAGAGCTCCCATGTATAGGGTTAGCAGACAATATTTCTACATGTATATTTGTATGCATTGTAAGAATGTGCAGGTATATTGCAGAGCTGACAAGGGGTAAGGTTGAGGTGGCATCTTGGCCACAGCCAGCTACCTGGAGGAAGTGAGCAATTGGAGCTGTGGGCTTGGAACCATGGTCACAGGAGATGTCAAGCTCAATTGGCATACTATACTACACAAAAAAATTTGTTCTACATCCTACTTTGGTGAGTAGCGTCTGGGATCTTAAAAGCTTACAAGTACCTATCTAGATGCAATGATGGTTCTCTCCTCGTCCAAAGCAAAGAAGAATGAAGAAACCAAAGATGCGTGTAGACACTTAGTCCAAAGGACTGTTAGACCATGCAATCCTCAGCCTCTATGATCATGAGACCAGAACTAGATGGTGCCCAGCTACCACTGTCAACCACTACGAGGGTGATTGGTGCAAGTGGTCCTGGATAGAGAGGGGGAACAATGGGGGACAAAACTCAAAATCATTAAAAAAAAAAAAAAAAAGACAGGTTTGCTGGTCTGTTTGAGCTTGTTGAGACTCTGGCCCCTAGCCCCCCTTTCGGTCTGGAATTGAACTCACTCCTGTGGCTTCAAGCCAAACAACAGACAGGCATATGGGGTGAAGATTTACATCAGGTAGAAACACCCCTTGGAGTATCAATCATGGGAGAACAGACGAAGTGTTTGCATAGGGAGACAGCTGGGGGTGGGGCGGGAGTGCATGAGAGGGAAGGACACAGGGAAGAGGTAACTATGGAGAGGAAGTGGGAAAAGAGCTGTTACATTGTGGGAAATTGCAGTCAGTGTCACGAGACCAAATGTGTATGAACTGCTATATAGAAAATGAATTTGCTCTGTAAACTTTCACACAATCACACACACACACAAAAAATTTTAAAATAGTATTTTATCTCAAATGTAAGCAGCATAGCTTATTCAACCAAATACATTTGCCTTATTATCCAGAGCAACTGTTTTGTTGACACAAAACTGAACTTCTTATATACATGATAGAATAGAGGTGAACGTTAACTCAGTAAAATGTATTTCAGAACACACAAACACACAGCTGTAAAGATTAAAAAAAACAAACAAAAAACAGGGTTTCTGCCTCATCAATGCTTTTCTGCTGAAAAGTTAATTCTGCTCTTGTGCCTCTCCGCTCCTATTTCTTAAACAGATAATCATCGTGGGCAGTCTATCATGTTTATCTGTAGTTTTATTCCTTGAATATAGTTACGAAACATTTTCAATGAAGAACGTGAATGAATAGGGACTTGTCCTGAAAGACAGAACAAAAAGACATTATTAATCATGTTTCCCTTTGTATGTTTACTGTTTTGCTTCAGAAGGGAGTATTAGTCCACTATGAAATGCATAATTAGAAGATATGCCAGATGGGTAATCAATTTGATTTTACATTTTTATATAGAGAGAACAGAGTTGTAGCTTAGATGTTTTTTTAGAAGGTACTTTAGTTCCATGCAGTTAAAAACAAATATCCTGCATTAGAGTGTTACTGTCTTACGTGCAGTGATACTGAATATGTTCTTTAATTCTTCTTCTACTTCTAAAAAACTGGCCTGATGGAATAAGGGGGCTGAATGGGCCTACCAGATAGGGGAAAAAGCTAACAAACCTGTCTGGGAGTCGGGGCTCCCTTAGAGCGATGCTTGAGAGTTTTATTTAATCATACTCATCATTACAAAACACACACACTCTTGAACACACACACACAATCAAATTCTACTGCTTTTTCCTTGTTTTCAAATCAGTTGAGATTTAGTTGTTTTCTGCATTCTCAGGCTAGAAAGAAATACAAATGAAGAGCTTTCTGAATCTCATATTTAAGCAAAGTGGACAAAATCTTCAGCTAAAGAGGTTGCTGTTTGGCCAGTTTTATGGATTGTCTTATGTCTCCCCAAAATATGTGTTGTAAATCCTAACTCCTATGCCTGTGGATGTGATCTCATTTGGGAATGTTGTTGTTGTTGTTATATGCCGTCGAGTTGGCCCCGACTCATAGCGACCCCTCCTTGGGTTTCCAAGGCAGTATCACTAGGGAAGTAGGATTGCCCAACCTTCCTTCCGAGGAGTGGCTGGTGGGTTTGAACCACCAGCCTTCTGGTTAGCAGTCAAGTGCTTTAGCCACTATGCTACCAGAGCTCCTCATTTGGGAATAGGAGTGTCTTTATTAAGTTAATGGGTTCATAGCAGTGCAGGGTATGTTTTAAGCCAATCACTTTTGAGATATGAAAAGAGCAGACTAGGCACAGAAAGAAGGGAGCAGGAATAAGGGGAGACAGAAGGCATACCACATGGAGATCATCAAGAAATTGAAGAACAGGAGTTGAAAAGAGACAAGAGCCTTCCCCCAGAACCAACAGAGAGAGAAAGGCTTCCCAGGGTGAACACCTTGAATTTGGATTTCCAGCATCCTAACTGTGCGAAAAATAAATTTCTATTTATTAATGCCACTCAATTGTGGTATTTCTCTTATGGCAGTGCTAGACAACTAAGACTTTGGTTGGTGACTGAGGCCAGAGGAAGAGTGCTCTTAAACCTGTGAGTTCTGACACATTAGTGAGCTACGAGCTCAACTAAGTATATTCTGTCACCATAAGTTGGAATCAACTTCACAACAACTGATGAACATATATTACTTCTTGACTAAATGGAGTTGCATAAAATAGAATAAAAAATGTAAGCAGGTGTCACATGTAGTAAGGCTAAGTATTATTAGGGCAACTTTGGTGTCAATAATATATGTGCATTATTCTATAAATCATATTTTCTTTACATGGGTTGCTGTCAAAAATATTTGAAAAATACTGTTGCAGGGTTATATGTAAGAAAATAGCTACTTACAACCTCAATTGCAAAATGGTACAAGGGAAGGATAATAAACAAGGTATCAGAGACTGAGAGCAAGAGGGGACATATAGAGTCTGTGGACTCCTCCTGACCCTGTCAGTACATGTGATAAGCATGTATAAGTCCCCAAGGAATTTCGGTGGTGTTGTGGTTAAAGCATTGGTTCTAACCAAAAGGTCAGTGGTTTAAACCCACTAGCTGCTCCTTGGGAGAAAGACGAGGCCGTTAGCCTCAGCAAAAATTCATAGCCTTGGAAACCCTATAGGGGATGCTATGAGTCAGAATCGACTCAATGACAGTGTTTTGTTTTGTTTTTTAATGTATAAGTCCTCAACTCATTAAAAGACAGGAAAGGGAGAAAAGACAAAATGGATGTCAGAAGAGACTCTGAAACTTGCTCTGGAGCAGAGAGTAGCTAGAGTGAAAAGAAGAAATGATGACATAAAAGAGCTGAACAGATTTCAAAGGGCAGTTTGAGAAGACAAAGTAAAGTATTATAATGCATTGTGCAAAGACTTGGGATTAGAAAACCAAAAGGGAAGAACACGCACAGCATTTATCAAGCTGAAAGAACTGAAGAAAATATTCAAGCCTCAAGTTGCAGTATTGAAGGATTCTATGGGCAAAATATTGAATAATGTGGGAAGTATCAAAAGAAGATGGAAGGAATACACAGAGTCACTGTACCAAAAAGAATTTCCCAATGTTCAAACATTTCAGGAAGTAGCATATGATCAAAAAACTAATGGTATTTAAAGAAGAGGTCCAAGTTGCACTGAAGGAATTGAAGAAAAATAGGCTCCAGGACTTGACAGAACACCCATGGAAATGTTTCAATAAAAGGTTCCAGCACTGGAGGCACTTACATGTTTATGCCAAGAAATTTGGAAGACAGCTACCTAGCCAACCGACTAGAAGAGATCCATCTTTGTGCTCATTCCAGAGAAAGGTGGTTCAACAGAATGCAGAAATTATCAAGCAATATCATTAATATCACACACAAGTAAAATTTTGCTGAAGATAATTCACAAAACACTTGCAGCAGTACAGTGACAGGGAAATGCCAGAAAGCAAAGCTGGATTCAGAAGAGGATGTGAAATGAGGGATATCATTGCTGATGTCAGATGGATCTTGGCTGAAAACAAAGAATACCAGAATGTTGTTTACCTGTGTTTTATTGACTCTGCAAAGGCATTCCCTTGTGTGGCTCATAACATTATGGATAACATTATAAAGAATGGAAATTCTAGAACACTTAATTGTGCTCAGGAAGAAACTGTACATAGACGAAGAGGCAGTTCACAGAACAAGAGAGCACTACATTGTTTAAAATCAGGAAGGATGTGTGCCAGGGTTGCATTCTTTCACCATACTTATTCAATCTGTATGCTGAGGAAATAATCTGAGAAACTGTACTATATGATTCCTCAGGATTGGAGGAAGACCCTTTAACAATCTGCGATATGCAGATGTCACCACCTGGTTTCCTGAAAGTGAAGATGACTTGAAACACTTATTGATGAGACGAAAGACTACAACCTTCAGTATGGATTACACATCAACATGAAAAAAAAAAAAAAAATCTGACCACTGGACCAATAAGCAACATCATGGTAAATGGAGAAAAGATTGAAGTTGTCAGGGATTTCATTTTACTTGAATCCAGTTAATGCCCATGAAAGCAGCAGTCAAGAAATCAGATGTTGTATTGCACTGGGCAAATCTATTGCAAACAATTTCTTTAAAGTGTTAAAGAGCAAAGATGTCACTTTGAAGACTAAGATGTGCCTGACCCAAGCAAGCCATGGTATTTTCAATTGCCTCATACGCATGTGAAAGCTGGACAATGAATAGCAAAGACCAAAGAAGAATTGATGCATTTGAATTGTGGTGTTGGTGAAGAATACTGAAAATACCACAGACTCTCAGAAGAATGAACAAATCTGTCTTCCAAGGAGTACAGCCGGAATGCTCCTCAGAAGAGAGAATGGCCAGTCTTTGTCTCACCTACTTTGGTAGTAGTTTCAGAAGGGACTAGTTCCTGGAGAAGATGTCATACTTAGTAAAGTAGAGGAAAAGGGGAAGACCCTCAATGAGATGGATTGACACAGTGGCTGCAAAAATGTGCTCAAGCATAGCAAAGATTGTGAGAATGGCACAGGACCAGGCACTGTTTCATTCTGTTGTACATGGGGTTGTTATAAGTCAGAGCCGACTTGACAGCACCTAACAACAACATGTATAAGCTAGGGCATTTTTCTTCCTTTTCCCCAATATCTTCATTATTTTAACATCAATATTCTTCCACATAAAGTTGAGTTATTTTGCTTTATTACTCACACAAAAATACCTTTTGGAATTAGATTGAGATTACATAACATTTTAAAAATACTTTGAGGAGGAGTGACATCTTGATTTACTGAATCTTCCAATTCAAGTGTATGGGTTTGTCTGCATCTACTCTGATCTTTTTTTGTGCCCTCCCTCCAGCCCTGTTTATACTTTTTTTAAAAAAAATCTTTATATATTTTTTTTCCTTTCTTATTAGTGTGACTCCTTTGTGTTTGGCAAGTTTTAGTACTATTGTGAATGTCTTTTTTTAAACTATGTTGACACATTTCCTCCAGGTAGCTGAATTAAGTAACTTACTGAACGTGTGTCTTCCATGCATCCTACCTCTGCTTATGCTATTCTTCTTTTCTTTCCCAGCACTATTTTGAATAATATTTGCATGGGTATTACTCCTGGGGAATGCAAATGGTTAACGACTTGCTATTAACTGAAAGGTTGAAGATTCAAGTTCTTCCAGAAGCACTTAGGAAGAAATGCCTGGTTAGCTACTTCCAAAAATTCAGCCATTGGAAACCCTATGGAGCACAGGTCTATTCTGACAAACAAGGGGTCACCATGGATTAGAATTGACTTGATAACTCATTTATTCATTTCGTCCTGTTCAGCCCTCTCTCAGACAAAGCTGTCTTCTGGGAAACTTCAATAATCTCCTGTTAATTGGTCACCCAAGTTTTCCTCTGGCCTGTCTACCATTCTCTGCACAGCCACCAGAGTGATTTTTAAAAACAGAAATCAGATTATATCATTTCTTCCCTAAGACAGCTAATGGTCTCAGTTGGCTTTGCAAAAATCCAAACTTGTTTCAAGACACACAAGACTCCCCATGGTCTGACTCCTGCCCACATTTCTGGCCTCATGTCCTGAACTTTTTCTCTCACTCATGGTGCTTCAGCCACAATGGCCTTCTTTTGGGTCCTCAACATTCCAAGCCCTTGGTTGTTGGCTACTTCCTTTTCATAGGCTGCTCCTGTTTCAGATGTTCAGATGGCTAGATACTTCTTGTCATTCTCTATAATTTAGAGAGGTCTTTAGTTGCTATGAGTTGGAATCAACTCAGTGGCAGTGGGTTCATTTTTGTTTTTATTATTTTTTTGATCCTTGATATGAAATTACATTCTTCACACATCCGGTTACTCTTCTTAATAACCCTTATATTTTCTAATATCTTATTCACTTTATTGTGTGTTTCCCACTGTCCCATCTCCCTACCACATACTAGAATGTAAACTCTGTGAGTCACTTTGTATGAGCCCTCTGTAAGCATTAAATAAATATTTGTTGAATTAATGGATAGTCTCAGGGAACTAGATGCTATACTAAATACAGAATAGAAAAAACTCTCAGTCCTTATCTTCAGAAAGCTTACACTCTGAAGACAGTAAGACTGTGAAACTTGCCTGCCCAACTTTAGAAGATCATTTTGTAGTGTGTGTACATATGTGTGTTTGTGTGTGTGTGTATGTAAGCAGGGCTATATGGAAGGGAGTCATTTAGAAATTAACTATTAGGAATATATTTTAACTGTTAAGGATACATTTTTAACTATTAAGAATAAATTTACTGTTAAGAATATATTTTAATTTGATTTTATGATTTTTTTTTTTGAAGACTTTCATATAGGAACACTAGATACTGTGGAGAGATACCCTGATGAAACCTATCCTCACCTCAGAAGGAGTTGTAAAACAGCCACAAAGCAGTGAGCTTGAAAGGCAGTGGTGAGGATGCTCTTGTGAAGGTTAGTTTTGGGACATTGACGATCTGGTCTGAGCTGCTTTCAAAGCTAGTCCCAGCATTATGGTGAACATTCTATGCTTTTTCATAATAAATCATTACTAGCTGTTCATTTTTTAATTTACTTAAACTCATTGTGAATGCATTAAAATTTTTCCACCAGAAAGAAGTATTGATAATTTGATCCAAAATTCAGAAGCAAAGCCAGAGAACAGGTGAATCTCTCTAGGGAAAGTTTCAAGGTGTGTTATAAAAGTGAGTATATGGGCCTGGGGGCTCAGGATCATATCTCAGAGGATACCAGGTCAATTAGCATAATATAGCCCACAAAGACATTGTTCTACACCCTATTTTAGTCAGTAGCAACTAGGGTCTGAAAAGCTTGTGAGCAACCAAAGTGCAACTATTGGTCTCCCACCATCTGGAGCATAAAAAGGGTGAAGAAAATAAAATACCCAAGGAAACAATTACTACAAAGGACTAATGGGTCATGTGAACCTCAGCCTTCATGACTCTGAGACCAGAAGAACTAGACTGTACCTGGCTACCACTGCTGACCACTCTGAAAGGGATAACAATAAGAAATCTTGGATAGAGTGTGAGAAAAATGTGGAACAAAACCCAAAATAATAAAAAATACCAGACTTACTGGTCTGATAGAGATGACTAGAATTTCCAAAACTGTGGCCCTTAGTTACCCTTCAAACCTGTAACTGAACTCATATTGTGTAGAAATAACAATAACACCAGTGAGAAATACACTTATTAAAACAATCAACCACATGAGATCAGAAGGGCAGCATTTGTCCACGGATACAGCACAGAAGGCAGGAAGGCATAGGAAAGAAGGATGAATGGAAAGAGTAAACACAGGGAGGAAGTGGGGAGGGTGTTGTTACATTGTGGGACCTGTAATCAATTTCCCAAAACAAAATACATATGAAGTGTTGGATGGAAAACCAAATTGTTCTGCAAACTTTCACCAAAATCACAATAAAAGCTGAAATATAGAAGTGGGTATAATATGAATGAAATTAAAAAGCTCTTCTCCCACCCATTTGTAGGGGCTAAGGTAGAATTAGACCCTATGACTCAGAAGGCTGGCTGTGTGCTGCCTCCTTCCACTTGAACCCACCTGTGTGAAGACTCCTTTAGCTTTGGAATTTGATAATGTTTCTGTGTGTATACCAAAATCAAAACTAAACCTACTGCCATCTAGTAATTTCCAACTCATAGTGACTCTATAGGGCTAGTAGAACTGTCTCATAGTTTTTCCAAGGCTGTAAATCTTTATATTAGCAGACTGCCTCATTTTTGTCCCATAGAGCACCTGGTGAGTTCAAACCACTGACCTTTTGGTTAACAGCCTAATGCTTTAACCACTATGCCACCAAGCACCTTTCTGTGTATATAGTGCCTGGTGTATCTTCCCCTTGGACTCTAAGTTGTTTACCAAGCTTCCATGTAAATTAACTTTACATTTGTAAAAGCCATGGATCTCCTCTGAAACAGATGTTATTTCGAATACGTGTGGAAATCTCAGGAGTCAAGAAGTGGAAGGTGAGGAATAGAATCAGCACAAAGGGAAATTTTCAAATGGACCGGATGCTTCCTCAAGACCTCATCCAGCTTAAGGCCTATTAAACTAGTTGCCACTGAGTTGACTTTGACTCATGCTAACCCCATGGATATCAAAATAGAACTGTGTTCTATAGGGTTTTCAATGGCTGATTTTTCAGAAGTAGAGCACTAGACTTTTCTTCTGTGACACTTCTGGGTGAACTCAAACCTCCAACTTTTTGGTTCCCAGCTGAGCGTCTTAACTGATTGCACCACCCAGGGACTCCTGAGGCCTATTTATAAGCTTAGTGAATATTAGTCTAATGAATGAACAAATGATGCCAAATTTGAGATTTTGAAATTATTTCTGTCACAGGATGGAGAATGAAGGTATAATACCGGGGTTATTGGAAATTGTTAGAATTCTGGTTATTGGCAACTTGCAGTTTTCTGGCCCTAGTTCACAGTATCATTTCTCAAAGTTTATTTCAAGACCATCACCAGGAAGATGTTATGATACAAGGAGTGGCTCACCATGTATTTAGTGGTGCCTGTTATGCCTCCATTTTAGAGGGAATAAGGTGCTTAGATGCTGTGTGGTGTTGAGCAATGACTCGGCCTTTCTGGCCTACAGTTTTCCATTTTGAGGTTCTGAGAGTCTCTTAGTCCATGAAAACCCATCCAGCTGGTCTGAAGGAGGCTGGAGGGCCAATTCCCCATGCAGCTCTGGGGCTTTCTTATTTCCCTTTGAGTGTAATATTGTTCATTACCATTGTGCCAGGTATGGCCAAGTTAGGGATTCACAGGAGGGGGTGATTTGTTAAAAGGCCTGAGTTTGTAGTGACCTATATCTTGTCACTGCAGGCTTGGTCTCTGGGCATAGATTTCCACAGTAGACCATGTCTACCCCTTTATTACCCTAACTTGAAAGATGCCACTAGAAAAATTACTCCATTGCAAATAAGATATCCCAGAACCCTTAATTTGTTTCTCTCTATCTGAGGTGAGGAGTCTCTGGATGGTGCAAATGGATATGTTCTTGACTACTAACCAAAAGGTTAAAGGTTTGAGTCCACCCAGAGGCACTTTGGAAGAAATAACTTATAAAAATTTACTTACAAGAAATCAGCCAGCCACTAATCATGGGACAAGTCAATCAATTGACACCATGAAGTTCATGTGGTGTATCCTAATGAAGGGAGTAGTATCTGGGGTCTTAGCTTGTGAGCAGCCATCTAAGATACAACTATTGGTCTCTACTCATTAGCAGCACAGAGAAAGAAGGAAACAAAAGAAGAAACTAGTCTACAAGGTTGATAGCCTACACAATCCATAGCCTCATCTACCTTGAGACCAGAAGAATTAGATAGTTCCTGACTACCACTACTGACAGTTCTGATCAGAGCTACAACTGATGGGCCTGGATAGTGAGAGGAAAACATGGAACAGAACCCAAATTCTTAAAATGGCCAGACTCACTGGACCAATTGAGACTGGAGTACTCCCTGACACTATCACCCTGAGATACTCTTTAAAAAAAGTTGAACCCAAACTATCTGCTCAGGTCACCTTTTAGTGAAATAACAGATTGGCACACAAAATAAAGGATACTAACTGTGAGAATGGAACTCCATTAAAAACCATCTATATGAGACCAAAAGGCAATAATTACTCTGAAGTAAAGATGAGAAAACAAGAAAGACAGGGAAAATAGAGTACTGGAAATGGAATAACCAGAACAACATTAAAGAGAATGTTGCCACATTGTGAACAATGTAATTAATACCACTGAACAATTTATATAGAAATTAAGAATAATTAGTAAGAATAATAACCTAATTAGCTGTGTAAACTTTCACTAAGCACACCATAAAAAAAATCATTTTTTGAAAAAATTAGCCATACAAAACCCTATGGAGCACAGTTCTACTCCAATACACATGGAGTCTCCAAGAGTTGGGATCAAAAAGAAAACAACTGGTGCTGTGTCTGGAGTGGAGTTTTCAAGTGTTCCTTTTGTGTGATGGTGCCAGTGCTCCTAGTAATTATCTGATAGGTTTTCACCGTTGACCTTTCACTATGTATATCAGCTACACTGTGTCAAGATGGTTCAGAAGATTCCTTCCTCTGACAAACACTGCTTTTATAAACCAGGAAGCCCACCCACACAGAAGAGTAAAACTTTATCAAAAGTGTTGTATAGGAAAATCTTTATTGAACATTCACCATTTTGGAATCTACCTTCTTCTTTGGTTGTCTCCCATAGGGGCTCCATGGTAACACACCAGCTTGTCCTGTGAAAGAGAACTTTTCACTCACTGTTTGTTTAACTCTGACTGTGCCCTATCATACCAGATAACTGAAGGTGGCTAATGTGACAACAATTCACACTGAGGTATAAGTGGATGATTATAAACTTATGTGACAACATTGTTGTTGATAGTGTCATCAAGTTTCCAACCCATAGCCATCCTACATAACAGAGCAGAAATGCCCTATAGGGTTTCCTAGGCTATAATCTTTATGGGTCAGTAAGCAACTGTACCAATAAGAAACATCATGGTAAGTGGAGAATAGATTGAAGTTGTCAGGGATTTCATTTTACTCGGATACACAGTCAACACCATAGAAACAGTAGTCAGGAAATCACACATCATATTGCACTGGGAAAATCTGCTGGGAAAAAAAAAAAAAAAGAACACTTTTAAACTATTAAGAAGCAATGATGTCATGTTGAAGACTAAGGTGCACCTGAACCAAGTCATGGTATTTTCAATTGCCTCATATGCATGTGAAAGTTGGACACTGAATAAAAAAGACCAAAGAAGAATTGATGTCTTTGAATTGTGGTGTTGGCAAAGAATACTGAAAATACTATAGATACAGACAACAAAGATGAACCTTTTACATGTACAGTATTCCATTGTCAGTGATGGCAAACACTGACCTATGGGTGGATGAGTGGACAGGCTGAATGATCAGGTTTGTCTAGGCAGGGACGAGTGTGCCCATAACCACATATAGGGTTATCAGAGGAGGTTTCTACATGTGTATTTGTATGTGCTTTAAGAATATCTGGGTATACAGTAGAGCTGAAAAGGGTAAGGTTGTCATGGCTTCTTGGCCACAGCCAGCTACACTGAGAGAGCGAGTACTTGGACTTGAGGGTTTAGAACCATGGTTGCAGGGGACATCAAGTTCAATTGGCACAGCACACTATGCAAAAACATTGTTCTACATCCTTCTTTGGTGACTTGTGACTGGGATCTTAAAAGCTTGCAAGCGGCCATCTAGATGAAACGATGGGTCTCTCTTCATCCAGAGCAAAGAAGAATGAAGAAAACCAAAGATGCATGGAAACAATTAGTCCAAGGGACTGGTGGACCATGTGATACTTAGGCTGCATGACCATGAGACCAGAAGAACTAGATAGTGCCCAACTAGCACTGTCAACCACTCAGAGAGGGATTGGTGCAGGATATCCTGCATAGAGTGGGAGAACAACATGGAACAAAACTCAAAATCATAGGAAAAAAAAATGACCAGGTTTGCTGGTCTGGTAGAGCCTGGTGAGACCCCTGAGACTATGGCCCCTAGTTACTCTTCAGGTTTAGAACTGAACTTACTCCAGTGGCCTTCAGCCAAACAATAGACAGGGACATGGAGTGAACTTTCACATTAGGTAGACACACTCCTTGGAGTGACCAATCATGGGAGGACAGAAGGGCAGTGTTTGCACAGGGAGACAGCTGGGAGGGACGGGAATACATGGGAGGAAAGGACACAGGGAAGAGGTAACTATGGGGAGGAAGTGGGAAGAGAGCTGTTACATAATGGGGAATTGCAGTCAATGTCATGAAAAAAAATATGGATGAACTGTTACATGAAAAGTGAATTTGTTGTGTAAACTTTTGCCCAAATCGCAATTAAAAAAAAAAGTGGAAAAGAAAACACCATGGACTGGCAAAGAATGAATGAATCTGTACTGGAAAAAGTGCAGCCAAAGTGCTCCTTGGAAGCAAGAATGGCCAGACATACCTACTTTGATCATGTTGTCAGAAAGGACCATTCCCTGGAGAAGGATATCATGCTTGACAAGTTAGAGGGTCAGTGAAGAAGGGGAAGACCCTCAACAAGATGAATTTATGTAGTAGCTGCAATGATGAGTGCAAGCATAGCAAGGATTGTGAGGATGGCACAGGACCTGGCAGGGTTTCATTCTGTGGTACATAGGGTCACTATGAGTTGGAGCTGAATAAAACAGTGGTGTAGTGCCTAAGGCATTTCCACTGCTAACCAGAAGATTGCCAGTTCAAACCCACCAGCTACTCTTTGGAAGGAAGACAGGCAATATACTTCCATAAAGATTTACTGTCTCAAAAACCCAATGGGGATCACTATGACTTGAAATTGACTTGATGGCAGTGAGTTTGGTTTTGGGTTTAACAACACAACAAGGATCTCTTTTTTTCAACTTTTTACTGTGGTTTGGGTGCAAATTTACAATGCAGATTCATTTTATTGTCAACAGTTCATGCACATTTGGTTTCATGACCCTGACTACAATCTCAATAATACAAAGCTCTCCTCCCACCTGCTACACCTTCCCTGTGCCCTTCTTATCTATGTCCTTCTTATCCTGTCTGTCCAACTTTCTGTCTAAGCAAATGGTTCCCTTCTGATGTCTCACAGTTGATTGATCCAAGGGATGCATCTCCCTAGGGTAGGTGGGTGTATGTTCCTGGGGTAGATATTCTGCATGTGGGCCTTTCTACTGTTTGGCTGAGAGCTGATCCATGGAAGTGAGCCCAGTTCCAGGCCTTCCTGAAGGATAGCCTGGAGGCATAGTCTCAAGCATTCTACCTGTCTCTATCTAACCAATAATTCTGGTCATTTTTGTGTTTTTATAGTTTGTTCCACATTTTTCCTCCCACTCCATTCAGGATTCCCAATTTTTATCTGTTTCTGAATGGTCAACATTGGTAGCAGAGCACGATCTAGTTCTTCTGCTCTCAGGGTCATGAAGGCTGAGGTCCCCATGGTCCATCATAAACTTGGACTAACTGTTTCCATATGACTTTGATTTACTTCACTCCTCTTGCTCCAGATGAGGGGACACCAATAGTTGCATCTTAGATAGCTACTCAAAATCTTTTAAGACCCTAGTTGCTACTCACCAAAATAGGGTGTGCAACAAGACTTTTACATACTATATTGTGCCAATTGAGCTTGATGTCTCCTGAGACCATGGTCCCAAGACCACAGGCTTGATGACTTTCTCCCAAGGTGCTTGGTTGTCATTGAGAAGCTACTCCAACCCTGTCCCCTGTTGCTTCTATAATGTATATGGATATTTTTGTAGCACAAATAAACATGCAAGATATCTTCAGCCAAATCCATCTATGGTCATGGATATATTCCTGTTCACTTACCCATACCTGATGTTCTCACTTACCCATACCTGATGTTCTCACCTGTCTATGCATTTACCCATAGACTAGTGTTTGCAGCCACTGGTAATGCAGTATTGTGTATGTAATAATAGTATTTGCTTCTGTTGTCTATATCTTTTGTGTACATTTCTGTGTCCTCCTTTTCCCTATTGTCATTGTGCTGGTCACACACTTTTGTAATATTGCCTTTCCCTTCACCCAAATCTACCCATGAGTCTTAACTAATCAGAAAATTTCCCTCCCATCCCTGATAACCAACAAAGTAAATTTTCTTCCACAGCAACAATCTTTTTCTTTTCTTTTTTTTTTTTTTGATGCCTCTTCTTTCTTTCTTTCTTTTTTGTGATTTGGGTGAAAGTGTACAGAGAAAATTCACTTTCCATACAGCAGTTCACATACACTTTGTCTCATGACATTGACTACAATTT
>NW_006921600.1:8644651-8645656 GCF_000298275.1 Orycteropus afer afer
ATCCCCCCCCCTTTTTTTCCCAAATGATTTTTGAGTGTTGTTCCACATTGTTCTCCCTCTCTATCCAGGATCTCCTACATAGATCTACCTCCAAGTTGTTGACAGTGGTAGCCAGGCACCATCTAGTTCTTCTTGTCTTCATAGTCGTATAGGCTGCAGATCTTATAGTATATCAGTTGCCAGGACTAATTGTTTCCATGAATCTTTGGTTTTCTTCATTCTTCTTTTCTTCCACAGCAACAGTCTTTATGGAAGCAGATCACCACACCTTTCTCTCCCAGAGCAGCTGGTGAGGTTAAACTGTAGACTTTTCAGTTACCAGTTCAATATTTAGGAATCGTGCCAACAGGGCTCTTTTTTTCCATATATCATACCTGAAATTTCATTAAACTTTTAAAACCTTAATTCAAGGGAGTGTTGAATAATGGGAATTTCAGTCACTAAGACAGGGCCACTTACAGGTGTCTCTCAGATTACCCTGTTTTGGACATTGCTTATTTGTAATCATATGTACCATCTGATAATTTTTACTTGTAAGCCATCAAACCCTTAATAGAGATGTTTAAAATTTAACTGTCTAGTGTTTTCATGAACTGTCTTTGACAAAGTTTCTAAGTGATGATTAGAGAATTTTTTTTCTTGCAAAGTCAATAAAGATATCTTTAAAGGGGAATTTGCTAATGAGACACTTTCTGTAAAAGCTGTGTAGAGCTTTGTCTATCACCTCAGCACACCTGTGACACTCACATTTCATCCAAGTGGGGAAAGGGATTATGGTTCTTACTGATTTAGAACAACAACAGGCACTCAACTCTACAACAGGGATTTTATATCAGTGAAAAACAAATCCAGATAAAGGGGATTTCTATGTCTGCGAATATTATACTAATTACATAACTTTTGTTCATTTCAGTTTTTTTTTTTTTTTTTTTTTTAATTAGGATTTGGGTGAAGATTTACAGAGTAAATTCACTTTTCATACAGCAGTTCACATATACTTTGTCT
>NW_006921600.1:8647826-8660603 GCF_000298275.1 Orycteropus afer afer
CTCTTCCCCATTTAATGGATTTGGGGCCTTTGTCAAAGATCAGCT
The DNA here is from genome assembly GCF_000298275.1 of Orycteropus afer afer. Classification (NCBI taxonomy): domain Eukaryota; kingdom Metazoa; phylum Chordata; class Mammalia; order Tubulidentata; family Orycteropodidae; genus Orycteropus; species Orycteropus afer. Next base: position 8,647,872 of record NW_006921600.1, read on the forward strand.
GACTATAGGTCGATGGATCTATATCTGGGTTCTCATTTCTATTCCATTGGTCTATGTATCTGTCATTGAACCAATACAATACCAGGCATTTTTGACTACTGTGGTCAGTTTTTTTTTTTCCTACTAGGAATTTTTGATTTGACCAGCTGTAGCTGTCTAAGGAAAGTACACAGGGTTAGTGTACTAATTAATGGTATCCTATTTCACTCTTTAGCAAACAAAATTATATTAGGTTGAACCATCTGAAATTGCTTTTTTGTTTTTTTATAGGTCAAAACCTGTTGAATATCAGCAAGTTCATATGGTTAACATAATCTGTTGGTTCATCTTTCCCTCTTAGACTCTGTGAGAATCATATAAAGCATCCTACCATGGATGAATCATGCTGAGAGAGGAGAAGCTATTCAGTTGCAATTTATACCACACTTCTTATATAAAAATAGGATAGTGTTGGAGAAATGAATATGTTTTTTCTAACCATTGCTTTTTATTTTTCTTCACTTCTTTCAGCTTGGGAAATGTGAGCACGTTCTTCCCATTTGGTTTTCTAACTCCAGGTCTTTGTATATTTCATTATAAGACTTTACTTAGTCTTCTCAAGCTGCCCTTTGAAATCTGTTCAGCTCTTCTATTTCATCATTTTTTCCATTCACTTTAGCTACTGTTTAAAAGCAAGTTTCAGACTCTCTTCTGATATCCATTTTAGTCTTTTCTTCCTTTGCTGTCTATTTGATGACCTTTTGCTTTCTTCAGGCATGATGTTCTTGATGTCATCCCACAGCTCATCTGGTTTTGGTCATTGGTGTTCAATGTGTCAAATCTATTCTTCTGATGATTTCTAAATTTGGGTAGGATAGAATCAAGGTAATATTGTGGCTATCCTGTTCTTGCTTTAATATTCTTCAGCTTCAATTTGAACTTGCATATAAGCAATCAATGGTCTGTTCCACAGTCAACTCCTGGCATTGTTTTGACTGATGATATTGAGCTTCCCCATCACCTCTTTCAACAGATGTAATAGATTTGGTTTATGTTGTTGTAAAAGGTATTTCCAATGAACAAGTCATTAATAAAAATTCTATAATGTAATCCCCAGCATCATTTCTGTCACCAAGGCCATATTTTCCAACTATTGATGCTTCCTCTTTGTTTCCAACTTCACATTCTAATCACTAACAATAATCGATACTTCTTGATTACATATCTGGTCAATTTCGGACTGTAGAAGTTGGTAAAAATCTTCAGTCCTTCATCTTTTGCTTTAGTAGTTGGTGTGTAGTTTGAATAATAGTACTATTAACTAGTGTTCCAGGCATATGGATATTATCCTATCACTGGTGGCATTGTACTTCAGTATAGCTCTTGAAATGTTCTTTTTGAAGATGAATGTGATAGCATTCCTCTTCAATCTGTCATTCCAGGCATAATAGACCATATGATTGTCTGATTCAAAAAGGCCAATATCAGTCCATATCAGCTCAGTAATGCCTAGGATAACAATCTTTATGTGTTTCATTTTATTTTTGACAACTTCCAATTTTCCTGGATTCAGACTTCATAAATTCTACTTTCTGATTACTAATGAATGTTTGCAGCTGTTCTTCCCATTTTGAGTCATGCTGAAAGAAATGAAGAAAAAAATTCAAACCTCAAAATCAATATTAAAGGATTCTTCCTTATAGAAACAATAGAAGACAGACACAGAGTAATCCCTCACAGATACCCAGACACTATGGGAGAGAGATCCAATGGATCTACCATCTTAGAACCATAGTACTGGGGGACATTAGACTCAATTGGCACAAAAAAAAATAAATAAAAGCCTTGTTCCTCATCCTACACTAGTGAGTAGTGACTGGGGTCTTAAAAGCTTTCAAGTAGCCATCTAAGATGCACCTATTGGTTTCCTAGCATCAGAAGTGAAGAAGAGTGCAAAAAAAAAAAAAAAAAAAGGCATTTGGAAGCAATCAGCCCTCGAGACATGATGGCCCTTGAGACCAGAAGAACTAGATGGTGCCTGGCTACGAATGCCAACCATTCAGGAATAGATCAAATCTGGAGATCCTGGAGAGAGTGGGAGGAAAAATGTGGAACAAAATCCAAAAACTTAACAATGACCAGAATTACTGGTCAGATGGAGTCTGGTGAGACCCCCCCCCCCAATACTATGGCCCTGGAATACATTCTGCACCTGGAATTAAACTCACTCCTAGGGGCTGTCTCTCAGCCAAATAGTAAACAAGATGTACATGCAGACCACTCAACTTAGGGTGACGTACCCACATACTCTGGAAATACATTCCTTGGAGCAATAGACCAGCTGGCACCAGAGGGGTAACATTTACATGGAGGTAATACAGGACAAATAGGAGTGCATAACTATGAGAGGCTCAGTGCAAAGTTTACTGGGCAGGGAGGGGAGGAAACTGGGTTAGGGTTAGGCATGGTATATGGGGTATGAAATTAAATGTACATGTAATGTTGAATGTAAAATAAACTCTTAAAATAAATTAAAAAATCAATATTAAAGGATTCTGTGGGCATAATATTAAATGATGCAGGAAGTATCAAAAGAATTTAGAAAGAATACACAGAGCCACTGTAACAAAAAGAATTGGTTGATATTCACCATTTCAGGAAGTAACATATGATCAAGAACCAAGGGTATTGAAGGAAGAAGTCCAAAGTACATAGAAGGAATTGGTGAAAAACAAGGATCCAAGAATTAATGGAATACCCATTGAGGTTTCAACTAATGGATGCCATGCTGGAGGTACTTACTCATATATGCCAAGAAATTTGGAAGACAGCTACCTGGCCAACCAACTGCAAGAGATAAATATTTGTGCCCACTCCAACGAAAGACCCATCAGAATGGGGAAACTATCAAACAAGATCATTAACATCACATACAAGTAAATTTTTGCTGAAGATATTTCAAAAATGGTTGCAGCAGTGTATTGATAGGGTGCATTCAGAATTTCAAGCTGGATTCAGAAGAGGACATGAATCAAGAGCTATCATCGCTGATTTCAGATGGATCTTGGCAGAAAGCAAAGAATACTAAAATGATGTTTATCTATGTTTTATTGACTATGTAAAGACATTTGATTGTGTGGACCATAACAAGTTATGGATAATACTTTGAAGAATTCCAGAACACTTAATTATGCTCATAAGAAACCTGTACATAGACCAAGAGAGAGTCACGAGAACAGAACAAGGGCATACTGCATGGTTTAGAATCAGGAAGGGTGTGCATCAGGGTTGTATCCTCTCATACTTATTCAATCTGAATTGAATCTGCTGAACAAATAATCTGAGAAGCTGGACAATATGAAGAAGAATGCAGTATTAGGATTGGAGGAAAAATTCTTAACAACCTGCAATATGCAGATGACACAAACTTTCTTGCTGAAAGTGAAGATGACTTGAAGTATTTACTGATGAAGATTATAGAGTACAGACTTCAGCATAGATTACACCTCAACATAAAACCAACAAAAATACTCACAACTGGACCAATAAGCAACACATAATAAGTGGAGATAAGATTGAAATTGTCAGAGATTTCATTTTACTTGGGTCTACAATCAACAGTCATGGAAGCAGTAGTCAAGAAATCAGAGGTTATATTGCACTGGGCAAATAAGCTGTTACTTAGAAGACTAGGGTGCATTTAACCCAAGCATGAATTGTGCTGTTGGTGAAAAATACTGAAAATACCATGGACTGCCAGAAAAATGAGCAAATCTGTCCTGGAAGAGTTGCTGTTGGAATACTCCTTAGAAGTGAGAGTGGCTAGTTTTTGCTCACCTAATTTGGTTATGTTGTTGGAAGGACCAGTCCCTGGAGAAGGATATCATGCTTGGTAAAGTGAAGGTCAGCGTAAAAGGGGAAGCCCCTCAACAAGACGGATTGACACAGTGGCTACAACAATGGGTTTCAGCATAGCCAGGATTGTGACAATGGTGCAGGACTGGGCAATGTTTAATTCTATTGTACATATGGTCATTATGAGTCAGAGCTGACACGATGGCACCTAACAACAAGAAGTATTGCTTTTTAATTATAGGTCACTCTAATGCAATAGTTTTTTCATTTTTCAAGATGTGGCCTAAGTCTTTATTTAGTCTTTCCCTTTAATTATTATAACTTCAAACCAGCTATTCCAAAGTGCTCATAGCACCCTAGAAAATGAGAGGAGGAGTATCCAGGGTATGGATTTGAAGGCCTAATGGAAATGGACCCACTACCCAGGGAGGTCTGGAGAAGACAGTTCAATGCTCAAGAAACATGACTGGGTTTAAGAATCAGTCTTAATTCTGAATATGTGGGTCCCAAGGTATCTGATCAGTTGCTTTGTAGTGTAAAGCAAGCATTATAATGTTAGTCAAATCCTACTAGAGAAGTTGGCTTTTAGGTTTCATTCAGAATTCTGTCAAAGATGGCTAATGTATGTGTTTCAACCTGGAGTAGACAGGCAGGATATAGGCCCATAAAGAGCTAAGTGGAGTACTATGCCCTAGTCAGTGTCATGTAGAGGATGTGGCTTCTGATGCTAGAACTGGAATCCTCAGCAGGACAAGACCAGAGAATGAAGATTTTCCTTCTGAGAGTCATGTGTTTAGGCAGACACTCAAACCCAAGGTGAAGCCAATACAGTAGATAAGTTAAGCTCTGATCCTGAAGCTACACAAACATCAGAATCTTCTTCAGGAATTTGGGTCCCAGTTATATTTTTGGCTGAGAAAGAAAGCTGGGGGTAAGACCACGGACTAAACAGGACTCAGAACCTAAGAGTGTAGATCAAGTTAAAATCTACTCTACAGAGATTATAGCTTTTTGCCATTCAGGAATATGGATTCTAAGGCCTGTAGGTAGAGATCAGCCACAGATTTAGTTGCAAGAAGTTGGGGAGGAGAAATGCAGATGAAAATTCATACTAAGACTCAGTTTTGAGTTGTGTTTTATAAGCTTTTTATTGAGTATCTAATGTTTACCATATCAAATTTGGTTCCTTAATTCATTTAATTATCTCAACAACTTTATGAAGACAGTTTATGATTTCCATCTTAGAAATGAGGTGACAGAAAATATCATAAATTTTCCAAGATCATAGAGCTGAAAAATTGGAGAGTTGGAATACAAAGCTAAATCTTTATGCTTCCTTAGGAGAAGGTAAATTAGTATCCTATGGCTGCTGGAACAAATTATCAGAAACTTAGTGGCTTAAAACAACACAAATTCATTGTCTTATGGTTCTGGAGGTCAGAAATCTAAAATCAATGCATCAGTAGTGCTAGTTCTTTCTGGAGATGTCAGGGGGAGAATTTGTTCCCTTACTTATTTTAGCTTCTAGAAGCTGCGAGCATTCTTTGACTTATGGCCCCTTCCTTATCTGACTCCAACTTCTTGCTTCCATTGTTTCATATTCTCCTGCTCTCCCTGATCCTCTGCTTCCCTCTTATAAGACACTTGTGATTCGATTGAGCTCACCTGGAAATCTCCCCATTTTAAAATCCTAAATCACATCTAAAAAAATCCCTTTACCATGTGTCTTAGTTATTCAGTGCTGCTATAACAGAAACACCACAAGTGGGTGGTTTTAGCTTTTCTCCCAGTTAGGAGGCTTTGTTGTTGTTGTTATGTGCCGTTGAGTCGGCCCCGACTCATAGTGACCCCTCCTTGGGTTTCCGAGGCAGTATCACTACGGAAGTAGGATTGCCCAACCTTCCTTCCGAGGAGTGGCTGGTGGGTTTGAACCGCCAGCCTTCTGGTTAGCAGTCAAGTGCTTTAGCCACTGAGGCTAGTGGTCTGAATTTATGCTGCTGCCTCTAGGGGAAGGCTTTCTCTCTGTTGACTCTGGAAAACGGTCATTGTCTCGTCATCTTCTTGGTGATCTTCATGTGGCATAACATCTATCTTCCCCCATCTCTTCTTCCTCACTTGCTTCTTTAATATTTTTTTCTATCATCTCAAGAGATTGACTTAAGACATACCCTACACTAATACTGACTCATTAACATAACAAAGAAATCTATTCCCAAATGAGATTATAACCACAGGTATAGCGGTTAGAATTGACAACTTGTATTTTCAAGGCATACAACTCTATCCATAGCACTATGTAAGATAACATATGCACAGGTTTAGAGACCATTCTTTAGCCTATCATGGGAGCGAATGGAGAAAAGTGCTTTGAACTGGGGAGGTGAAAGTGGCCAGACAGAAGGGAGAATTTCAACTTTCTCTGAGGCTGATGTGGTATAGAAATGGCGTCCCTCTGTATGCAGAGACTTCAGTGGAGGATGACTGCAGGACATTGGTTTCAGAAGGGAAGGACAACCAGCACAAGGATCTCTGAGCTGCCTGGAGCATCAGGGAAAATGGACAGATGGCAGGACCAGCTCTTAGCAGCATCTTGTAGCCAGAGAAACAATCATAAAAGTGATGATCATTATGCAGAAATGCCCACCACATCCCTGACTTTCTGGACCTCTAGAAGCTAGGATTCTTTTGTGATTCCATGGAGTAGAGGCAGAAGTACCCAAACAACTGAGTTTGACTATTTGGTCAGACTAATGTGAAGGGAAAGAAACAAGATGAAATATCACTTCAAGAGTTTTTAATGGAATATGACATTTCTTGTACTTTAGTGGTAGGGTTTAAAAGCCATACTTCTTGTAGCTATAAACTTTCAGGATGAGCCATAGTAGGTGGAGGGGTAGGTGAGGTCAGGGAACAAAGAGTTTTCTGACAACATGCTCAAAGCAGCCTTTATATCAGGATTAGCAATGAAGGGAAGTCTCACTTCCAAAGGCTCCTTCCTTGGAGGTCTAAACCCAAACTCGATAGCAGAGATTCTCTGAATAACACTAACCATATAAATAAGTCTATCCAGCAGGGGGGATAAAAAGATAGTAGGGTATTCCCAAGAGGAAAATTAATTTCTTTTTCTAATCTGCCATAGTTTATTTCACATATTCATGACCCACCCAGTATGTTTTTTCTTTATGATGAGCCATAAAAATGACAAAATACATTAGCCAAGTTCTTCGTTTCTGCTAAAATGACCATATTCAAAAATAATAACAGAGACTTGTATCAGCGATGCAAAAGATGCATGAAGTAATTGGGGCTTAATTTGTACACAAACTGTCAAGGCAGTTTTCCTCACGGCCTGCATCTTCTGAATTCATTAGTCTCTAATTACGGCCAGTGGGGACCAGCAGTTAGAAGGTTAAAGAGGTTCTGACAGGCCTAATCATTGCTCAGGAAGCTGAAAATGTATGCAAAGTCTCGGCAGATGGGGTGAGAGCAGCTTCTGCCAAGTGATAACTGTTATTCCTTTGCACCTCCAAAGCTGTCATACTAATAGGCACATTTTAAATTTATTAATGCTCTAGTTACAATGCATACACAGTCTCTAATGGTATGTCATTCTGAGTATATAAACTGAGCAATTAACACATATTACCTGGTAATGGTAAAATTTTTTGTTGCCTGTTTGATTTTTTTTTTTTTTTGGTTGTCTCCTCTTCCAGTAGGAACTGTCCCGGGAAAAGCTTCCTTTTGTGAAAACAGGATCTGAGCTACATTAGAGAATTGGAGATGGGCTTCACTTTCGACTCACATGATATAACAAACTTACCTGCATGCCTTCTTGCTTTACTCTACCTGCCTTGTCAATCACCGATTTCTAGGTTATTGCATCAAAATCTGGTAACTAGAGACAATATTGGTGATACACTTAGTCAGACTTTTGGGAATGAACAGAAATTCCAGACTTTCATGATGTGAGCATTTAGAGTAAGAAGAAACCCAGGCTCAAATTTCCAGTTTGACTTTATCCTACTTCATAAAAGGAGGTATGTGCATACTTCCAAATTTCCCATTCAAAAGTCATCAATATCTCATCCTCCTTTGGTGGTCTCTGTAACTTTAACTCTGATGGTTTTAAAATGAATCACCAGCAAGAGGTGCTTCTATTTATTTATTTATTAAACAAACGATTTCTCTCTTGTCTTTCCTGTGACTTGTCTTCCTGTAGTCATAACATGAGAAGGGCTTAATTAAATGCAGCACTTAGCACAACAATTGTTTGCATGTAGGAGGCTAGAGAAATGAAGACAGCTGGGATGGATAGTCCTGGAATTGCAGGCTTTGTCAGGACTATAAGATTCATAAGCGGTCCTAATAGCATGATGAGGTGTTAATTTCAGCAACAGAGCAATTATCTGCCCAGTGACTGACCGCCATTCTCAGCACCCACTTGCCCATTGTGGCTAATTGATTTACATGGTATAGAAGTAATATAAGGAAAAAAGTCATGCCACAGAGACTCTATGTTAATTAAAAACTGTGATTACATTTTCCTACTAGGTGATCTATTTGAGACTTTTATACCACACAGGAACAATACTCAGCTATTAGATAATAAGTTTTCTTCATGAGGACCAAATAACCTATCCACTGTGATTCCTTCAATGACTGGAAGAATATCCTGGTTGATTAATGGATGTGAGCTGTGTGACCTCAAGCAGGTGTCCTCATCTGTCTGAGCCTCAGTTTCATCATCAGCCAGGTGAAGAGTTGTCCTGTTGTTGTTAGATGCCATCAAGTCCATTTCTACTCATTGTGACCCCATGTGACAGAGTAGAACAGACCCATAGGGTTTTCTTAGATGTAATCTTTATGGAAGCAGATCTCCAGGACTTTCTGCCATGGAATAGCTGGGTGAGTGTGAACCACCAACTATTTGGGTTAGAAGCCAAGCACTTAACCCACTGTACCACCAGGGCTCCTTAGGAGTTGACCTAGATGACCTCTTGCTTCTAAGATCTCTTTCAGTTTGTAATTCTACAATTTTATGGATTCAAGTAACATGTTGCAAAGAGAAGATTATATAACTGAGCTAAAGCAATAGTTAGGAGCAGGTCAGGTCTTTATCTTCTACTTCCGTTTTCAACTGGAAGTATAATCTGGTTTCAGACTATTCTGTTTATTTATAACTTTTTTTATGTGCACAGTAAATTTTTCCAGTCCTTTTGCTGTATTTTTGTTGTATGATATATCCATTCATTTCCAAAGATTTAAAAAAAAAAAAAAAAAGCAAACTGCTTTTAGCATCTCTTTAATGGGAAATCCAGTGAAGAGAGTCTAGACATGCCCTGTGGTGTCAGCTTGCTTGGTGTGATGTGGCACTGTAGGTAGAAATGACATCCTTTGGGACTCTATGAATTGTGATTATGTGGGAATGGCTCACATGTACTGACCTACGTCCATGAGAGTAGACCCCATTCCCAGTCATGGATCAATCACCTAACTCCCCAGGCCCCAGTTTCCTTGTCTGTAAAGTAAACGCGTTGGGCTGAATGCTCGCTAGGGTCTGTTCCAGCCACAATATTTGATGTCTCTCATCCATTCTGAGCAAAAGAATTTCCTCGAAATTAGAACCTTAGAAATCACATGGCACTCTCTCAGCAAGGAGAGAGTGAGAGGGAGAGAGTGAGAGAGAGAGAGAGATCCCGAAAGCCATTTACAGGAGAAAGGTTTGTATGAGGATGCCTTATCATTTTGTGAATTCCAATTCATGATGTGGGCAAAATCTATTCTCCAGTTTAAAAAGGAAAAAAAAAAAAATTGGTTAAGATTATTAGCAAAAGTAGAAAATTCAGCCTTAGAAACTGCCATCCACTTGGGGATCTTGGGGACACATTACTTTATGTGGGTCATCTGGCTGGCTTAAACTCCCCTAAAAGTGGCACTACAGCTTGCCCTGCTCTAAAGGTGAGGAAAGAACAGTCAGGAGTGATTGCATGACCCTCTTCTCTGAGCTTTCCTATCTCATGAGGATTATACATTCTGTCGGCCCAAAGAATGGGCCCCCTACATCAGAGTTTCTGGAGGACTTGTTACAAAGACAGATTCCTGGGCTCCATCCCAGACCTACCTACTCAGAACTCCAATAGATTGGCTGTGAGAACCTGCATTTTGTACACTGGCTCCTCAGGTGATTCTTATGCATAACTGAAGTTGGAAAACCATAGTTCTAGAAGGTGGAAGTCCAGGTAGCCTACTGTTCTTCTTTCCAGGATGCCCAATACTGAGGTGTCTCTGAGAAGCAAAGTCACAGCATTGAGATAGAGGAGAAGATTGTTGTAGGCAAGCCCAGTTCTGTCCAGAGACCCCATCCTTCCAGTACGAAACTATTTTTCTGTAATTAGAGCCTGGTGGGCTTTCTTAGTCTAAGCCATTTACTCAGAACCTTAGCTTTGAGTGTAGAGTCTCAGTAGCAGGTGTGGGTCTAAGAAAAATGTTTCTCAGCTCCCTGCACATGGACCCAATGACACACATGCAAAAGACCCTGGTCACTGCAGTTCCCTGGAACTGTGACAACCTCAGAGCTACCTAAACCCTGTGTTAATTTTGTTGTTGTTACTTGCCATTGATTTGGCTCTGACTCATGGTGACTGCTGTGGATTTAATTACATTCCCCCAAAATATGTATTGTAAATCCTAACCTTTATGCCTGTAGTTATCATCTATTTGGGAATGGGTTGTTCTGTTATGTTAATGAGGCAGGATCAGGGTAGGGTATATCTCGGATCAATCCCTTTTGAGATATGTTGTTGTTGTTATGTGCCGTTGAGTCAGTCCCGACCCATAGTGACCCCTCCTTGGATTTCCGAGGCAATATCACTACGGAAGTAGATTGCCCAACCTTCCTTCCGAGGAACGGCTGGTTGGTTTGAACCGCCAGTCTTCTGGTTAAAAGTCAAGTGCCTAAGGCACTATGCTATCACATACAAGAGATTTAACAAGGAAGTGAGAGAAGACAGATGGGGAAAGAATGGTACCAAGCCACAGTGAAGTTCTTCAAGGAGCCAGGAAGCAGAAGTTGAAGAAACATGGACTTTCCTCCAGAGCCAACAGAGAGAAAAAGTCTTCTTCTAGAGCTGGAACCCTAAATCAGACTTTTAGCCTCCTAAACAGTGAGAAAATAAATTTTTGTTTGTTAAAGCCACCCTCTTGTGACATTTCTGTTGTAGCAGCACTAGATAACTAAGAGAGTGACTTTATGCTGCTTGGTCTTACCCCATCTTCATAATCTTTGATATGTTGGAGTCCACTGTTGCAGCTACCATGTCAGTTCATCTTATTCAGGATTTCTCTTGTTTTCACTGACCCTCCACTTTACCAAACATGATGTCTTTTTTTCAGCTATTGATTTTTCCTTACATATTGTCCAAAGTAAGCAAGAGGAAGTTTCATCATTTTTGTTTCTAAGGATCATTCTGGCCGTACTTCCTCCAAGATGAATTTGTTTGTTCTTTGGGCAATCCACAGTACATTCAGTATTCTTTGCCTACACCACAATTTAGAGGTGTCAGTTCTTCTTTGATCTTCTTTTCATTGTCCAACTTTTGAATGCATATGAGGCAGTTGAAAAGGCCATGGCTTGGATCTGGCTCACCTTAGTCATTGAAGTGACATCTTTGCTTCTTCTTAATCCTTTAAAGAGGACTTTTGCAGGACATTTTCCCAATGCAGTGTGGTGTTTGATTTCTTGACTGCTCATTCCACGGTCATGGACTATGGATTCAAATAGAATGAAATCCTTGGCAACTTCAATTTCTTTGGTATAAAGTTAAATGTCTCCACAGAGTGGAACTCCATTAGTATCATTTCCAGATCACTTCTAAAGAATTATTACAAGGAGCAGTGTAATGTAGTGATTAATGTCATAAAATTTGGATCCAATCTGTCTTGGTTCAAATCTTGGCTCTACTCTGTGTCCATGGGCAAGACACTCAACTTCTCTGTGCCTCAATTGCCTTATTATTGGTACGATGAGACTTCCCTCCTAAGATTGCTCTGAAGATTAAATGAGTTAGTAGATGTGAAGATCTTAGAACAATGCTCAGCACACAGCACACACTTAGCAAATGTTACCCACTATTAACTTGAGATCATCCACAGGAAGGCTTCATGAGCATACATCTGTTCTGGGTCCTAAACTCAGAAGGGCCCTGTGCTTGGTTTAATGCTCTGCTGCTGTTGTCTTGAAGTTCTTAATTCTTGAACAAGAAATTCTACATATTTATTTTGTTTGCACTTGGCCATACAATTTATGTAGTTGTTCTGTCCTTAGAATTGGTATGGCTAAAATCCAAAGTTTAGTGATTGAAATTAGAATGATCAAACTTAGCATTACCTCATTGAAAAAGGTCAAATTTTCTTTAAGGAGATTTGTTTGATAATTAGGCTAAGGTCATTAGTCTATGAATATTTACATGGAGTCATTTATTACTTATCTCTCGTTGTTGTTGTTATGTGCCGTCGAGTCGTCTCTGACTTACAGCGACCCTTGCTTGGGTTTCTGAGGCAGTTTCGTGGTGATACCACTTCGGAAACCCAAGGAGGGGTCGCTATGAGTCGGGTCCATCTTGATGACACATAACAACAATTTCACTGCTGAAGTACATTGCCTAATCTTTCTTCTGAGGAGTGGCTGGTGGGTTTGAACCACCAAACTTCTGGTTAGTAGTCAAGTGCCTTAGGCACTATGCCATCAGAGCTCCCCTTACTTATCTCTAATGATTCACTTTATAAAGAGCAATCTTATAAATTTCTATTTGTACTTCAAGGATTTAGCATTAGTTGGACTTCTGTAGCTGGTCATTAAAATGTATAGTTGTTGTTGTTGTTGTTATGTGCCGTCGAGTC
>NW_006921600.1:8660703-8731410 GCF_000298275.1 Orycteropus afer afer
GCCCCGACTCATAGCGACCCCTCCTTGGGTTTCCGAGGCAGTATCACTACGGAAGTAGGATTGCCCAACCTTCCTTCCGAGGTAGTATAGTAGTCAGATCTTAAACTTTAATAATTATATAATGATTCTGAATTTTGTACATTTATTTTCTAACTGATTTTTATAGATTCATCTTTTCTTTCTCATAAAGATAAAGGCAACACCTTAATATTCTATGTTCTCCAAAGTCCCGAGCATAGTTGTGGGCAACTTAGTCGTTCCTTAATAAATAATTTTAAAGATAATCAATAGTATGATCATATGCCATTCACCTTAATAATAATGGTGAACATATCTATGTAACAATGCAGTTACTATACAGGCTGGTTGTTCAAACCCACCAGCCACTCCTTGGAAGGAAAGTTGGGCAATCTACTTCCATAGTGATACTGCCTCAGAAACTCAAGGAGGGGTCACCATTAGTCGGATTCAACTCCACAGCAGTGCGTTTTGTGTCTTCTTCTCCAATTATGTATTTTGATTGTTTTCAGTTCATGGGTTTTAGTTAATATTTAAAAACCAAGGTGTATGGAAGACTGCACTGCTTAGCTTTGTAGAAATTATTAGCAACCATTGCAAGAAAAGCAAAGGATTTTTCTTCATGATCATCCACTATAGGCCCATGAGTTGGAATTGCCTCAACAGCAACCAACAACAACAATGAGCCTGGAAGGACCCAGAAATAACTTTTTTAGCTTCTCATTTTGCAGACGAGGAAACCAGCACCCACAGAGGTTGTGATTCTGAAAGTCACAGTTTTTTGGTGCTTAGCGAGGTACTTACCTGTGCCCTAGGTCTTTGGATTGAGGATGATCCACATGTGGGGGTGGGCAGAGCTCACTCCAACCTGGACAATCTATTTACAATGAGCTGCAAACTGTTGACTGACATTGACTACCTCACACCATAGCAACAAAGACATATCAGTCCAACTCAGCTTCCATCTATCACCAGGGAGCTCACTGGGACAGAGGCTAGAAGTTTCTTAAGCAGTTCTCTCTCTCCCACCTCATACCTTCCTTTTATCCACACTTACTCTGGGTAAGTACACTGTCAAGGATGCATTCATATCTTTCTGGATCCACATTTAGACTAGCAGCATTTGCACATACTGATTTGAGTATTGGCAGTCTTTGTTTGTGGTGCTGGAGAAAGTGAACCCTGTCTAGCTGTGAGGCAGAGACCCTGGGGGTACACTGAAAGCATTTGGTTAGCCCAAGGGAAAGCAGGAGGAGGGATGAGTGTGAAGCATATTAATTGATGCTTCAGAGCTTTAACTATAGCCCAGGAGTCTTGCTTCCCCAGCTGCCCTGTAACTCCTTTTAAAATGGGTTCCATTTATCTTTTCATTTGCTCTCTTGCTTGGGGAAACATGTCCTCGCTCTCCCCTACTTCCTCTCTGGTCTGGCACTGCTGCAGAGAGAAGTAGAGGCCTCGTGGGAGAACTTCCCCCTGTTTAGGGCCAGTCATTCCTGAGACAGGAGCAGCAGGCATCCTACAACCCATTCATAACCCACTGCCAGGACTGCAGGAGATGAGCATCAAAATGCAAACTTGGTGGTCCCCATTTCTTGGCAGTGCAGACCCTGTGATTTTTTTTCAGAAGGCATTTTTCTTTAGGTGCTACCTGTCAGGTGAGAAGGTTGAGAACCTGAGGCATCAGGACTTCTGTTTGCCAGATGGAGCTGAGCTAACAAGTGAGGCTGGGGGTAAATTAATTGCTACATAGAAGCTGGTTGCTCACTTAAAGTTGTGAGGCAAATGCATGTCCTTCAACTGGGCTGAAAAAGATAGCCAGCTTTGAGGGTACAGAGTACTTACAGGATAGATGGGAAGAGATCTCATTACATCAACAACTTGGTTACTCTCTTTGTGGAATCACATCACCTTAGTAGGTATGGGGATCTAGGATCTTTCTGAATGTGAATTGTTGTTAGCTGCCAACTGACTCATATTGTTAGTGGCTGCTGACTCATGGTGACCCCATGTAATAAAATGAAATGCTACCCAGTCCTGCACCATCCTCATGATCAGTTGCAGATCAGACCATTGTGATCTATAGGGTTTTTCCAAGGCTGATTTCTGGAAGTAGGTCAGCAGACATTTCTTCCTAGTCCACGTTAATCTGGAAGCTTTGCTGAAACCAGTTCAGTATCCTAGCAATATTGGGTGTCCTTAATGTTTGTTATTTTTATGCACCCCCAAAATAGTGTCTTTATGAAATTCTTCAAAGTTTTGAACAATCGGAGTGAAATCTGAAATAGGGTTGTGGCGGGAAGCTGAAATTTTATCCCAAGTTAACAATCTCAGGACCATGAGGGCATTTCTTTCACTGGCTGTGTAAACTTTGAAAGGTCATTGTTATGGATCGAATTATGTCCACAAAAATTATGTGTTGTAAATCCTCACCCTTATACTTGTGGAGGTAATCTCATCTGCAAGTAGTGATTTCTTTGTTATGTTGATGTGGCCACACCTTCATAGGGTATGGTTTAAGACTATCACCTTTGAGATATAAAAGTGTTTAGACAACAGCAGCAAGCAAGCACAAATGGGTAAAGAATGAAGCCACGTGGAGACAGATCATCACACAACTGAGGAAGAGAAGCTGAAAGAGACATAAATTTCCCCGAGAACAGACAGAGAGAGTCTTGCCCTAGAGCTGGAGCCCTGAATTTGGACCCTCAACCCCCTAAAATTGTGAAAAAATAAATTTATGTTCTGTAAGGACGCTAACTTGTGGTATTTCTGTCTTAGCAGCACTAAGAAACTAACAAAATTGCTTAGTCCCTTTTGTGCCTCTGTTTTCTCATCTGGTTAGAAAAATCAAATATTCACCTACTTAGTAGGGTTGTTGAGTCATATAAAAGTTATATTTATACTTTACTATAGTCTATTAAAGGGCTCTGGTGGGAGTTCTGGTGGCATAGTGCCTAAGGCATTTGACTACTAACCAGAAGACTGGTGGTTCAAACCCACCAGCCACTCCTCAGAAGGAAGATTGGACAATCTACTACCGTAGAGATACCACCTCGGAAACCCAAGGAGGGGTCACTATGAGTCAAATCAATTCCACTCCACTGGAGTGAGTTTGATGGTGTACTTGGTAAAGCATTTAGCTGCTAACCAGAAAGTCAGCAGTTCAAACCCACCAGCTGCTCTGTGGGAGGAAGGTGAGGCAATCTATTTCCATAAAGATCTACAGCCTTGGAAACCCAATGGGGTTGCTATGAGTCAGAAGCCACTTGATCACAATGGTTTTGGTTTGGGGTCTGGTTATTATTAAAGGAAGCAACAGCATTATGAAAAAGTTGAAATATTGTGATCATTACCAATATATGACATAGAGACATGAAGTGAGAACATGCTGTTGGACAAATGGTGCCGACAGACTTGCTCAATGCAGGTTGCCACAAACTTCTAATTTGTTAAAAAAATGCAGTATCTGTGAAGTGCACTAAAATGAAGCACAATAAAATGAGATATGTTTGTATATACTACAATGTAGCAAATACTAGAAAATAAAGCAGGTGTTCTGGTTACCTAGTACTGTTCTGACAAGAATATACCACAAATTGGATGGCCTTAACAAACAGCAGTTTATTTTCTTAGAGTTAGGAGGCTTTAAGTCCAACTTCAACTTGACTACTAACCAGAAGACTGGTGGTTTTAGTGCCAGGCTCTAGGGGTTGTGTGAAAGCCCCTTGACCTTGGGCTGAAGCTCTGCCTCTTGCTCCTGGCCCACAAAGCTAGAGGCATCTCTTCACCCAGGCAGCTACTGGCTGCTGAGGCTAACAAGCCCAATGTTGACAAATAAAATGGCATAGTCCCAATGTTACCAAACCACATGGCAGGCCATTAACTCACGTCCATTGTAAGTCCCAAAGTCAGCAGAGCATGGCTGGCTGCTGAACAACGACATGGCTACATGCAGGGTCCAAGCATGCCATCAACTCGAGCCTATCCCCAAAATTTCTCCTTGTGTACATGAAGCAGACCACACCCCTAAGGCAGCTACTCAGCAGCTCACAGTAGATTCCATCATGTAGTTGAAGACCAGTCTCATCATGGGGAACACTACATCCTGCTGCCCAGCCACTCAACCAGACCCAGCCAAGCTGACACACAAACTGAACTGCTACAGCAGGGTAAAGGAATGAGTATTATCTGAGGATAGAATAGTCTGAGAAATTCTTTCTTGAACAGAGACTTGAGTGATAGGAGAGAGAGCATTAGTGGGAGAGGAAATAGAAGTTACAAAACCCTTGATTTACAGTTGAGTGAAGAAAGCAAAGGAGATAGAAACTGGAGAGGGAGGTGGGGGCCAGAAAATAGGCAGGATAAGGAGTTTAAATTTTGTTGTGTGTGTGATGGAATGGCATTGGTGGATTTGGGATGGGAGGAGTGACATGATACGATTTATGCTTTGGAAAATTTACTCTGACTACTGTAGGGGCCTTGAGTAGAAGCAGAAACTAATCAGGACGCTATTAGACAAATCTAGGCAACAGCCCCAGGAAGTTTGGCCTAGGATGATTGGAGAGGAGATGTGAGAAGGAAGATGTGATTAGAGCCAATAGGACCTAATTTGTTAGTCTGTAAGAGAAAGAGAAGAAACTAGGATAGTTCCTAAGTTTTTGGGATTTATTGTTTGTTTTATTGTGGTAAATATGTATGGGAATCCCTGGGTGGTGCAAACAGATTAGAGGTTCAAGTCCACCCAGATGCACCTTGGAAGAAAAATCTGGAGATCAACTTCCAAACAACCAGCCATTGAAAACACTATCAGCACAGTTCTACTCTGACACATGTCAGGCCACCACACCTTGGAGTCTACTCAATGGATACATTTTTTTTAAAAAAATATATATGTATCAAAACATTTTTCATTTCAATGACCTTCACATGTACAATTCAGTGATATTGTGTTCATCAGATTGTTCAACCATCACCCTCATCCATTCTTAATTTTTTCCACCGCTCTTAACAAAAGTTCGGTGTCTCTAACCATTAGGTCTTCCTATCCTTCTTTCTCCCATCCATAACCACTTGTAAATTACACACTTATATATTCTACAAACTGGCTTGGATGAGTAGAGTTGTCCTTGACTGAGATGAGAAGACTAGGAGAGGAGCAAGCTTGGTAAGAAGTTCTGGAGACATACTCTGAACTATTTTGGTAAATTTGTAGAAGCCCATTTGACATCTGAGTAGAGGAACAAAGTGAGCAGTTGGATATGTGAGCTCAGTAAGAGGCCAGGATTGGAGATATGAACTTGTGAGTAACCATATGGATAGCATTAGGTGGAGCTATTTAAAATTGCAGCTTCTCTAGGTAAAAATGATCATCAAATATCTGATATTTCTTTTGAATTAATCTAATATTTACTGCCATGAGTAAGTGAGATGACTGAAGGAGGTAGAATATATAGAGAAGAAATCCAAGGACTGGGCCCTCAGTCACTCCAATAATTCAGAACCAGAAGACAATTCAGCAAAGGAATATCTTGGGAGATAGGAAGAAAACCAGGAGCACTGTTGTCACTGTTAGGTGCCTTAGAGTCGGCTCTGACTCACAACAACTCTATACACAACAAACAGAACAAAACATTGCCCAGTCCTGTGTCATCCTCACAATCCTTCCTATCCTCGAGACCATCATTTCAACCACTGTGTGTCAATCCATCTCATTGAGAGTCTTCTCCTTTTTCACTGACTTTCAACTTTACCAAGCATGATATCCTTCTCCAGGAATTGGTCCCTTCTGACAACATGACCAAAATAGGTGAGACAAAGTCCAGTCATTCTTACTTCTAAGGAGCATTCTAACTGCACCTCTTCCAGGACAGATTTGCTTATTCTTCTGGAAATCCATAGTATTTTCGGTATTCTTCACCAACAGCACACTTCAAAAGCACAAACTTTTATTTGGTCTTCCGTATTCATTGTCCAGCTTTCACATGCATATGGCACTCTGGTAGTGTAGTGCCTAAGGCACTTGACTGCTAACCAGAAGGCTGGCACTTCAAACCCACCAGCTACTCCTCGGAAGGAAGGTCGGGCAATCTACTTCTGTAGTGATACTGCCTCGGAAACCCAAGGAGGGGTCGCTATGAGTCAGGTCCGACTTGACGGCAAATAACAACAACAACAAAATGGGTTGGGTCAAGTGCACCTCAGTCTTCAAAGTGACATTTCTGCTCCTTAATACTCTAAAGAAATCTTTTTGCAGCAGATTTGCCTAGTGTAATGTGATGTCTGATTTCTTGACTGCTACTTCCATAGGTGTTGATTGTAGATCCAAATAAAATGAATTCCCTGACAACCTCAATCTTTTCTCCATTTATTGTGATGATGCTTATTGATCCAGTGAGGATTTTTGTTTCCTTCATGTTGAGTTGTAATCCATACTGAAGACTGTAGTCTTTGATTTTCAACAGTAAGTGCTCTGAGTCATCTTCATTCTCAGCAAGCAAGGTTGTGCCATCTACATAAGCAAAATGCCATTGGAAAGTAGCACCTACCAATGAAATAAAGAAAGTATTCAAGAGGGAGAGAGTACACTGAGTCAAATACTGCTCAGGAGTCAGGGGAGAATGCAGGGGGCACTATGGGACATTGACATTTCTTCACCTGATGAAAATTCCTGTTGATGAGTGACCTACAGAGGTACTTCCAACAACCATCAGTTCTTTAAAACTCAGATGCAACTTTGATGCTCTTAATTTGAAGGATTACAACTGGTTCACCTTTAAGAGCATTACAAATCTATCAAGGGGATCTTCCTTAAGAATTAAGAAAGGAGGTGATGTCTTATTTTCCCAAAATCATAATATCAAAGGAAATTTGCCTCAAATTTTTGCTTTGAGTGAAGTGGGTGGCCTCTATCCCATCCCACCCCTGTCTTGTCCAGAGTGACATTTCCTCAGAGGCATTGCAGCATGGGCAGTGTCTTCATATCCTATTCTTGATAAAGAAGACTGGGCAGTCTCCTTCCATATTTACCTCCTTGGAAGTCCAAAGGGGATTGCTATGAGTCAGAATCAGCTCAATGACAGTGATTTTTTTTTTTTTTTTGGTTTGGGAGATGAACAAGAGTCCTGGTAGCACAGAATTTAGTGGCTAAGCAAAAGATTGACAGTTAAACCTACCAGCAGCTCCTTGGGAGAAAGACGAAGCAATCTGTTTCCATAAATATTTCAACCTTGGAACCCCTATGGGGCAGCTCTACTCTATCCTATAGCTTAATTATGAGTCAGAATAGATTAGAAGGCAATAGGTTTGGTTTGAAAGATGAATCATAAAGAACCCGAAATCTGTGTAACTCCCATGATTGTGGGTGAGGGGATTCCAGTGCTTGGAGGGAATAGATAAGAAGAAATGGATGGAAGAGGGGAAGGAGGTTTTTGCAGGGTATCGAGGCAGCAGAGTGGTTAATTAAATTGTTCCAACATCAGGGAGAAGAGGATTATTGAAATGGACAGGAAGAGGCAGAAAAATTAAGGACTAAAATATGGAGGCCATTTTGAGTTATCTTCTACTTCTGTGTATTTTTTCCCCATTGGGGTAAACTTTCTGCTCTCTGGTAATCTTTTATATAAAAGGCAGTGGATTTCTAGGGAAATATGCAATTTTACCTTATTTATGCCCACAGTCAACACAAGCAGCATTACTGTGGGCCTGGGCATTGGATAAAAGACCAGTCAGTCTTTCCCCCCATTTGTCTATTTTCTTCCGGGCTTCTGATGGGAAAAGTAGATTTGACATGGATGTGCCTCTGCCCCACCCTGAATGGTTCCTCCATGTCTCTGTTGGTCACTCATTCAACATTCATTGTATTGAGCTTAATGTGTGTTCAGCACTGAGCTGGTGTTGCAGGAAATACAGAGATGAAAAAGACATAGGGAGCTGGTGATAGAAAAAAATGAAGACCAGAAATGATACAGATTGGGAAGGGCAGACTTAAGAAAAGGGGGAACATTCTAGAGGGAAAGTTATCTTCTACTTCTGTGGATTTTTTCCCCATTGGGGTAAACTTTCTGCTCTCTGGCTAATATTCAAGAAGAAAATGCTAGAGACTAAATATGTTGTACCAGAAGAGGATCATGTAAAGACAGAAATTCCTGGTCTCTGGGGAGAGTATTTTTTAGGTGACGTTTTCAGTTTCAATTCACACTATATTTGTAGCTGCCTGCATAGCCTAAATACAACGTAGCTCTCTGGTGTGGTTTGTTCTCATCCCAAAGGGTAGAGTAGCCATTCGAGCTTCTGCAGGAAGGACTTCAGCATGGCTGCCTTTCCCACTCTCATCTAATTGGGTAGTGAAAATGCTAATTGCCTTTCTGAAAGTACCTACAACAAGATGTCAAAATTCACCCAACATGTTCCTGGGACAGCTTCTTTCCATTGTACATGGGGTCACCATGAGTTGGGGCGCCAACATGATGGCTATCAACAACAATCCTTACATCATTACTATGTGGACTATTTTTGAATGATTCACGTTACACAGATGAAGCAACACACTCAGAGGGTTTACATAATCTGCACAAGCTAGGAAGTGGTGGAGCTGCAGGACTAGCACTCTGAAGCTCTTTACTACACTTCCAGAAAAGAACCTTTAGGAAGGGTTGAGCCTGAGAGTGTGTTCCGAGGCCTCAGAAGGACTGCCCGTGTTTGAAAGCAAACTCTTCCTCTCCATGCCCTTCTACAGTGGGGCCTAAGTCATTCAATTAGGAAGGGAAATAATTGGCAGTGGAGAATGCCTCTAGCAGTAGTAATTACCTCCAGTGCCTTGTTGGAATAGTCAAGCTACATTTCAGTTTATGCTGTAAAACCTTAATTATAATATAAACAGCTGCCCTTCAGCCTTGTGGGGCAGACTTCTCCCGCCTTCCTTCCCTGGCCTCGAAATGCTGCCTCCCTGATGAGTGGTCAGGGAAGTCCAGGAGAGGGAAGGGGCTTCAGGGAGGTGGGGGCTCATGCCTATGTGTGCAGTGGAGTTTAGGAGACTAAGCAAAGGGAGTGACTGTCAGAACACCATCTTCAAACGAGGAAGGCAAAGGGAGCATCACTTCAGTACCACTAATAGTACAGTCTCTTAGGGGCAAAAGTGCCCAGAAATTAGCAGTCAGCTGAAGGCCATTCAACTGAGATGAGGTTTAACAGGATAAGGTATAGTTTAAAGAGGACAGGAAAGAGTTTTTGCCTGATGATATCTCTTTTCTTGTACTCCCCTTTAAGGGTGACAAAGGAGCTCTGGTAGCATAGTACCTAAGGCACTTGACTGCTAACAAGAAGGCTGGAGGTTCAAACCCACCAGCCACTCCTTGGAAGGAAGGTTGAACAATCTACTTCCATAGTGATACTGCCTTGGGAACCCAAGGAGGGGTCACTATGAGTCGGGTCCGACTCAGCAGCACATAACAACAAGGGTGACAAGGAGTTCCTAGGTGGTACAAATAGATAATGTATTCAGTTGCTAGCTGAAAGATTAGAGGTTGAGTCCACCCAAGGCTCCTCGGAAGAAAGGCCAGGTTATCTACTCCTGAGAATTTAGCCATTGAAAACCCTACGGAGCACAATTTTACTCTGACACACATGGAGTCACCACAAGTTGAAACTGACTCCATAACAGCTGTTTTGTTTGTTTGTTTGTTTTTGTTTTAAGGGAGAACAGAATCTTCTCTTCTAGATTCAGGCTCCATGGCCTTCCACTGAGCCAATATCAGTTGCCCAGGACTTGCAAGGTACTGAACTAGGTGTGCTCACAAAAGACTCCAATCAAACTCACTGCCATCGAGTCGATTTTGACTCATAGCAACCCCTTTTGGGTTTCCAAAGTGGTAAATCTTTAGGGAAGTAGATTGCCCAGTCTTCCTTCCACAGAGTGGATGGTGAGTTTGAACTGCCAACTTCTGGTTAACAAATGTCTTAGGCACTATGCCACCAGAGCTCTGTGTGTGCTCACAAGTGCTCCCCTATTTAAACTTCACAGCAGTTCTATATCCTACAAATTAACATCCCTGTTTGACTGTTGAGGAAAATGAGCCTTGGAAAGTATAATCAGAGATAAGGTTCAGAATGCAAATAACCATGTGAAACACTTAAATCCAGATAGGTTGACTGAAATTAGGTATTTTTCTTCAGAGTGGGGAGGAGGGTTAGCTGAGGGAAAGGTGAATCACTGGGTGCCTGAGAAGGCCAGAGCACGGTACTGATGAAGGGAGGAGAAAAAAATAGAAACAGGAGGGGTTGAAGACGTTGCTTTGCTGAATTCACAAGTTTGCCTGTGACTGGCCTGGTGCTTCCCTGAGGGGAAAGTCTGTGCTGACTGAAGATGGGATTTAGAACCTGGACTGAAAGAATAAGGAGTCAGTATGATGAGACTGGTGTAAACAGTTATCTGGGTTGTTTCAGTCCATCCAGAGGCACCTCAGAAGAAAGTCCTGGTGATCTGCTTCTGAAAAATCAGTCACTGAGAACTTGATGGAGCTCAGTTCTCCACTGACACATACAGAATCACATGAGTCACAGTCAACTCAAAGCAACTGGTTATGTGGTGAGGTCAGAATAATATGGTGACCAGGGCTCCCTATTGAATTTTTAGAGATCATATAGAATAATGGAAGATTCAGTGGTTTTCAAAGTAGAGTGAATAAGCTAATCCTTTGAACAGCAGGAATAAATTCTTTGCACTTCTATTTTTTGTTACTTCCTCTTTCTAATTTCTGATTTCTCTACATCATAGAATGATATAATATACAACAGGACATTTACCTAATTTATAAATAAATACATGTATATTTATGGGAGGCATGCTCAAGTATGTTTCACAGCTTGGGGTATTAAAAAGTTGGGAGTGTACTGGATTAGATGCTATCACAACTAGATGGATTTCTAGCCCTTTGAAAAACTATGTTTGAGGGGTAATTGTTCATTTGCTTTGTCAGTAATTGGAAGTAGTCCCCAAAGGCCTGACTGTGTGTTCCTCTGCTCTCATCAGGAAAGGTTCCCCACTTGGT
This sequence comes from Orycteropus afer afer, assembly GCF_000298275.1. Taxonomy (NCBI): domain Eukaryota; kingdom Metazoa; phylum Chordata; class Mammalia; order Tubulidentata; family Orycteropodidae; genus Orycteropus; species Orycteropus afer. Next base: position 8,671,767 of record NW_006921600.1, read on the forward strand.
CAGTTCCTCTACCAGCTGAACAAGCTACACTCTGCCTTGCTGCCAACATAACAGGTCTTACTTCCCTGGGAACCAAGAGGTCACCTCACCTTATTGTTACTACAAAGCCTAACTCTATTCTCAAATGCAACATCTATGTGGCCCTGCATGGCATGCCATGTCCCTCTCCCCTAGACTGTGAGTATTTATGACTCATAAACTGCTGCCTATTTTATCTGTCCAAAGTGGAGTGTCGTGTGTTCAGTCATCTCATACTATTTAGGGCAGAGGATCACTCCTTCACCAGTGAGATGAATAGGAGGTGGTCAGAACAATCTTATATAAGCAGGTAAAATGGTGTTCAGAGCATGGACTCTAAAGCTAGACTGCCTGGATTCAAATCCCTGCTTTGTCATCTGCTAGCTGTGTGACTTGGGGTAAGTTATTCAAGTTTTCTGTGCCTCAGTGTCTTCATCTATAAAATGGACCTCACAGACATTATTCTCTACCATAGGGTAATTGTGAGGATTACATGAGTTAATACATATAAAGTGCTTATAATAGTGCTTGATCCTGAATAGCCATGCAATAAGTGTTAGTGAAGTGGACATCAGTCTTGAGATTTACAGATAAGGAAACAGAGCTTTAGGGAGGTGAATAGAGGAGCTGGAATTCAAATACAAGTCTGGGGATTCAAAATCACATGTCCTGGGGTCATGACATGAAAAAATACTAGGTTCTTACCCTTACCAAGCATCCCATGGGTCCTATAAGACAGATCCTTCTCTATTTCTAAGCATCTGTGATTCTCAACTTCATAGCTACACTCACCTTTTCTATTTCCCCTAGCCAAACAGAGAACCGCACATCTCCTTCTCAGTCTAGAAGCATATCTGAGGGGATGGACAAGCCAACCTAGTCAACTTGTCACTTGCTGCGATCAACCCCAATGAGAGTGTGAAACTTTGCAGCTCAACATCTCTGTGGTCCTCTCAGAACTCCCCTAGTCCCCTCAAGATGGTCTTACTCCACAGAAGGGATTCTAATGCCTTTTGGAGCTGCAGATGGGACAGACAAGAGTTTTATGGAAAGGATAATGCTGCAAAGGACTCAGGATAGCAAAGGATACACTTCTACTGGTTATAATGGTAAACCTGTCTGGATGGAAGGGACTTGGCTGGAACTCATATCACCATTCTTTTCTTCTGGTTTTCCTTGACAATCCTTGAGTATGATATTCACATATTCTAATTCTGAATCCAAGAGCATGATATCTTTGCTATAAAGACCTTGAACCCTCTTATGAGGTTCTAGTGATTTAATAGATAATAGCTACTGGGTGAGATTTAGGCTCATCCAATCTGTAAAGTGATTCAGATCCAGGGACTTCAAGGTGGGGAGAAAGGATTTCATGGTCACCATGGGAATGGTGGAAAACTGTGATGATATGAGACATCCTTTGTATAGACTCCAAGAGACAAATTTAAAGGTTGTAGGTCAACTCTATCCTACCCTAAGACCTGGAAAACCTGCTTTCTTACTTCCAGAATCAACTACTACTCTCTCTCTCTTTCTTCCCCTCTAAAGGAAGAACACAGCTCTTTGGGATTTGTTAAGTGTTTTAGTGTCAGTGGTAATTAGGAAATAACTTAAAAAAAAAAAAAAAGATTCTGACTTACAGTGATCCTTAGGACAGAGTAAAACCATCTCCATAGGCTTTCCAAGATTATAATATTTATGGAAGCAGACTGTCACATCTTTCTCCTATGGAGGAGCCAGTGGGATTGGACCACCAACTGGGTTATGTAGTGCAATGGATCACTTTTATATGGACTTTCTTGCCATGGTCTTGTAACTCCAACCAAATGATTGGGTGAAACTATGCAAATAAGTTGCTTGTGGCCTACCAAGAGGATTGGACAACTTGCTAATAATGCAAACAAGGTGTATGACACCCTTGTGGGGATGGGACCATGCAAATAAGGTGTATAGAATCCTAATGAGGGGATTGGTCAGTTCTGCTATCCTAGTAGGTTTAAAATGAACTATCCCAGAAGCAGAGAGAGGGCACCTCACTACCAACAAGAAGAAGAAATGGGAACAGAGTGCATCCTTTGGACCTGGGGCACCTGCAATGACAATCTTCTAGGTCCAGGAGACAGAAAGAGAATTGTAACACTGAAGATGGCACAAGATGACAAGAAGCAGGGGCAGAGAAACAACAGCATCAGAACCAGGAGACCAGCATGAGATGGCACAGTGAGCTTCCCAGCCCATGGAGCAATGTGGTTACAATGTGTGCCAACCTATGGAGTGAGTGAGCTGAGAGTCTTTGGACAGGAGTCTTCCTAATAGAGGGAGTGTCTCCAAGCACTTGTTCAAGGAGCTAGGGTTATTGATCCATGGAATGAGAGAGCTGAGTATCTTTGAGCTGAGGGTTGCTAGCAGAGTAGAGTGCCCAAAGCACTTAGTGGCAGAGCTAAAGAGTTTTTTGTAACACTTGCTCAAGTAGGGCATAAGCCAGGCTGAGGGATTGAGGGCTGAAAGTCTGAGAGCCAGAGAGAGACCCATCTGTGGTATGGCTATCCTGAACAAAGAACTGTATCCAGAGTCATTCTTGATCCTGGATTACAACCTGCTACCAGCCACTCCTTGGAAGGAAGATGGGGCAATCTACTTCTGTAGTGTTCCTGCCTTGGAAATCCAAGGAGGGGTTGCTATTAGTCGGTCTGACTCAATGGCACATGACAACAGCAACAACATTTCTCTAATAAACCCCATAACTGTGAATATTTTCTGTGAGTTCTGTGGGCCACTGAAATGAATTATTGAACCTAGAAAAGAAGAAGTAGAGAATGTAGTAGGTGTGTCAGAATTGGTTAAAAAAAAAAAAAAAAGTTGAAGGGTGGAGCATGCGTGACCTCTGCCTCTAGGAATCAGTCTTGGGCAGATGTTGATTTTGATTCTCCTTCCCCTTTGTTAAGTTAGAGGACCGCTGACACCACTGCACTGTTTTTTTTTTACAGGTTAGCAGCCAAGCACTTAACCACTGTGCCGCCAGGGCTGCTTCAGAAAATAACAGTAAGTAAAATTTCTAGGAAAAAAAAGAGAAACTTGCAATGTTTCAAGATACCTTGGATAAGACACTTTATGAAACTAGAGGTTTGCATTAGGTTTCAACTAAAATACTGATTTTTTTTTTTTTTACATTTTCAAATTTCATATTAACCTGACTACAGTGTTTCTTCTGCATTTGTTTTATAGAAGTCCTTATTTAACAAAAGAGCTGAAGGATGAAGGCCATGGTTGCTCAATCTGGAACAGTCTGGACTCATTTCCTTTTCCCAGTCATCTCTTGGTGGACAATAAGACAAGGGAACCTCTCTAAAGAGACAGTTAAAAATAGAGCTTCCTGGAATCTTCAATCCATAAAATGTTGCTTACAGAGGTATAAATACCTCTCATGTCAGTTTTTCAACCTCCTAATCTCAATTGCCCAATTATTAGTTTACAAGTCCTTGGAGACTAGTGCATTGAGTAAATTAAGAGCAATTGTCCCATTAACAGTGAGTTAAAAGTACCCAAGGGGAGTGATAGGAAAATCTACCTATTAGATCGTTTATAAAACTAATGCCTAAAGGAGAAAGAATAGTTCCTTAAGCTTGCTCTATGGCCTACCTTTCCAGGGTGGGTTAGTACTTATAAATCAATTTGCCTGGAGACAAATCCCTTTAACACAGTCAACTAACTCCTTGAGAGATATCCCATTGGAACCAATAGTCCTAAATAAACTGTGTCAAGACAGGCTTTAGCAATAGCACTGCCAATCTTGGAATGTCATACCTTCAGAAAAGAAAATCAGTGATAGACTGGCCCAGCACATAGAATACATGGAGTTCAGCAAATCACCACATTGAATCCTGATACCTAAAAAATCTCCCTGCACCTAGTTAAGGAGACAGGGATGAAAAGGAATAGATTTTTGTTATATGAGCACAAAGCTCAGTAACGGTCCATCTGATCTGAGATTATATCAGATGGTTGTGGGGCGTTATGTTGTTTGCTATAGTTTCTTCTCACACAACCGTAAAAAGTGTGGGAATCTCAGAAATATGAGTTTTTTGGGCTTGTGTGTGTGTGTGTGTGTGTGTGTTTTCTTTTAAATATCTACAGGGTAATGAAGGGCATCCCATAAAAGTTAAATCAGTGATTTAAGAGGAAATGAATTTGTGCTGTTGTTATTGTTTTATTGTGTGTTTGTTTCAGGTGGGACTGTATACCACCTCATCTTAGAAATGAAGATGAGCATATCTATTTTCACTATATGTTAGAGCTCTGGTAGCATAGTACCTAAGGCATTTGACTGCTAACCAGAAGGCTGGTGGTTCAAACCCACCAGCCACTCCTCGGAAGAAATTGGGCAATCTACTTCCATAGTGATACTGCCTCAGAAACCCAAGGAGGGGTTGCTGTGAGTTGGGTCCGACTCAACAGCACATAACAACAACATTTGTAGTGAGACATAATTAACACACAATTAGAGCACAGAGTTGTTTGGAGTCCTAAGTTCAACAAGATGAAACTGAAGAACACATGTGAAGTTCTTCAACACTAAATGTTCTTTAGAGTGCAATGATGGTCGAATATAAATATAACTGCTGGTATCACTTCTTTATTTAAAAACACTCAATGGCTCCTCATTGCCTACAGAACACATCATAATATCCAAAAGTTATAAATTTAAGACATTTAATAAATTCAGTACCAACCTCCTTTCTTGGCTCATCTACTGCTACCTTCTCTTATATGTCCCACTTGCCAGATAAAACTGGACAATGGAGAATTTTCCTGCCTTCTCCTGATTACCTTCATGATATGCCATCTCTGTGTATCTAGGCCCTGCTCATCCTTCATGACCCGCTCCTTTTCCTGATACTGCCTTAGAAACCCATGGAGAGTTCGCTGTGAGTTGGAATCTACTCAAAAGCAGTGAGTTTGGTGTTTTTGGTTTACTTCAACATTAAGGACCCCTGGTGGCACAGTAGTTAAGTACTTGGCTGCTACCTGAATGGTTGGGGATTTGAACCCACCCCATGGTTCTGCTGGTGAAAAAAACCTGGTGATCTGCTCCTGTAAATATTATAGTCTTGTTGTTGTTGTTGTTATGTGCCGTCGAGTCAGCCCCCGACTCATAGCGACCCCTCCTTGGGTTTCCAAGGCAGTATCACTACGGAAGTAGGATTGCCCAACCTTCCTTCCGAGGAGTGGCTGGTGGGTTTGAACCGCCATCCTTCTGGTTAGCAGTCAAGTGCTTTAGCCACTATGCTACCAGAGCTCCTAGGGAAATCTGTTTTGTTAGGCTGGGTCCTCTAGAAGAGCAAAGCCAGTAAAGTTTATACAGTGAGAGAGAGAGAAAGAGAAATTTATCTTAGGAAAATGGCTCACAAACTTATAGAAGCTGGCAAGTTCTTGGATCAAATGCCAAGCTGGAGGTTTTTCCTGACTCATGCAGCTGCAGAGGCTGACGAGCTCAAGGTTGGCAGGCAGTATATTGGCTGTTGACTCCAATGAATGATGAATCCAAGATCACCAGACCAAATGGTAGATCACTTGCTCACAGACAGTTGTAGGCAGCACAACAGGATCCCGAGTGTCTCTTTTCCCCAGGATGTCCATAAATGTATTGGAAACAGGCCACACCCCTAAGGAAACTCCCTTTCAACCGATTGGCTGCTCAAAATATATACATCTGATCTCGTTATGAGAATAACCCACATCACAACCGCTTAAACTACTCAGAATTGTGGTCCAGCCATGTTGACACAGAACTCCAACTCTCACACCTATGCAACTGTTCTACTCTGTCACACAGGGTTTCTATGAATTGAAATCAACTTGATAGCTCCTAACAGCAACAACCACAACATCATGTCATATTGCTCCTAAGGTATTTGCCACATTCGGTTTTGTATTAACTACTTAACTAACTAAGTCCCTGTGGCATTTAATTTTGATAAACATTCATTGAGATCTAAAATATGTAGGCTGTGAGGTAAGCCTAAGGATGGGCTGGGCAGAAGTACAAAGATGAATGATATATGTTTGCTCTGGAAGAGTGGATGGCCTGGTGGGAAGTCTTGAGGTCATGAGCCCTGCTGTGATCAATCCTGTATCCCCAGCAGTGTCTAAAATGTCCCATGCATAGAGGATATAAACACTGAATAAAATCAAAGAGTGTGAAAGGTGAAAAACATCAGAGTGTTAAATGTAATTGCCCCACAGTAGCAGAAGAGAAAATTAAGACTCAGGCAGGTTAAATAACATGTCCAAGATCACCAGCAACTCCAAAATTATAAACAACCACAAACCAAGTTGGGAAGAGTCCAGCTGGGAAGATCAGGCATGGGAACAGTTTTCGGTTTTTTTCATTCTAAAACCCAGAGTTGCCTTTGGTCACAAGGTGCTCATTTTTGCCCACGGAAGTAAACACCATTTCCTATGAAAAACAAAACAAAATTCACGCCATCGAGTAGGATCCGACTCACAGAGACCCCTCTTGGGTTTCTGAGGTGGTATCACTACGGAAGTAGATTGCCCAATCTTCCTATGAAGAGCTACTTAATCACCAGCCAAACCTGGATTTGTATTCTGGATCCTTCACTTACCAGCTGGATGCCTTGGGATGAGAGACTTAATGTCTCTGAGGTGGGTTTTCTTCATCTATAACATGAGGATGATAATATTTATTTCATAGGATCATTATGAGGATTAAATTAATGTATGAATTAAATTAATATAGGGGAAAAAATAAGTCTAGGGACTGACCCCTGGTAGGTGTTGGTAGCAGTGGTGGTAGTGGTGGTACAGTTAAAGTAGATGCTATTGTTCATACACCTGCTAGTTAGAGTTAATTTTCTGTTAATGGTACTTGTGTCTCAAAGTGGTCATTTGTTAACTTAGTCCCCTAGTGATTTGGAAAATACCTAGATCTTTACTTTGTATGGTCCCCATTTTTGTAGTTATCAGTCATCCCCTTATATCATTTTGAGACTTCAGGAAGAAATTCATTTCATCTTATTTTTCTGGATCTTCTTGTTCTTATTCAGCAAAGCTTTGTGTCATCATGCAGGTGACCCATTGCAGGGCCAAACGAGCAGCAAAGCATAAGAGGAAGATGACCCAATGTCCCAAGTTATTCAGCATTTTATTTTGACACTTTTTTCTTCATCTACCTAATGTGTGTTTTTTTACTTGCTCTTGCCATCTCTAGGCACCACTCTTTTTCCCTGGATTACTGACCATATCTTCCCACTGAGTCCTGGAGCTCAAATGCCAGTATTCCTTTGCTGGTTCAGACCTTCCTCCTTCCTTGCCATGCTTCATACTTGCTCCAGGCCTCAGTTGACTACTCCAGGATGAATCTTTCTTGATTCCATGTTATCTTGATCCTTGATCCTTCCAAGACTTCTTGGTTTCAGTAATAGGAATTCAAATGGTGGGGATAAAGACAGAAGATGAAAGTGTTAGTATCCATGGCACAGAGTAGTATATTTACCTCTCCCCCTCACACACCAACACCAATAAAACCAAAACACCAAACTCACTGCTGTTAAGTCATATCTGACTCATAGTGACCCCTTCTTGGGTTTCTGAGGCAGTATCACTATGGAAGTAGATTGCCCAACCTTCCTTCCGAGGAGTGGCTGGTGGGTTTGAACCACCAGCCCTTTGGTTAGCAGTCAAATGCCTTAGACACTACACCAGCAGAGCTCCTACTGATACCCATAGCATAGCTGTATTCTGACCAAGGTAGCAGCTAAAATTTGCATATTGCTCTAACTTTGCTTTTATTTAAAAAGATTTTTTTTTTTTTTTTAAAAAAAGACAAGAAAATGTACTGATAAGCCCAATTGGTTATCAAAAATTACTTCTACACAATGTCATAGGGTGACAATGAATTCAGGCCCACTTTATTTATCTTCTCTATTTACAGCATGCAGGAGAAAGATATGGCAGTCGGCTTCTGTAAAGATTTGCAGTCTGGAAACATTTTGTGCCATTCTACTCTGCCCTATATGGTCTCTGTGAGTAGGGATCTATTCTATGGTAGAGTTTTTTTTTTTTTTTTTTTTTAAATGCTACTACCCTCTTTCTGTCAGTTTGTTGTACTGTGGTGGCTCCCATGTTGCTATGATGCTAGAAACTAGGCCACCAATATTTCAAATGCCAGAAGGGTCACCCACAGTAGTTAGATTTCAATGAAATTTCCAGACCAAGACAGACTAGGAAGAAAGGCTTGGTGATCTGCTTCCAAAATTAGCTAATGAAAATCCAACAGATCACAATAGGGTATTGTCTCCTTGAAAATTAACCCAGTAGGTTGGAAGACACTCAATAATGAACTTAAACATGCAAACAATCAGGAAGATGGTGCAGGACAGGGCACAACTTTATTCTATCTTATGTGGGATCACCATGAATTGGAGCCAGCTTGACAGCACCTAACAATAGCAGTGTACAGCATTACTCTACCATGATCTCTAATGTACAGATCACTGCCTTACCATTCAAAACTTTTCCAAGGGGCTTCTGAATCATCAAAACAAATAAACAGAAACAGTTATTTTGCAATGAGTATACATTTGGGGGAGCTCTGGTAGCGTAGTGCCTAAGGCATTTGACTGCTAACTAGAAGACTGGTCGTTCAAACCCACCAGCCACTCCTCAGAAGAAAGGTTGGGCAATCTACTTCCATAGTGATACTGCCTTGGAAACCCAAGGAGGGGTCACTATGAGTCACATCCGACTCGACGGCATTTGGAATTAAAAATATTGTGCTAATTTATTGAATATTGGTTACTTGTGAAGGCATATGTAAGTTTTGGGCAACTAAAATACGTATTTGACTGAAATAATTGCATAATTCAAATCTGTACAATTCTACTGAGCATCTACACTGTGCTGACTCTTTGCTAGACTGTGGTGCAGAAATTCTTAACTTATTGCTATTATCACTATGGAAGTAGATTGTCCAACCTTTCTTCTGAGGAGTGGCTGGTGAGTTTGAATGGACCACAAAGCTGTGTGAACCCACTGAATCTGTGTGCAAAGTTTTGTATCTGTATATTTATGTTCATTGTTCTACAGGTGAGAGCCCATAGCCTTCATTAGTATTATTGTGAATTTAAAGTAGACTGACCATATGTCAAGAATATGGCTAAATAAGCATTTTTTCTAAGGTTTCTGTTTTTAAAAGGATGCTTTAGTGCAAGCGTGTCACAGATTTAAAAGAAAAAACAAATTACTACATATCAGGTAAATAAATGTCTCCCGGAAAATATTTAACTCAACGATATATTTTTTCAGCTTTAACGCATTTCTTCTCTTTTCCAAAAGTGGTTCCATTCTTTTTGTTGTTTTCTTTTGTTCCAACTTTTTCTGTAACTTTTACAGACCCTGCTCAGGCCCTAAGATGGTAGAACATCTGCATTTTGCTCTAATTGCCCACTGTGAACATTCCTTTTGTCATTTCTCCTTTCTCCACCTTAATTTTTCTTCCTTCCTATTCTTTCACCCATCCCCAAGTTCTTCCCCTTGCTTGTTTCCTCTCTTTCCTTCTGTGGCTCCCTCTCAGTGTCTTTCCTTTGCCCTTGGCTGCAACCCAGTTCTGTAAATTCACAACAGAGCAGCTGTCATTGGCTTGGGAGAACAAGGTTTCTTGGTTTGAGACAGCCCCGGAACAAGGCAATGACTTTGGTCTCTGGGCTTCTCAATAGACCATATAACAAAGCTGTGGTGAAAGAAGGTGTCTTCTAAGAAGTTCACATTACGGCCTGTAGTAAAAGAAAATTGTGATATTGTTACAGCCGCCAGTTTCTTCCCATTGTCTTCCTTGTCAAAAACATGCCCCCTCCAAAGGGATGGGATGCGTTTCAGTACAATTTGAGAATGTTCAGTAACCCAATATTATCTTCATTTCCCTCCTTGTTTCATGTTACTTTCTGATCCTTGAGTTCTCCCAAGTTCACAGCGGTCCATGACATTACAGTGACTCGCTAACTTTCCCATTATACCTAAAGTCAATGGGAGGACAATAGATTGTGTTATTCTGTATTTCACTTCCCTGTCACTCAGTGTTTTATCTCCGTTGATACCCCGGTAATACCCCGGTACCAGACACAGAAACCAAAGTAGGTTGTCTTGTCTTCAGCGAATCTTGAATGCCTTTTGTTCAGAGAGGTGTTTTGTATTCATCAGTCAACTGAGGACTCATCCTGAAGAAGCCCTCAGTCAGCACATAGCTCCAAGTGAAAAAGGGATACTCAGGTTGTAAAATATTCATAGCAAAAGGTACCTAAATCATGTTCACCTTTTGGCCCCCTGAGCCTGAAAGGATCACCAACAATAACTGGCAAATCTTGTGGATGTGAACGTTTCCTGGATGAAATAACGTGCCGTGTCTCATATCCACTTTTGATATTAAACCTATTCACACAGGCACATTTATCTTTCTACTACATCTGCCAGCATGGCTGTGTCAAACAGCTTTAATAAAAGTCCAAAGGTGAAATGATAGTGATCAAAGTTTAACCTGAATTCTGCCCTCTCTTATTGGAGAGAGGTAATAGATAACCTTCCCCACCCCCCCTGCACTGCATCTTTAAACTGTGCTTAGTCACACTTCTATGTCCAAGTTAAACGGCATGTTGTTTATGTTTCTGAAGAATAAAATCTTGCCAGGTCAATAAAACCATGTTCAAACAGAAAGTAACTGAGAACATAATGGCTGTTAATTGAATGCAATTGGTAGATGGTGTCAAATTCACCCAGAAGATAGTCAACAAATACAGAGTGATGTAGAGTTAGAGAAAAAAAAAAGAGGAAGGGGGGGGGAAGTAACTACCAATTTGAAAAAGAAAGATTTATTCTCTTTGAATGTCTGATATAAAAGAACTAAATATTCAAGATTCCAAAGGTGAGATTTACGATAAACTGCTCTCTTATAATTTGAGGGAAGCTCCATTTTTGTGTACACCTAGATTCTAATGGCCAGGAGTATCTACTTTTATGGTAAAGACTCATAGCAACCCCTCCTTGGGTTTCTGAGGCGGTATCTTCTGGAAATAGGTTGCCCAAACTTCTTTCCGAGGAGTGGTTGGTGGGTTTGAACCACCAGCCTTCTGGTTAGCAGTCACTATGCTAAAAAATATAGGTGGACTTAAAAATAAAAATTAAAAAAAATAATTAGAAGAAAAAGCAATGAAACTAAAAAAATTTCAAGCTCATTGGCTATGTCATTACAGCTAATTTATATAGGATGGAGGTGGTAGCTATCTTTTATTTAGTGCTTATTAGATATCAGATACTGCACTAGGCATTTGACATGCAAATGTTGTGTGAGGTCTAGTCATTTCTGATGTATAGTGACCCTATATGATGGAGTAGAATGCCCAATAAGGTTTCCTAAGGCTGCAAATCTTTAAGAGAGCAGATCACCAGCTCTTTCCTCCTGTAGAGCAGCTTGTTATGAATTGAATTGTGTCCTAAAATATGTGCTGTAAATCTTAACCTATGGTTATAATCTCATTTGAGAATGGGTTGTTTTGTTAATTAATGAGACACAATTAGTGTAGAGTGTGTATCTGAGATATAAGAGAGATTAAAAAAGCAAGCAAGAGAAGTAGAGATGGGAGAAGAGAGATACCAAGCCACACGAAGATTGGCCAGAAGCAGAAGTTCAGAAGAGACAAGGATCTTCCTCTAGATCCCAGAGAGAGAAACCCCTCCCTTAGAGTCAGCACCCTCAATGCAAACTTTTAGCTTCCTCAAATGTAAGAAAATAAGTTTCTGTTTGTTAAAGCAACTCACTTGTGGTCATTCTACTATAGCAGCACCAGAGCACTAAGACTTGGCTTGGTTGCATTTGAATCGCTGACTTTTTAGTTAGCTGAGTGCTTAACCATTGTGCCACCAGGGTTCCTCATGCAAACATCTCACTGCTGTTGAGTTGGATCTGACTCATAATGACTTCTCCTTGGGTTTCTGAGGCAGTGTCAGTACGGAAGTAGATTGCCTGATCTTCCTCCTAAGGAGTGGCTGGTAGGTTTGAACCACCGGCCTTCTGGTTAGCAGTCAAATACCTTAGGCACTTCCTTGTCACCAAAGCAAGGAAAGTTTTAAAAAAGGTAATCCAAAAACTTATTCATAGATTCAACTTATGGTGCACTTTACCAGTTATTAAGTGTTCTACTTCTAACCAAAAGATTGGCAGTTCAAACCCACACCACTGCTTCATAGAAGAAAGACCTTGAAATCTGATCTCATAAAGATTACCACCATAGAAAACTAATGGGGTAGTCTACTCTGTACAATTGGGTCTTTATGAATCAAAAATCAACTCTGTGACAATTCATAACAACATAGCATGAAAATTGAAGAAATCTTTGGCCACGTTTGTATTCTACAGTGGGACTAGGAAGTGTTTCGTTCAGTAGGTATGAGTTGGAGTGGGCCCAGCAGCCCAAATAGAAGAGATAAAGTCTTTAAGAAAGGGTTGGTGCTAACTTCCTAGCTCTATGGAAATTTAAAGTGTATAGATGAACTATAGACAAATAAGATTCAATTCACACAATGTCTTAGATAGATCTTAGCTGCTGTCGTCAACACTATATTAAGAAGGAGGAAAAACAAAAATCTATATTGAAATAGCAACTTCTGCCATGATCATGAGATCAAAACATGGTGGAAAAGTGAGCTGGCTTTTGTTATTCTGAGCATGGCTCTAAGTGCTCTTAGGTTTTAAGTCTGTTTAAACCTCAGACCACAAGAAAGGCTGGAAAGGAGGACAAAACATTTGATTTTATTGGGAAATGTAGGTATAATTTCATATTAGACACCTGTTGCTCTCAGGAGAAAAGGCCTCTGCCATCTAACAAATAAGTAAAATACAAATAAAGCTTTGTGTTCAAGTCTGTGTGCCCCAGGGAGAACTTCCCTTGGAATTCAGTAATCAAGAATGCTGGAGATCTGGGCTGGACCCAACAGAGAGGACAGGCTACAGCAATGCTCAGGTTCCCAGAGCCCATCAGAAGCAAATCTGGCCCCAAAGAAAGCAAATAATTAAGCAGGTCATTAGGAAGCTTATAAAAGTACGGATGTGCAGCTACGCCCTGCCGTTAACTTCAAAAGGTGACCAAAAGGCAAAGATTCTTTGTAGCAAAGGAAAAAGCAATGGAAAAAGTGAAATTGCATGACACTTAAGGGCTGCCCCAATAGGAGTTCAGTCCACAAAAATCTGCTTCAACCCAAGCAGGCCAAGTGTTTTCCTCATTCGTTTGGGCTGCCACTGAAGGTTGCTCTGATCTATGGTCACAGCAGAGGCTTCAGGCAGATAATGTCCCCCCCCCACACACACACACACATATACATCAGGATAAGCAGCAGACTTGGGAGTCCCCATCTAGCCCTTTGGCCTTGGCTGGGGCAAAAGTGTGAAGTGTGCCTCTCCATTTCCTTCCTTTCAAGGCCCTTCCCACTGGTATGTCCAGTGACCTCAACTTGCCTGCGTCTTGTTTGGGCAGGGAAAGAGAATCTATTAAATTCACCCAAACTCAACTGTAAATAACCCAAATATCCTTTCCAGGTTCATTCAAAATTTCAGCATTTCTCCAGAAAGAGACCAATATTTAATGGTGGAATTTTAGATGCTGTGGTCCCTATGTGGGGACAATGTTTTAAACTCCTTAGGAGTATCTTCTCTTAACCTCAAATTGTATTTCCTATTCAAGTTAAGGGAGCTCTGGTAGCATAGTGGCTAAGACACTTGCTTGCTAACCAGACAGCTGGCAGTTCAAACCCACCAGCCACTCCTCGGAAGGAAGGTTGGGCAATCCTACTTCCGTAGTGATACTGCCTCGGAAACCCAAGGAGGGGTCGCTATGAGTCGGGGCCGACTCGACGGCACATAACAACAACAACAACATTCAAGTTAAGGAACATTGGTAGTTCAGTGGTAGAACTTTTGCCTTCCATGCCAGAGACTCAGGTTTGATTCCCATCCAACACACCTCACACACATCCTCACCTGTCTGTCAGTGGAGGCATCTGTGTTGCTGTGATGAACAGATTTCAGTGCAGCTTCCAAACTAAGACCGACAAGGCCTCTCCATGTACTTCTGAAAACCTTTGGATCACAATCACAATGGTGCAGTCTCCAGTTGATCATGGATATGGTGTGGAACCAGGCAGCATTTTGTTCCACCGTGCTTGGACTTGTCATGACTCAGGGTCCAACTCAATTGACAGTTAACAGCAACAACATTCCAGTAAGATTAAACCATCCCTTTTTGTTCTAATGTAATACAGACCCACAGCTTCAGGTCAGTGCCAGAATCTTTGGACTTCTGTGTTCTAGACTCAAAATGGACATGCAGGGCTAGACGAGGACATATCCCAGGACATCCCTCAGTCCTCGCAATTTTAAACTGACTTCAGTAATTTGGAAATGGTAAGAAAGAGCCTGAAATACCAATAGTGGAGAATTAAGTTGGCTGGGGTGTTCATGTGGCAAAGTATTCAGAATATTTTTATTAATTCTTTCCTCCCCCTTGCCTACCTTCCTGCTATCAACTGGAAATACCATTTCCTTTGGTACTATTTTTCATTTTTAGATGGCCTGTGTTCTTTCACTAAACTTACTTATCTAGTGGACCCACGGTGTGATGTAATTTTGAGGAAGGACAACACTGAGTTGGTATAATTATTTCTTAATATTTAAAAGCTCTCTTGGTTAATGTGCTTTCAGGGACAAGCTGTTAAATCATTAGGGATGTCGTTTTGTGGCCTTTTTCTAAGCAGCAGCTAATGCTGATTTGAGCTATTGGACCTAAAGACCACCCAAGCCTGAGCTCCCCATTAGCTTATTAATAATGGGCTGGTCTCTGTCTAACAGACCTGATTACCAGAACTGTAATTGATGGATGTGACAATAATTGAAAATTTTTTATGATTGAAAGAAAAGTAAGGAAATTTCTCTGTCAAACTCTAAGGTGTGTCCTAGCTGCTGAGGTAAGGAGAGGAAAGTTTTGTAAACAAGAGCCCACAGATGACTCGGCTGTTCCTTCAGAAGTAGAAGGAAATAAATGATGGAAATAGGTTGAGTCAAGAGAATAGAATAGAAACTATATTTTGTAGTTCCAGAGAACACAACCAGGAGCCAAGTGTGACAGACACAATGAAGGCAGCTTCAACTGCATTGCAGAATATCTTCTCTAATAAATAAAGGTTGCTGGATGGTACAAATGGTTAATGTGCTTGGCTGCTAACTGAAAGGTTGGAGGTTAGAGTCCACTCAGAGGTGCCTTGGAATAAAGGCCTGGCCATCTACTTCTGAAAAATCAGCTATTGAAAGGCCTATGGAACACAGTTCTACTCTGACACACATAACACACATAAGGTGGCTGAGTTAGGAATGACTTGATGGCAACTGGTTTTCTATCAGATAGGACCAAAGGGTAGAATGATGTACTTCTGAGATAAGGAATTGCACATAATCAGTGGTGTTCAAGGAGATGCAGGAAAGACAGTTATAGCCTTTGTTAAAGAAATTCACAAATTGAATTGGAAGTTGAGTGGTTTACCTACAAGTTCCCTTCCAAAGCTAATGTACCTTTAATTCTATGATTCAGTGTGGAAATGACAGAAACAGTAGTCAAAGATTTGGGTTATTGGTGGAAGGATTGCTACCATAAATGATACTCATAGTCAAAAATACCAACCAAGTTGGACAAATCTGTGGCTTAGAATGGGGATCACCTCCCAAGGATTGGCATAATTCTATATCCTAAAGTCATGACCTCACATGTATCCCCTGTGTGGGTCACCTGGATACTGTGCACAAAGAATAATTCTTCCAATGGACTAAAGTGGATGAAGATGAGAAGAGTCACAGGAGTGGAAATGAAGCTATTCCAGTCATAAATCTTTCCCAGCAGACATTAAATAATTTCATGTTCTTTGTTTTTTATCACCTGGATTTTATTTTTTAATCTGGGAGCGTGAAAACTATTCAGAAATTTAGCACCTATGCTGTGTGAAGTGATTTCAACTTTTATTAAGATTTTTACTAATTTAGCATCTAATTTTGACTGGAGTTGAACTAATTTCTTTTGAAATTGATGACAGTCAACCTCAGCTGATGGGAGGTTGTGGTTTCATAAATCTCAAGCTGAAAGCTTTCTGAGAAGGTGGCAAGCTCAGTGTGGTTTTTGCCTGGGGCTTTTCTGCTTCAGTGTCTGGTATCCCTGCAGCCTCTTGCTCCAGTCCACCATCCTGATGAGCTAATGTGGAGTGCAGTGAGACTTCTGCTGAGCTGAGTCGCTTTTTATCACCTGGTTTCTCCTTCATAAAATTGCTGTCATTTTTTCTTCTTGTGACATCTTAATACAGTCCATGTACACGGACTAGTGACAACAATATGCTTATGATATTCTTAGTCAAGTTATATCCAAAAGAAAAAGAAAGGAGACTTATTAATAAAAAATATATACATACTCACACATATAAATCAAGTTTAAAAATTTCAGACTATTTTCCTTTTATCTCTTCTCCAAAACATAATTGTGATTCTGTCTCAAGAAATCTCTGGATTTGTTTTTTTCTGTATAATTTTTAAAATAAAACCTTGATTAAAGTAATGACTACAAATATTTCAAATTATATGTAAATATGTAGGGAGAAAAGAGAAACAAAATTATACCATGTAGGAAATAAAGATAAATTTACATAAAGAGAGTGGAACTCACTGGCAATCACTCACTTTGCTAGGGAGGAGGAAATGTCACAGGCAGGTGGATTACTGTTGCATACTTGGGATTCAGAACCACTCATTGTGTGGGACAGTGTTCTCTGAACCCAGTCTTTTAAAAGAGATTGCAACAAGTTGGATAGGTGAAGTAGCTAGTTAAAGTCAAATGGCTATGCTGTCTTGCCATAAAGTAAATATGTACAGAAAACAACTCTTTACTAGATTAATAATAATGAACCACTTGCCATTGAGTTGGTTTTGGCACATGGTAACCTAACATGTGTCAGAGTAGAATTGTGCTCCACAGGGTTTTCAATAGCTTGTTTTCCAGAAGTAGATCACCAAATCTTTCTTCCAAGATACCTCTGGGTAGACTTGAACTACCAATCTTTTGGTGAGCATTTGAGTGCATTAACTATTTGTGCCACTCAGATATTTCTGATTACTAAGTTATTTGCCCCACTGCTCAGTTTCCAAAAACAAGATCAATGACATGTATGAACATGTTCCATGTGTTCAACATCCTTTGTGATATCCATGGACTCTGTTATTTTATTAGTCATTGCCATACTACAAACTGAGAAATTTGAGGTCAGAATAAGTAAAGGCACTAGTTATTGCCCATAACAATTTTATAAACTATAAAGAACCAGGACAGGTTAGGGGAGAGCCCCAGACAGGAAGTGGGAGCTGGCCCAACAGCTGGAACAGGTAAGGGAAAGGCCAGGAAGTGAGCAGAGTGGGTTGGAACAGCTAAGGGAGAAGGACTTGTCTTTCAGTTAGTCATACCATGGTGGTTTGCATGTTGTTGTGAGGCTCAAAGCTGTGCCACCAGTGTTTCAAAATCCAGCAGGGTTGTGCATGGTGGACAGGTTTCAGAGAAGCTTCCAGACTGAGAAAGATTTGGAAGAGGAAAGAAACCTTCCACTTCTTAAAGAATTGGACAGTGAAAACCTTATGAAGTTTTGAAACTACTGACCAATATATTACTGATCAGCTTTATGAATTACCCTGAAACATTGTCTGATATAGTGTCAGAAGATGAGCCCTTCAGGCTGGAAGGCACTCAAAATATGACTGGGACAGAGCTGCCTCATCAGCATAGAGCCAACCTTACTGATATGAATAAAATAGAGCTTTCGAGACCTCCATTTGCTGATGTGGAATGACTCAAGATGAGAAGAAACAGCTTCAAACATCCATTAATAATCAGAACATGGAATGAACAAAGTATGAATCTAAGAAAATTGGAAGTCATTAAAAATGAAATGGAATACATAAAGATTGATATCCTAGGCATTAGTGAGCTGAAATGAACTGGTCTTGATGATTTTGAATCAAACAACCATATGATCTACTATGCTGGGAATGACAATTGAAGAATGGCTTGGTATTCGTCATTACAAAGAATGTTTCAAGATCTATCCTGAAGTACAACACTGTCAGTGATAAGACAATATGTATGCCTACAAAGAAGGGAGCTCTGGTAGCATAGTGGCTAAGACACTTGCCTGCTAACCAGACGGCTGGCAGTTCAAACCCACCAGCCACTCCTTGGAAGGAAGGTTGGGCAATCCTACTTCCATAGTGATACTGCCTCGGAAACCCAAGGAGGGGTCGCTATGAGTCGGGGCCGACTCGACGGCACACAACAACAACAAAGAAGGCCAATTATTGCTATTATTATTCAAACTTATGCACCAATGACCAAAGCCAAAGATGAAGAAATTGAAGATTTTTACCACCTTTTGCAGTTTGAAATTAACTGAACATGTAATCAAAAGGTGCTGATTATCACTGGTGATTGGAATGCAAAAGTTGGAAATAAAGAATCACTGGTAGTTGGAAAATTTGGCCGTGGTGGTAGAAATAACCCAGGAGATCACATGATAGAATTTTGCAAAACCAACAACTTGTTCATTGAAAATACCTTTTTTCAACAACACAGATGTGGCTACACACGTGGACTTCACCAGATGGAGTAGACAGGAATCAGATTGACTACATCTGTGGCAAGATGTGACGGAGAAGCTCAATATCTTCAGCCAAAACAAAGGCAGGGGCTGATTGTGGAACAGACCATCAACTACCCATAGGCAAGTTCAACCTGAAGTTGAAGAAAATTAAAACAAGTCCACAAGAGCCAAAATATGACCTTGATTATATCCCTCCTGAATTTAGAGACCATCTAAAGAATAGATTTGATGCATTAAACACCATAACCAAAAACCAGAGGAATTTTGGGATGACATGAAGAAAGCAAGAGGTCATTAAAAAGACAGGAAAGGAAGAAAAGACAAAAATGGACATCAGAAGAGACTCTGAAACTTGCCCTTGAACAGAAAGTAGCCAAAGAAAATGAAACAAGGGGACACTGCATGGTTTAAAATCAAGAACAGAGTGTGTCAGTTGTGTATCCTTTTGCTTTACTTATTCAAACTATGTGCTGAACAAATAATCTAAGAAGCTGGATTATATGAAGAAGAACATAGCATCAGGATTGGAGGAAGACTTGTTAACAACCTGTGATATGCTGACGACACAATTTTGCTTGCTGAAAGTGAGGATGACTTATAGCACTTACTGATAAAGATTAAAGACTATAGTCTGCAGTATGGATTACACCTCAATATAAAGAAAACAAAAATCCTCACAACTGGAATAATAAGCAGCATCATAATAAATGGAGAAAAGATTGAAATTGTCAAAGACTTCATAATACTTGGTTCTACAATCAATACCAATGGAAGCAGCAGTCAAGATTCCAGACGTATAGCATTGGGCAAATCTGTTGCAAAAGACCTCTTCAAAGTACTGAAGAGAAAAGATATCTCCTTGAAGAGTAAGATGCACCTGACACAAACCATGGTATTTTCAATCACCTCATATGCATGTGAGAGCTGGACAATGACAAGATAAAAGAGCTGAACAGACCAAAAAAGAGTTGATGCTTTTGAATTAATGCTGGTGAAGAATGCTGAAAGTAACATGGACTGTTACAAGAACTAACAAATCTGTCCAGGAAAAAGTGCAGCCAGAATGCTCCTTAGAAGCGAGAATGGCCAGAGGTTGTCTCATCTACTTTGGTCATGTTGTAAGAAGGTACCATTCCCTGAAGAAGGATAGTATGCTTGGTAAAATGGAGGGTCAACAAAAAAGGTTAAGTCCCTCAAGAAGATGTATTGACACAGTGGCTGCAACGATGGGCTCAGGTATAGCAAGGATCGTGGGGCTAGCACAGGACTGGACAGGGTTTTGTTTTGTTATATAGGATCACTATGAGTTGGAGACAACTCGATGGCACCTAACAACAACTACAACAAAGAAGGTTCTGCCATATTGCTCTTATATATATTCAAAGAAATATTACTTATCAAAGTAGTGGGAGAGATGAAATGTGGATTAATTGTAGAGGTAGTGGCCCTCAACGAATGGAGAACATCAACCACGGAACTAGGAGCCACTAAATGAATGTAACCTGACTTAAGTGCTCCTCCCACTATATACGTATTTTTGAAACACCTGCAATGAGTAAAAGCAAATTCAATGTATTTAGAAAAAGACATACTAAGAGACCAAAACAGCTGTTGCTGGTTTATGAAGCTAAGCATAAATGATTTTGAGACTCTTTACTGTTGAAGATTATGTGTGCCAGTAAGACCTCCAGTAGGGTTAATAGAAAATGAACTTCAGCCCCTCAGTAGACGATCTTTTCACTATCAAGAAAATGTGACCAATCCCCTTGCAGGCTGGCAGTATCTCACTTTTATGGGATAGATTTTTGTGGTTCTTGTTGTTAGGTGCCATTGAGTTAGTTCTGACTCATAGTGACCCTACGTACAACAGAACAAAGCAATGCCTGGTCTTGCACCATCGTCACAGTCATTGCCGTGCTTGCTCCCTTATCACAGCCACTGTGTCAATCCATCTTGCTGAGTCATTTACACTGACTCTCTACTTTATCAAGCCTGAAATCCTTTTCCAGGGACTGGTCCCTTCTCACAACATGACTGAAGTACAAAATGAAGTCTGGCCATTCTCCTTTCTAAGGAACATTTTGACTGTACTTCTTCCAAGACAGATTTGTTCATTCTTTAAGCAGTGTATTCCATTATCTTTGCCAATATAACAATTCAAATACATCAATTCTTCTCCAGTCTTCCTTATTTATTTTCCAGCTTTCACATGCATGAGGCAATTGAAAATACCATGGCTTGGGTCAGACACACCTTAGTCTTCAAAGTGATATCTTTTCTCTTAAACACATCAAAGAGGTCTTCTGTAGCATGTTTGTCCAATGCGATATGTTGTTTCATTTCTTGACTGCTGCATCCATGGGTGTTGTTTATAGATCCAAGTAAAATGAAATCTTTGACAACTTCAACCTTTTCCCCATTTATCATGATGTTGCTTTTTGAGGATTTTTGTGTTCATTATGTTGAGATGTAATCCATAGTGAAGGCTGTAGTCTTTCATCTTCACCAGTAAGTGTTTCAAGTCTTCTTCACTTTCAGCAAGCAAGATTGTGTCATCTGCTTATCACAGCTTGTTAATGAATCTCCCTCCAATTGTGATACTGCATTCTTCTTCATATAATCAAATTTCTTGGATTATTTGCTCAGCATACAGATTGAATAAGGATGGTGAAAGGATAGAACCATGACACACACCTTTCCGTAGTTTAAATCATATTCTATTTGAATGATTGCCTCTGGATCTATGTATAGATTCCTAGTGAGGATAATTACATATTCTGGAATTCCCATTCTTCACAATGTTATCCATAATTTGTACAATCCACATAGTCAATAGCCTTTGTATAGTCAGTCAATCACAGGTAAATATATTTCTGGTATTCCTTGCTTTCATCCAAGATCCATCTTACACCAGCAATGATGTCCCTTGTTCCACACCTTCTTCTGAATCTGGCATGCACTTTTGGGAGTTCTTTGTCAATATACTGCTACAAACATTTTTGAATTATCTTCAGAAATATTTTACTTGTGTGTGATATTAATGATATTGTTTGATAATTCCCATGTTCTGTTGGATCACCTCTCTTTAGAATAGGTCCAAATATGGATCTATTCTAGTCAGTTGGCCAGGTAGCTCTTTTCTAAATTTCTTGGCATAAACAAGTAAGTGCCTCCAGCACTCCATCTGTTTGTTGAAACATTTCAATGGGTATTCCATCAATTCCTTGAGTCTTGTTTTTTGCCAATTACTTTAGTCCAACATGGACTTCTTCTTTTAATACCATCAGTTTTCAATCATATGCTACCTCCTGAAATGATTGAACATCAATTGATTCTTTTTGTTATAGTGACTCTGTGAATTCCTCCTATCTTCTTTTGATGCTTACTGCATCATTCAATATTTTGCCCATAGAATTCTGTAATACTGCAACTAAAAGCTTGAATTTTTTCTTCAGTTCTTTCAGCTTGAGAAATGCCAAGCATGTTCTTCCCCTTTGATTTTTCATCTCTAGGCTTTTACCCATTTCATTATAATACTTTATTTTGTCCTCTAAAGCTACCCTTTGAGATCTATTGAGCTGTTTCTTGTTTCTTCCATTCACCTAAGCTACTCTCCTTTCAAGAGCAAATTTCAGAGTGCTAAAAAGGCAAGGAGGCCACATCTTCTGACCTCCTCTAACCCTACAAGAGGAGGACAGAATCACCATCAATAGCCCAAGGCCTATTACTGCAAGGCCAGACATGCTGTCTCCCTCCAGCCCTTTCACCAACTGTTCCTCCCAAAGCACCCATCACCTCTCTCCTAGGTTTGATAATTCACTGCAGTGACCACACAGAACTCACAGATTATGGGGTTTATTAGGGAAGCACCAGGCTACAATTCAAAATCAGGAAGAATACTCAGTCTCTCTCTCTCAGCCCACAGTCTCTCTCCTAACAGTCTCTCACAGTCTCTCTCCCAACGGTGAGTGTCCCTCAGTGTCTCACTCAGCAATGCGTGTCTCTTGCATCTCTTTCCCAGCAGCACGTGTCTCTTTCAGGAATGCATGTCTCTTTCAGCAGCACGTCTTCCTCAACCAGCAATCAGAGAGAGACTTGTTCTGCCTCTAGGAAGCCTCCTTTTGAGCCCGGCAGAGTCAATAACATCAGAATTCTAAGCACCTGAGAGAGAGCAGGAACCTCCCAGAACATTACTTTGTGTTGTGCCAGAAATACCCCAGGTGGATAACTTTTACAATCAGGAGCTCCTCAGTTGCTCACAGCAAATTCCACCACAGAGTTTACGAAGACTTATGGCTAAAAAAGCCACACTAAGTAATTTACTACATGGTACAGAGTCTCTTCTTACATCCATTTTGGTCTTTTCTTCCTTTCTTGTCTTTTTAATGACCTTTGGGTTTCTTCATATATGATGTTCTTGATGTCATCCCACAGCTCTTCTGGTTTTCAGTACATCAAATCTGTTTTCAGATGACCTCAAAATTCAGATAGCATATACTCAAGGCCATACTTTGGCTCTCATGGGCTTGTTTTAATTTTCATCAGCTTCAACTTAAATTTGCATATGACCAATTAATGGCCTGTTCCACATTCAGCCCCTGGCCTTGTTCTAACTGATGATATTGAGATTCTCTACTGTCTCTTTCAACAGATGTAGTTGATTTGATGCTCTGTATTTCATATGGCGAGGCCCCATGTATAGTTGCCATTTATGTTATTTTAAAAATATATTTGCAATGAATAAGGTGTTGGTCTTGCAAAATTCCATCATGCAATCTTTTGTCATCATTTCTATCATCAAGGTCATATTTTCCAAATATCGATGCTTCTTCCTTATTGCCAACTTTCACACTCTAATCACCAATAAATATCAATATGTCTTGATTGCATGTTCAGTCAATTTCAGACTGTCGAAGTTGGTTAAAAAAAAACCCTTCAGTTTCTTCATCTTGGCTTTAATCAGTGGTGTTTTAGTTGGTTAGTGTTTTTTTTTGCTCAGAAAGCATTAATTAGCATTTGATAGGTTCAAGTATTTATAATGACAACTTAGGAAACTAAGCATTTGCACAATATTCATAGCAATGTAACGCTTTTCCTCAGAAGTTCCAAAGACATTTCATTGATCAATATGGAATTTCCACTTTAAAAATAAGATTGACTCTTGGATACATAGAATGCAGAGTACACTTTGCCTGCCCTGGCCTCTCTCTTCCTATGATGTTAGGGGTGTGGGAGATTACCCACCTTCTGATCAGTGGTGCAAACAGTTCATAGTCAATATTTACATTAGAAAGTACTGGGAATACTTAACTGAGACAAGAGAGGGCTTTAGGGAGACATCCTTACTATCTCCTAATGTGGAAAGGGAATTGTGGAGAAGGACAGATAAAGGAGCTTACCTTTACTGAGTAACTACAATATAATAGGTACTCTGTAGGCATTTTAGCATATCTTATTCAGACCTCACAAAACCTTCTTATTTAGATATTTTAGATAAAACTAAAGCAAACCCATGGCCACTGAGTCAATTCTGACTCAGCAACCCTATAGGACAGAGTACAACTGCCCCCATAGGGTTTCTAAGGCTGTAAATTTTATAAAAGCAGAATACTTCATCTTTTCCCCTCAGAGCAGTTGGTGGGTTTGAACCACTGACCTTTGAGTTAGCTAAATCATTAACTATGTGCCACCAGGACTCCTTATATTTAGATAAAGAAACTAAATGAAACCAAACCAAACCTACTGCCATGGAGTCGGACCTGACTTACAGTGACCCCTCCTTGGGATTTGAGGTGTTATCACTGTAAATAGATTGCCCAACCTTCCTTTTGAGGAGTGGCTGGTGGGTTTGAACTGCCAGCCTTCTGGTTAGCAATCAAATGCCTTACATACTATATCACCAGAGCTCCCAAGAAACTAAGTATCAGATAGTATTAGTAGCTGCCCAGCTAGTAATTAATTGGCAATGGCAGAGGAGCTCTGGTGGTGCAGTGCCTAAAGCATTTGACAGCTAACCAGAACATTGGAGATTCAAACCCACCAGTCACTCCACAGAAGGAAGAGGGGTCAATCTACTTCCATAAGATTTACTGCCTTGGAAACCCAACGGGTGTCACTATAAGTTGGAATCAACTCAGTGTCAGTGGATTTGGCAGACTTAAGTCTATATGACTAAAAATCCTAAAGACTTTCCACACCCATGATTATTCTATGTGTCCCAGGGATAAAATCAGAGTCACTAGGAAGAAATTACAAGGTAACATATTTGATTTCACTAAATAAAAGGACGTAGTTCTGAGCATCAGAGTGGTCCAGAGATGGAGGGTCATGGAGGTGGAGGATTGTTTTTCTGGAGGCTTCTGGATACTGATTTGGCAAGCATCATCATTTACAAGGTGTATTCTACAGAATGTCTGAGGGGAGGTAGGGGTATACGAAAAAATAGGGGTGTGAGAGGAAACAATGGACTCTGTGGTTGAATAAGTTCTGAAAATGCTAAGTTAAAACATATCATTTCCTAAAGAATGTCTCTGAGACTCTACATACTTGTGTTTTGTGACTCTGTAAAATGGAGATCTACCAAATAGAGAACTTATTTGACTTTGGAACCCCTTTCTTACGGAGTATCTTGAGAAACTAATGATCCAAAGAATGCAATAAAAATAACTGCATGGAGAGCGACACAGGGAAGAGGTAATAACAGGGAGGAAGTGAGAAAAGAGATGTTTCATTGTGCGGAATTGCAGTCAATGTCATGAAACCAAATGTGTATGAAGTGCTGTATGAAAAATGAATTTGCTCTGTAAACTTTCACCCAAATCACAATAGAAATAGAATAAAATAAATAACTGCATGGAGCATGCCAACACACCATACGAGAGTTGGGTCCAAGGACCTTCTAACCTTCAGCATTTCTTTCATTTATTTACTCATCCATTCACTGAACAGATATCACTGAGTGTTGATCAGGTGCTGGCCTCTGAACCAGGCATTGGGGATACAAAGATAAGTAAGAGTTCATCTCTACCTCTTACTCAAATCCTTATTCCCTAATATCCATCCCTCTGCTCCAGCGTTTCTGTTCCGAAAACACTCCAGGTGCTCTCCAACTTCTGCACTGTCTGTTCCCACTGCCCAGTAAATTCTTCCCCACTTATCTGTGTGGCTCCCCACACATCTGCAAGACTTTGCCCAAATGTCATTTTTCAGTACAGCCTGTCTTGCCTTCCCTCTCCCTGGGCATCTTTGATCACTCTGAACCTATTCTAATGGTTTTCCCACAGACTGTATCAACTTCTAGCACACTGGATGATATATATATATATATATATATATATATAGTTTCAAATGTTTAAATAATATTGCAAATAATAGATATGAATTAGGTACTAAAGACCTTTCATATGCTTTATAGAGGTATCCCTAAACTTTAAATGCAATGTTTCATGAACAAACCTTGCTGGAAGTTCACTACCAGAGGTCTGGAAAATTCTATGTCTGACCCAATAGAGCATTTCTGGTCTATTCATATTTTAATATCTAGGATTTCAAAGATCAGGATACAGTGACTTGTATCCTAAGAATTTCAGAATGTTTTCTACTCAAAGGTTTCAATAAAATAGATTAGAGGTCACTAGATGCTAACCAGAAGGCTGGAGGTTCAAACCCACCAGCCACTCCTCAGAAGGACAATTGGGCAATCTACTTCCATAGAGACACCACCTCAGAAACTCAAGGAGGCGTTGCTATGAGTCAAAATCGACTCCACAGCAGTGAGTGTCTTTCTTTCTTTTTTTTTATTTTAGGACTATGACTTGGCTACCACTTATGTCTTTATATATGGCTTATAGATCTTTTCAGGTCTCTGAGTCACACAAATGGGTACTAACCTTAAATTTGGTGGTTCAAACCTACCTAGCTGTGTTGCTGAAGAAAAGTCTTGCAATATGCTTCCATAAAGTTTACTGCCAAGGAAACTTTCTATTATGTAACACATGACTTGGAATTGACTCTACACCAATGGGTTTGGTTTTGGTATAGATCTCTCTTTCTCTTCCCAGGCAGGACAATCACATTCTATCTCTAGGCCTTCTTCTAGGTGCTTCTTGGAGCCTGAGAAGGTTCCATTAGACATATGGTAGCCTCTATCCGACCCTTTTTTCTGATAGACCCTTCTGTTATGCATTCTATTATATAATTCCTTTCTGCTTACACATTTCAGAAATCCACCATTGTCATCAGGCATGCAAAAGGTGTTGTTTTGTTTGTTTGCTTTTATGGAATTCTTATTTTAAAAAAGACAAACCTACTGCCATTGAGTCGATTCCAACTCATAGCTAACCTACAGGGTAAAATAGAACTGCCCCATAGGGGTTCGAAAGCTGTAATCTTTAGAGAAACAGACTGCCTCATCTTTCTCCTGTGGAGTAGCTTGTGGGCTTGAACTGCCAACCTTTTGGATAGCAGCCAAATGTTTTAACCACTACACCATACAAGCTCCTTATTAGGCTAATCTTATTTAGACTAGCCTAAATAAGTGTTTGAAAATAGGAAATTTTTATTTCACCCTCATCAATGGAAGAGTGAGGCTGTAGGTTCTGAGTTCCAAATGCCTATCCTACCTTCAACTACCACCTGCAGGATGCTGACTGCCACCTAAAATTGACCCTGCTTGAACTTTCTGATATGTGTCTTTCTTATTATTTTTCTCAGCTTCTGAGAAAAGGAAGGGCAGAGAGGTGAAGGTTTTATTCTAAATCTGGGAGAAAGTCACATGCTATGAGAAGCAAATCTCTCATTGTTGTTTTTGCCTTTATGTTTGTGTAATGGTTATGTATTGCTTTATGTGTGTAAGTGGTAATTCCTTAAAAAATATTAAGTAATAGGCTTTAAGCAAATTAGAATATTTAATATGGGTTTTGAACCTCTGCCAGGAGTAGGCTCCAACGCCTGTTCTTCCTATTTGCATTGTTGCATTTATCCATTTCCAAACATTAGAAGATTCATCTATCAGATTCTGTGTAAATCCAGCACAGAGATAATTTGTAAAAAAAAAAAAAAAAAGAAAAAAAGGCTGTCTTTCAAACTGTTCTGCGGTTTTTCTAATCTCATCGCTTTTCTAATTTTCTAATCACATAACCTTGAAGTCGAAAGACATAGCCTGTGATAATCTGTGTACACTGTCTTCATTATTATCACAGACATTTCTGGGGGGGAATAAAAAAGAAAACACACACACTAAACACATAGAAAAAAAAACCCTTTCCTCCCCACACACATTCAAAGCTGCCTTTAAAGTTCTACTTTAGTCACAGTTCAATCAGATCCACATTAGTCCTACTCATCAGACAGAAAAGTGTTCATGAGCATAAGGGGGATATTGACTTTAAAAATTTACTGGCGAGGCATTCAGAGCCTGCAGGAATGTCAAAACTCCAACCTGCATTTTGATGTTTTTGCCTCCGGTTAGTCTTGACTGACATGCTTGGAGCACTTTGGTCTGTGCTCTGGCATCCATTAACTGTCCTTGACTCAATGTTATTCCGGCCGTTATGGGCAGCTCAGTGCCTAATGGTCTCAGTGGCTTAGATGCCCCAAGGTGTAAGGAAAACTCCCGCCCATTTTAAGGGATCACGTTGGCTATTCTTGACTTCATTAGGTGGGCATTGTTTGATCCTAAATAATGAGAGCCTGTTAATTATTATTCTGATAATTGGGCCTCGTGTGGGAGCATGGCAGGCGCTAGGTGTTTTAAAAGGAAGCAAGTTTGGAAAAGGAGAAAGAAATGTCAAGGTTGAGGTGTCTTTGAGAGGAGTTTGTTTATATGCAAAGTGTTTTCACCTAAGTGGGGACATGGTGTTGGATGGAGGAGAAAGAAGGGGGCTGGGACGAGGCTCAGGTGTATACTTACTTCAGCTACGGTGGATTACAAAATTACTACCTTGGGCAAACCTTTCAAAAAGGCTCACCAATCCCATGACTGAACCTATAATTCCTGAGTAATAGATTGGGAATTGGTTTCTCTTGGAGGAGAAAGATTGCATCTGGCAGATGAGGATCCTGGTTGAATTCCCTGGGGGGAATGTGAATTTTGCTTATTTGTGTGCTGTTGTTTTTGATATATTTTTTTCCATCAGTAAAATGACAACTAAGCCCATTAAGAGTATTGTGATAAGTTGCTTCCTGGTCAGTCAGAAGGGATGGCTGTCCAAGATATACAAATGTCAGGAGTGTTTGAGAGTGAGGGCTAGGTATACTTGGATAAGTCAGCCTCAAGTGAACCTTTGAGATATGATTAAAAAAAAAAAAATCTTTCAGATTATCCTTAAATTGATAGTACTGCTTTACAATATTAGATCTGGACTTGGTCTCATCTGCAGTGAATGCCATATTAAAGGATTAACATTAACTTTATTTGTTTTTATGGCACTCATGTAGTGGTGGGAGAGAAAATTCCAGAATTCATGAATCTATAGAATATTGGCTCTTGCTTAGAATCAATATAAGAGCCATCATGTCTCTATCTCTGAAGAAAGGATTGAGTTTAAGTAGATGTCTCCATTTAAAAGGAGGAGGGAGAGTTTTGGAGAGGTAAACTTGCATTTGAAGTTTTAGCCTGGGTTTTTGTCAGACTCACATATACTTCAGGTAGAGCTGACCAGCTGAGATGAGAGCTGGCCTGCCTATAGACCAGGTGACAGTGACCGACAGGAAGAGAAGAAACAGAGAGAAGGACCATACTCATTTTGAGTTCCAGTGTTATGTTCGCATGACTTTGCTTGGTTCTAAATCTCACTCTTCCAATTAAACTGGAGAGACTATCAAAAGTGCATGTTCAAAACGGTTACATACCCTGGAGTTCTGGACTTGCCTGAGCCTTCTTCATATGACTCTGTGATTCCCTTTTGTATGTGTGAATGTTCTTTGAGATGGGCCATGGGAGGTAGAGCAGGAGGAAAGGGTGGGAGGGCCAGAGCACAGTATTGGGGGATTGAAGAGTTAGTGTCCAAAACAGATGATCTTGTCTGTGATCTCTCAGCTGTTCCTAACAGCTTCAATGCATCTCATAGGTTTATCAAAACGACACTGTACTTCACTGGAACATGGCATACTAAGTGCAGAACTATTAGAAGGCAGGGCCATCTTGGATCCTGTGCCCAGGGAAGTATTGATGTCAGAGTTGACCAACAGAGTTTGGTAGATAAAGACGTAAAGTAAGTGGAGCTCTGACTTGACCACTCATTCATTAGGTGACCTTGAACTTAACTAACTACTGTTGATCTAATTTCCTATGAGTGAAATGGTGATTGTATATGCCTATTATATATGTGCCTGACTTTAAATTGTATAGGGATGTTGGGAAGGATTTTTTTTTCTTGTTGCCATAGAATCAACTTCAACTCTTGACTCCTTTATGTATTGCAGAGCAGAATTGCACTACTTAGGGTTATCAAGACTGTGACCTTTTGGAAGCAGATCTCCAGATTTTTTTTTTTTTTTCTGAAGCACCTCTGAGTAGGTTTGAACTGCTAACTTTTTGGTTAGCAGTCAAGGGCTTCATTATTTGTGACATTCAGGGATATCATGAAGGTAAAATCAGGTTATAATTATGAAAGCAATTTGTAAAAATAAAAATACTATGCAAATATAAGATAATATTATTTGTATATAAATTAAGACATTAGGAATCCCTAACACTGTCCCTCCAACCCTCCCACCTCTTTTTTCCTTCTACCTCCCACTTTGCTTCTTTTGTATCCTTATCTTACCATTACTGAGTAGGTTAGCTTCCTAGTGAGATTCAGATAAGAACATAAGAAATTTCCCTACTGAAGCGTACTAATGGCTGTTTAGAACTAGCACCTAGGATAGTGGCCTACATGCAAATATTTGTCAAATTTAACATAATTAATTGAAGATACTGTTTTACTGGTTGTCTGAAATATGAAGAATTTGTTAGCAAAATATGTCAGTTTTCTTTCCAAGATCTTGTCATTACAGGGGAAGAACATAAGACACACTATCCATTTTTTTTAAATTTTGTATGAATTATTAAAACTCTTCTCCTATCACTTTAGGAGCTCTGGTAGCATAGTGCCTAAGGCACTTGACTGCTAACCAGAAGGCTGGTGGTTCAAACCCACTAGCCACTCCTCAGAAGGAAGATGGGGCAATCTACTTCCGTAGTGATACTGCCTGCCTTGGAAACCCAAGGAGGGGTCGCTATAAGTCGGATCTGACTCGATGGCACATAACAACAACAACAACTATCACTTTATATTTCCAAATTGAAATTGGAATTTCAGTTTCTGGATTTTATCTAGCCTTTAAGGTCAGCAGTTCAAACCCACCAGCTGCTCCATGGAAAGAAGACTGGGTGATTTACTTCCATAAAGATTTACAGCCTCAGAAACAGATGGATGGGGGTCACTATGAGTCAGAAATGACTTGATAGCAGTGAGTTCGATTTTTGGTTTTAGTTCTCAGAAAAGCTGCTTCACGCTTCTTTGAGGGACAAGGCTCCATGTCCTTGGATAGCTGTGACATTATCCTATCCAGATCCTTATATTTTATAGATTCACTACCAAGGTTCTTCAAGCCCTTGACTTTCCCAGTACAAAAGTCCTAATCTTTTTAGAAGGAACCTTAGTGGCACAACAAAAAATTGGCAGTTCAAACCTACCCAGTGGCTCCAAGGGAAAAAAGACCTGGTGATCTGCTTTTGTAAAGGTTACAGCCTGGAAAAGCCTATGAGACAATTTGACTCTGTCACATGGGGCTACTATGAATCAAAATTGACTCAATGACACCTAACAACAATCTTTTTTAGTTTATTTTTAAATGGGAACCCCTCTATTTCCTTTGCCTGAAGAGTCAATTGCCACTTTATAAAAAGAAGATATTTTACCACCTTACAATTATACCCACTCCTCACTTATTGGCATAGTAGCTTTCAAAGACAAGGTCATTATGTGAAAATCAGCTTTTTTCACATAATAGTGGTCGGATGACCACATCAGATTCCAGAATGAAGGATGATCATATTCTTACATTATTGCCAAATTACATCATTACATAACTGCCAAACCACTGACAATCATAACCCAGCCAGTTTAACACATAAACTTAACCATCAGATTCAGTGTGACTCTTGTCTTGCACCTAAGTGTTCGTTACTACCAGATGTAGGTTGTGAATGTGCAAAACACTCTGATAGCAGAGTTTTTACTATTGTCATAAATGTGAAATGTCAGATAATGAGATTGTCAATAAGCGAGGAGTGGATGTATTACAGAAACCGCAGTCTCTCTTCAAAGAGCTCATAATTTGCTAGATTACATAGATACTATATCATGAAGGGCCATGAGTCAGAGAGATTCCTGGATGAAGACACCATTTCAAAGAAGGAATAAAGCTTTGTTTATCCCTAGTGTTCCTTCTTCCAAAAAGGAAATCTTCCTCAGGTTTACCAGTTTACAATGTTATCTTATGTCTTGACATTCACTAGGACACATTATTGCCAAGGTCTTTGGTGCCTTTGAACTTGTTCAGATATTTCCACTTCAGTGGCAGTGACTCAGAAGTCAGTATCCACAGCTGCTCTTTTCTCCAGATGGCAGGGAGTTTGTGTTTCATGGATGAACCCTGAATAGTGGACTTCAGACTTTATGGCAAAATACTTTCTCATTTATTCTCTTACTTTCTCGCTTTCTTTCTTTCTCCTTCTCAAAATAGTTATGAAATACTTCCTCTGCTTTTAACTGAGATGAATTGACAACTCTTTGAAACTTAGCATTTCCTGCTGTACACAAAATATCTGAACACTCTATACCAAAATATCTTTATACCAACTCTTTGGACAATATGTTCCCTGAGAACAGGGACTATATCTTCTTGATCATGCTTCTACTCACCTCACAAATTATGAGAGGAGAAAGTTATCAATATCATTGATCATAGGCTCTGTCAAGGCAAAAATCTTCCAATTGATGAAGTGACTGTTGTTATTAGCTGCCATTTGTTGGCTGATGTTATAGTGCCAAAAGCATTTGACTGCTAACCAGAAGGCTGGCGATTCAAGTTCACCAGCCACTCTGCGAAGGAAGACTGGACAATCTACTTCTATAAAGATTTTCCTCCTCGGAAACCCAATGGAGGTCACTATGAGTCAGTATCAACTGGATGGCAGTGAGTTTGGTCTTTTTTTTTTTTTTTTTTTTTTAACTCATGGTGACTCCTTGCACAATAGAACAAGCTCCTGGCCCATCCTGGAGCCTTCCCATTATCTGTCATGGGTCAAACAATTGCGATCCAGAGTTTTCATTAGCTGATTTTAGGGAGTCGATCACCAGACTTTCCTTATGAGTCCATCTCAGTTTAGAAGCTTCTCTGAAATCTGCTTAGCATCACAGCAAAACACAAATCTCCACTGAAAGATGGGCAGTCACTATGCATGAGATGCATTGGTTGGATCTCTGGCATGGAGGACAAGATTCTACCACTGAACCACTAACACTTCTCTATAAACCAAAACCAAACTCACTGCCTTTGAGTCGATTTTGATTTATAGCACCACCATTTGGGTTTCTGAGGCTGTAAATCTTTATGGAAGTAGATTGCCCCATTTTCCTTCCACAGAGCAGCTGGTGGGTTTGAAACACTGACATTCCAGTTAGCAGTCACTATGCCACCAGAGCTCCTTACACCTCTATATGGGATGGATTAAAAGCTGAAGTAATTAGGAATTTGAAAATAATAGGAATCCAGTATAAACCAATTTGGCTTGTAACCAACCCTCATCCTCTTCCATTATCCACTTGTGGGATCACTGTTATGTGAACTTTTTATGGTGACTTTATAATGCTTGATCAATTCACCCTTTCCCAGAAACTCTCCCCATCTACTATGCTTTGTTTTCCAAGCAGTTAGGGTTGGTAGTGCCTAAGGCACTTGACTGC
The DNA here is from genome assembly GCF_000298275.1 of Orycteropus afer afer. Taxonomy (NCBI): domain Eukaryota; kingdom Metazoa; phylum Chordata; class Mammalia; order Tubulidentata; family Orycteropodidae; genus Orycteropus; species Orycteropus afer. The sequence continues at coordinate 8,705,483 of NW_006921600.1, forward strand.
TAACCAGAAGGCTGGCAGTTCAAACCCACCAGCCACTCCTCAGAAGGAAGGTTGAGCAATCTACTTCTAGAGTGCTACTGCCTTGGAAACCCAAGGAGGGGTTGCTATGAGTTGGGTCCGACTCTGTGGCACATAACAACAACAACAAATGCCCAATGCATAACACACTCTAGAGTGCCTCATGAATAATTTGTAGGTTATTGTGCTTGGCATTATCCCTACTATCAAGGTCCTCTTATGTTACAGATAATTGAAAATTGTTAATTTAAGGAAAAAAAATTGTTTTTTGGCCTTGAGCAAAAATGTTTTCATTTATAGCTGTGAGAAGCAAAATCCTATCTAATAGTTTCAATTCTTCAAAAGTGTCCAGTAGGGAATGGTGTGGGAGTCTATGCATTATCTGAATCTTTTTCTCATTTTTCTTGTCAGTGTTCTAGTAGATATAAACTTAACAAGCGTTCAGTCAAACAACAATATCAAATAGACTCAAAAGAATACCTTATCATTTGAAAAAAAGTGTTTTAAAGCCATCACCTGGGTCAGGATGGTTTTCTAAAGTTCTGTGACTCTGTAAGCAAATTTGTCTAAGGTTAGGAAATGCTGAACAGGCACAGCTAGCTATGTATTCACATGGAGATATAGTTATTAGTCAAGACAAATCATCTGAGTTACAGCTATTAAACCCAGGGATATGGCCTTTGCTTCAAATTGAGGCACTTTGACAGTTCATGAAATAGCTCAGATTTGCTTCTCTAGAATTCTAAAATACTAACTTCTTTCTGAGGCTGTGTCTATATGTGAAAGCATTTTGTATAACTCAACACATTTTTTTTTTTTTGTCAATTTAGAATATACCAGGCACTATCTTAGCTGCCAGAGATAGGGTAGGTGAACAATACAGACACAGCACCTTGCCTTCTACAGTCTAGAAGGGAAGGAACCAATCAACCAGCCAACCAGTTGCTGTTGAGTTGATTATAACTCATGGTGACACCATAAATATCAGAGTAGGATTGTGCTCCATAACATTATCAACAGCTGATTTTTTAGTAGATTTTTAGGCCTTTTTTCCCAAGTCTCTGGGAGGACTTGAACCATTAACCTCTGGTTAGCTACCAAGTATATTAACTGTTTGCACCACTCAGACTCTGAAAGACATGATTAGTACTTGATGTGCAACTGAAGGAAAAATACATAATCACTATTGACTAAATTCAAACTTTTCTCATCCAAGTGAATTGGTTAGCTGAATTCTACTTTTCTCTCTTGATCATTCTTTTACCCTCCTCCTCCTGACTCCTTCTCACTAGGTTGGGGGCAAGTGACTGTCCCAAAGGAGACTGTTCAAATCTTGGGCTCTCAGATTTCTATAGAAATGTATGGCAGCCCCTGCTGTTTTCTTCTACCCTCCAGAAAGTTATTTGAGATGATTTTAGCTTCTACTCACACCAAAAAAGATACGTTTGCCTTATGATTGAGAATTTTTTTTTTTTTTTTTGTATTCCTAGAGATGTATAGAGAATAGAAAGCTTAGATTACAATCCATACAAATCTACATTCCAAATTCATGCACTTAAGTTGTCTGGCTAAAGCCAAAGTACCTATCTGCCCAAACTCAGAAGGAAAGCTATTTCTTAGCACATAATTTTGAAGTCAGACCCAGGAACTTAAGAGAGTGCTTGTAGCTTGAGTCATCTGTGTGATGTCAGATGAGTGATCAGAATTGCTCTCTCTAGTGTTGTCACCATTTGGCCTGATTAGCTCTGAGGCTTCCTGTAGTTCCTACTTTCATCATAGCCACTGGATGGAGCTGATAAGTGTGGACACAAAGGTTTGGGGAGTGGGCCATAAGGAGGAATGGAATTGCTGTGATTTGGTTTTGCTTTACTTTGTTATTTTCAAAATCAGAAGAAATATATGATAGGAACATAGGTCAAGGTTAGCACAATCTAGCTGTTGTTGTTGTTAGATGCCATCAAGTCAGCTCTGACTCACAGTGACCCTATGTACAACAGAATGAAGCTCTACCCTGTCCTGTGTCATCCTCAAAATCCTTGCTCCACTTGAGCCATCATTGCAGCCTCTGTGTCATTCCATCTAGTTGAGGGTCTTCCTCTTCTAGGAAGACTTTTAATGATAATAATACAATAAAGTGACAAGCAATAGCTTCTAACATTGTTAGTTTGGTATGTCTGATCTATAAACAGAATCTTCAGCATATATTTACTATACCATAGAAGAGCAGAAAACATTTATCTTTTGATCAGATGCTTTTTGTTCCCATTTAGAACAAGCTTGTTTCTTAGGCTGCATCCTCAGCATTGAGTGAGGGAGAGTTTGGTGGCTTCTCCACATCATTTCTACATTCTGACCCAAAACAATGTCTTCATGACCCCTAAACTACTATTAATTTGGTCAATTCAAGAAGAAAAACAATCCATAATCTGAGTCATTTTACAAATGAACTATTTGAAATGGTGTTCCTTTATTGATCCCACCAACCTACTGCTATCAAGTATATTCTAACTCATACCATCCCCAGGGGAGAGAGTAGAACTGCCCCCACAGTGTTTCCAAGACTGCAAATCTTTACAGAAGCAAACTGCCACACCTTTCTCCCATGGAGTGCTAACCAACATTTTGGTTAGCAGCCCAATGTTTAAGCACCACACCACTAGAGCCCCTTCCATTATAAATGTTGTTAAGTGCCACCAAGTTGATTCTGACTCAGTACAGCCCTGTGTACAACAGAAAGAAACAGTGACTGGTCCTGCACCATCCTCACAACCATTGCCATGCCTGAGCCTATCTTTGCAGCCACTGTGTCAATCCATTTCGTTGAGGGTCTTTCTCTTTTTTTGCTGACCCTCCTCTTTACCAAGCATGATATCTTTCTCCAGGTGTTGATCCCTTTTCACAACATGACCAAAGTACAAGAGACAAAATCTGGCCATTCTCCCTTCTAAGGACATTTCCAGGCATTCTTCTTCCAAGACAGATTGGTTCATTCCTCTAGCAGTCCATGGTACAGTCAATATTCTTCACCAATATCACAACTAAAATACATCAATTCTTCTAAGGTCTTCTTTATTCATCTTTCAGCTCTCACATGCATATAAGGCTATTGAAAATACCATGGCTTTGGTCAGACACAGCTTAATCTTCAAAGTGACATCTTTGCTCTTAATCACTTTAAAGAGGTCTTTTGCAGTCTTCACTGCTGCTTCTATGGGCACTGACTGTGGACCCTAGGAAAATGAAGTCCTTGACAATTTCAATCTCTTCATTTATCATGATGTAATCCATACTGAACTCTGTAGTCTTTGATCTTCTACAGTAAGTGCTTCAAGTCTTCACTTAGCAAGCAAGGCTGTCATCAACATATTGTAAGTGGTTAATGGGTGTTCCCCCAATCATGATGTCATTTTCTTCTTCATATAGTCCTTTTTTTTTTGATTATTTGCTCAACAGACAGATTGAAATAAGTATGGTGGAAGGATACAGTCCTGAAACACACCTTTCCTGATTTTAAACCATGCAATATGCCTTTGTTCTATTTGAAAGACTGCCTCTTGATCCATTACAGGTTCCTTATGAGCACAATAAAGTGTTTTAGAATTCTCATTTTTCACAATGTTATCCATAATTTGTTATGATCCACATTGTTGAATGCCCTTGTGTAGTAAAAAAAAAAAAAAACACAGGTAATCATCTTTCTGCGTCCCTTGTTTTCAGTCAAGATCCATCTGACATCAGCAATGATATCCTTTGTGCCACATCCTCTTCTGAATTCACCCTGAATTTCTGGAAGTTCCTTGTCAATATACTGCTACAACCATTTTTGAATTATCTTCAGAAAAATTTTACTTGTATGTGTTATTAATGATATTGTTAAATCATTTCTGCATTCTTTGAAATCATCTTTATTTGGATTGGGCATTTTAGAGATCCATATGGATCTCTTCCAGTCAGTTGGCCAGGCAGCTGTCATCCAAATTTCTTGGCATAAAAAAGTGAGCTCCTTCAGTGCTGCATCAATTTGCTGAAACATCTCAATGGGTATTCCATCAATTCCTGGAGCCTTGCTTTCCTCCATTTCTTTCAACTTGGACTTCTTCCTTCAATATCATTGGTTCTGGATCATGTATTACCTTCTGAAATGATTGAACATCAATCAATTATTTTTAGTACAGTGACTGTATTCCTTCCATGTTCTTTTGATGCTTCATGCATTATTTAATATTTTCCCCAGGTTGTTGCAGTTGTTACATATCATTGAGTCAATTTTGACTCATAGAGACCCTATGTACAATAGACCAAAACACTATTCAGTCATGTGTCATCCTCACAACCTTTACTATACCTGAGCCCATTGTTGCAGCCACTGTGTCAATCCTTCTCATTGAGGGTCTTTCCCTTTTTCTCTGAGCCTCCATTTTACTGAGCATGATATCCTTCTCCAGGAACTGTTCCCTTCTGATTACAGAGCCAAAGTAGATGAGATGAAGTCTGGCCACTCTTGCTTCTAGGGAGCATCCTGGGTACACTTCGTCCAGGACAGATTTGTTCATTCTTCTGGCAGTCCATGACATTTTCAGTATTCTTCCCCAACACCATACTCAAAGACATTAATTCTTCTTCACTCTTCCTTATTTGTTTTTCAGATTTTACATGCATATGAGGTGATTGAAGGAACCATGGTTTTGGTTAGGCCCACCCGAGTTTTCAAAGTGACATCTTTGCTCTTCAACACTTTAAAGAGGTCTTTTGCCGCAGATTTGCACAGCACTATAAGACGTCTGATTTCTTGACTGCTGCTCCCATGGGTGTTGATTGTGGATCCAAGCAGAATGAAATCCCAGACAACTTCAATCTTTTCTCCATTTATGAATAGCCCTATTTTCTCCCATAGAAGCCTACAATATTGCAACTCAAAGCCTGAATTTTTCTTCAATTCTTTCAGCTTGAAAAATGCTGAGTGTGTTCTTCCCTTTGGATTTTGTAATTCTAGGGCTTTGCACAGTTCATTATAATAATTTACTTTCTCTTTTCTATCCTCTCTTTGAAATCTTCTGTTCAGCTATTTTACTTCATAATTTCTTCTATTCACTTTTATACTCTCCATTCAAGAATAAGTTTTAGAGTCTCTTCTTACACCCATTTTGATCTTTTCTTTCTTTCCTGTCTTTTTAATGACCTTTTGCTGTCTTCATGTATGATGTCCTTGATTTCATCCCACAATGCCTCTGGTTTTTTTGGACATTGGTGTTTGATGTGTCAAATCTCTTCCTCTGATGATCTCTAAATTCTGGTATGATATACTTAATATTTTATTTTGGCTCTCATGGATTTATTTTAATTTTCATCATCTTCTACCTAAACTTGCATATAACAGTTGATGGTCTGTTCCACAGTTGCACCTCGGAGTTGTTCTGACTGATGATAATGACATTTTCCATCATCTCTTTCCAGAGACATATTTGATTTGATTCCTGTGTATTCCATCCGGCAAGATCCACATGTAGCATCACTACTTATATTTTTGAAAAAAGATATTTGCAATGAATGTCATTGGTCTTATAAAATTCTATTGTGTGATCTTTGGAGTCAGCTATCACATTTCTTCTTATTTGTTTCCAACTCTTGCATTCCAGTCACCAGTAATTATTAATGTATCTTGAATGCATGTTTGGTCAATTTCAGACTGTAGAAGTTGGTAAAAATCTTCAATTTCTTTATTTTTGGCTTTAGTGGTTGATGTGTTAATTTGAATAAAGTAGTATTAATGGTTTCCTTGTAGGGTTATGGATATTATCATATCATTGACAGAACTGTACATCAGGATAGATCTTGAAATGTATTTTTTGATGATGAATGTGACACATTCTTCTTCAATTTTTCATTCTTGGCATAGTAGACCATATGATTGTGTGATTCAAAATGGCCAATACCAGTCCATTTCAGGTCAATTTATGCATTCTTTTTCATTTTTGACAATTTCCAATTTTCTTAGATTCGTCCTTTGTACATTCCACATTCTGATGTTTGCAGCTGTTTCTTCTCATTTTGAATTGTGCCATATCATCAAATGAAGGTCCTTTTAGTCCATCCATATCATTAAGGTCAATTCTACTTTGAGGAAACAGCTCTTCCCTAGCCATATTTTGAGTGTCTTCCCACCTGAAGGAGCTCTGGTGGCATAGTGCCTAAGGCATTTGACTGTTAACCAGAAGGCTGGCAGTTCAAACCCACCAGCCACTCCTCGGAAGGAAGACTGGGCAATCTACTTCTGTAGAGATACTGCCTTAGAAACCCTAAGGAGGGATCACTATGAGTCAGATTTGACTCGACAGCGAGTTTTTTTTTTTTTTTTTCCCAACTTGAAGGTCACATCTTCCAGCATTACATTAGACAATTTTTCCCTAATTTCATAAGGTTTTCAGTAGTCAGTTTTTTTCAGAAGTGAACCTAGCCTCATCGTTCTGCTGAAACATGTCCATCTTTTCTACTGTATTTTGGCCTCTACTCCCTCAGGATCATCTAGTTTCTTTACTATACAAGTAATGTCCCTGGCCCCCTACTTGGTTTGACATTTTTGTTCATAATTTCATATGGGTACAATTTATTGAGCATTTGTGCCACACAGATCCTCTAACCCAAAACCCACTGTCATTGAGTCAATTCTGACTCATAGCAACCCCCACTGGATTTCCAAGGCAACAAATCTTTATTGAAATAGATTGACTCATCTTTCTCCCATGGAGGGACTTGTGGGTTTGAACTACTGAGCTTCTGTCTAACAGCCAAATGCCTTACCCTCTACAGCACCAGAGCTCCTTATAGATCCTCTATTAGGCCCTTTCTATACATTATATCAAACATTAATACGTAGGCAACAGAGGGATACTGCATGGTTTAAAATCAGGAAGGGAGTGTATGTATCAGGGCCGTATTCTTTCACCATACATATTCAATTTGTATGCTGAGCAAATAATCCAAGAATCTGGACTATAGAAGAAGAATGTGGTATCAGGATTAGAGGAAGAGCCATTAACAACCTGCAATATGCAGATGACACAACTTTGCTTGCTGAAAATGAGGATGACTTGAAGTACTTACTGATGAAGATTGAAGACTACAATCTGCAGTATGGATTACACAACGATATAAAGAAAACACAAATCCTCACAACTGGACCAATAAGTAGCATCACAATAAATGGAAAAAAAATTGAAGTTGTCAAAGACTTCATATTACATGGTTTTATAATTAACACGAATGGAAACAGCAGTCAAGACATCGGACAGTGTATTGCATTGGGCAAATCTGTTGCAAAAGACCTCTTTCAAGTGCTGAAGAGAAACGATGTCGCCTTGAAGATTAAGGTGCCCCTAACCCAGGCCATGGTATTTTCAATTGCCTCATACACATGTGAGAGCTGGATAGTGAATAAGGAAGACCGAGGAAGAGTTGATGCTTTTGAGTTGTGGTGCTGGTGAAGAATACTGAGAGTACCATGGACTACCAAAAGAACTAACAAATCTGTCGTGGAAGAAATGCAGCTAACTGCTCCTTGGAAGTGAGAATGGCCAGACTTTGCCTCACCTACTTTGGTCATGCTGTCAGAAGGGACCATTCTCTGGGGAAGATATCATGCTTAGTAAAGTGTAGGGTCAACAGAAAAGGAGAAGGCCCTCAACAAGGTGGGTTGACAGAGTGGCTGCAACAATGGGCTCAGGTATAGCAAGGATCATAAGGCTGGCACAGGACCGAGCGGTGTTTCATTCTGTTGTACATAACGTCGTTGTGAGTCAGAGATGACGCAATGGCATCTAACAACAACAATAGGTAGGCATTGTTATTATCTTCACTTGACAGATTTTCTAAATGTTATGAAAATTTTACAAACTTATGTCCAGTGCAGTTCTTGCCCCACTATACCATCTTTCTCATCCACCTGGTTCTCAAGGCAAACCCCAGAGTCATCTTTGACTTCTGTGCTGCATCTAATCCAGTGACAGGTATTGTGAACTTCACTTTTAAAATCTGTCTCAAATCTTATTTTTCCCTATGAAGTCCATTATTATTCTCTAACTGTAAGGAAGACGGCGTTAATATTCCTTCACCCTTAAATACACTTTTCCTAGATTGTCCCTTGACTCACTATTTCTTATTTAAGGTTTAGCTAAAACATCACCTCCTTAAATAGCCTTCCTTAACTACTCTTTTCCCTTTCTCAGTATCTCTTTATCTTGCTTTAATTATTCTTTGTAGTAATTTCACTACCTTTTCTTGATACTTATTCAACTATATATTTTTTTGTTTATTTCCTATCTTTCCTGGTAAAATGTGAGCTTCATAAGGCAGAACTTTGACTGCCTTACTACTTAGAATAAGAACAGACATGGATTAGATGATCAGTATTATTTATGAATGGATACAGAAACAGAAGGGGAAACAAACAGATAGAGATTGAGTTACTTGTCTAAGGACAGAAACTCTTGTCATTCTGTCTCTTAACTGCTATACTAAACTAAGGTTCTCTCTCTTTTCCTTCTCATCAAATTACCCTTGCATTCTGGTCCCTCCAACTGTGACAAAAAGGAAGCTGTTGAATAGCCTAATTCACTCTAATTAATGTCTTCTTACAAGATTATATAATTCTTCAAAAAGAGGCCTGAGATGGTAATTTGGTTATCCAAAAGAACGAATATTTAATTCCAATTAGCATTCCTATGACTGTGGAGGAAGAATTGGGAAGGACGGTGGGAGTGGCAGTTATTGAGTGGTGGTTATAAAGTAGATCTTTTCCTCAAGTCATACAGTGAAGGTGGATACATCTATGCCATGGCTGGATGAGACATTATCCCTTTACACACACAACAAATCATACATTTGGCAAAACTGTTTCATACATATTATCTTCTTGCCATCCTCAAAATAACCCTTTAAGGTAAGCAGGACTTATATTATTATTCCTATTTCACAAAAGAAGAAACCAGTTTTAGAATGCCCATGTGACTTTGTCTGAGGTCACAGGGTCAGTATGTGGCAAAGCAAGGGACCACACCCGCCTCTTCTGAGCTCTCGTCAGTAGGTCTCTCCTTGTTGTACTGTCACAGAATCTCAGTTTCATGTTATCCCTTTAGGAATAGCAAGCATGGAGACAAGGAGCTATGCATTAACAAAGGGAAATATTTTGAAGTGTGGTCTATGGTGGAGGGAGGAAGAAAATCATCTTTTCATTCAAAATAGAACAATTCATTTTGTTATAGGCCTGAATGCTGGTGCTATATAGTAGAAAAACTTTCAATAAGTAAACCTATTCACACTTTAGGATTTATATTACTTTCTTAGCATAGTGTCTAAGGCACTTAACTGCTAACTGGAAGTCTGGCGGTTCAAACCAACCAGCCAATCCTTGGAAGGAAGGTTGGGCAATCTACTTCCGTAGTAATAGTGCCTCAGAAACCCAACGAGGGGACGCTATAAGTCGGGTCTGACTCGATGGCACCTAACAACAACAACATTATTTTCTTCAATCCTTCCTCCTCCCTCCTGCTCCACACCAGACCCCTGTTCTATTGTTGCATCCTTCTTTACTCTCTCCTCCTATCTACCCTCCCTTTCACCCTTCTTTCTTTTCAAGTTGCTAGACTGAAGTTGAGTTAGGGGCAGAAATATTTTATTGGCCCCAATTTTTTTGGTCTCATTGTATAAAGGCTTAATCTTAGAATTGTTCTTTTCATAATAATAGTAATAGTTATAATTTAGAGACAAAGAACTGGAGAAGGACATTATTGTTGGTGAAGTAGAGGGTTGGCAGAAAAGACAGAGACCCTCAATCAGATGGATTGACAAAGTGACTGCAAAAATGGGCTTGAACCTAGCAACAATTATGACTCTGGTGTAGGACCAGGCAGATGTTTTATTCTATTATACATAGGGTTGCCATGAGTCTGAGTCAACTCTATGGTGACTAACAACAATAACAATAATTTAGTGAGTCCCTACTCTATACCAAGCAGTGTGAGGATGCCTTTATATGTATTGGGCCATTGAAATCTCATAATATAATGTGTTATGTGTCATTATACCCATTTTACAGAGGAAACAAAATAAAGCTAAGTAATTTTTACAAAGTCACATGTTGTTGTTGTGTGCCGTTGAGCAGACCTGACTCATAGCAACCCCTCCTGGGGTTCCTGAGACAGTATCACTATGAAAGTAGATTGCCCAACCTTCCTTCCGAGGAGTGGCTGGTGGGTTTGAAGCACCAGCCTTTTGGTTAGCAGTCAAGTGCTTTAGGCACTACGCTACCAGAGCTACCACAAAGTCACATAGATAGTAAGTAACAGAGCTAGGCTATAAACCCATGGATAATTACAAAGCTTGTCATGTTTTAACCACTTTATCAGTGGTCTTGAAAATACGTACTTACATTTTCCCACCTCTTTTCTTATTTCCGTGACAAACATTGGTAATCATTCATGATAGCTTTAGACTGAGCCCAGAATTTTTCTTAACCCAGTTATCCACGCAACCCCTAGCACTTGTTTTAGTCGGCATAGAGATAAACCTGTTTGCCACCTCTGCCTTGTTCTATATTATCAAAATAGTCCTAATCTTTGGGGCTAGAGATCTTATGACTTGTTTGGGGTTTATTTTCTTGACCTTTAGGATACTTAAAGTACAGTATTTCAAAAGCAGACTTACTGACAGCTCTAATTTTACACTGTCCTTCATTTTCTGAATTAAACTCCTCTTTCCTATTTTGAAACCCTGTGAGGTTTCCAGGAGCTATCCACCTTTCTGTAGCCATAAGTAGACCACTTAGGACCCACTTACGGTTGATGCCCCCAGGCTATTTGGTAATCATCTACATGACTAATTTGACATCATAATCTTTATAAAAAGAGTTACCATGCATAGAACTTTTAATGCTACAGTTGACAATTTTCTCTGGACACATGGAATAAAATGGCAATATTAGGTTACTAGATTACCAAAGACAGAATGTTACTAGATTACCAAAGACAGATAATCAAACATGTTTGGCTGCTTTCAAGAAGTTGACATCAGATCAGGCCACAAATTAAGTGCTTTGATTTAATAACTTGTAAATAAACTCACATTATATATATATATGTGTGTGTGTGTGTGTGTGTGTACACACACATATTTTTATTTATTTTTTTTCTTTTACTTCCACAATGTTTGTCAAGTTTTGGCAATTATTTGCTCCACTATTAGTATCCTAAGACTCTAAGGACATGGGGAAGAAGGAGGATGAGAGAAACATGTCACTAATTTTACCAGAAAGTTTACGAAGAGTTAGGTTGACTTAAGGGTGGCAGTGCAGATGGGAAGAAGCAGCTGAGGGAGCAATGGGAACTTGGGTGACTGTGACTTAGCATCTTTGGAAACCAATGCTGAGCCTATTCCCAGGTGAAAAGCCACATTCCTTTCCACACTCGAGGTTTCATCTGTGGGTGTGAGAAGAGAGGTGAGCATTGTATTGGGCTCCCATTACTTGGTTGCTGCCCAGCTCTGCCACATACTTGGCTGTGCAACCTTAAGCAAGGGTCTGAGTCCTCTGGTTTTCAGAAGCCTCACCAGTAAGGGTTAATTCTCAACCGTCTTTAAGAGCACAGTCACCTGGAGAGCTTTTTAAAGTATAGGTGCACATATCACCTGTTCTGAGTTTTGGATTCAGATGATGCTGGAAGGAGCTCAGGTAGGCATCAGTATTTTTGCAAAGCTCTTTGGGAGAATCAAAATGCCTGAACCGAGTGATCTCTAAGGTCCCTTGTAGCTATAACCAGTTCTGAACAAGAGCTTCCTCTTGTATGTACAGTAGCACAGCCTTGTTGTGGTTTGAGGTTTGTTTCTCCCCACTAGTCCTCACAACAAAAAGGAATTTCTCAAGGAAACTCTAGAATGGAATTCAAAAGGAACAATAGAATTGGATTTGATTTGTTTAATTCTGAAATCAAGGTCACTAGAAAGTACTACAGCTCTTATTTGTGTGGTTTGGGTTTTTCTGCTTTTTTTTTTTTTTTTTTGGCAACATCTTTCTTTTTCATTTGATGGTCCTGTCATCCCCAGAACTGTGTATGTTACTGATCCTGCCTGTATTCAAAGCTGTTATTAAGTGGAGTCTTTTAGATTTTAGAGAAATGATAATGGTTCCAAAGATGACAGAAAGTGGCAGCTGGTGACAAAAAAACCCTTGATAAGACGACAACAGTAAATCAAACTACCGCCACTTTTTCATTTCATGTTTGTTAATACCACCACGCCTTTTGAAGTTTAAAGCAAGGTTCAAAAAAGCCAGGTGCTGAATCATAATATTAAAGCAAAGGAAGGAGCTCCATGAAAGCAAGGAGATCTGAGGGGGGAAAGCAACAAACACAGCTTTCAACTGCCTTTTGTCGGCCTTTCTGCAGATGTTACCAGTGGTTATCCCAGCAGAGGGTTCAGCTTGTAGCAGCGCCTCTGGCTGATTCCTGCGCTGCGTTTCAAGTGTCAATCAAAAAGGAAAGATGCAGCTTAGGTCCTGGTCATTGTCCTGTGAAAAGAGCCAAGCATTTAACATTGATTTAGCTCCCTCAATATACAAAGATAGAGCCAGCTTTGTGCATCGAAAAGGGCCTTTGGCAAGGTTGCTTGTAGAGCAATTCCATCGCATCCGATGCGCCTTGGTTTAGCTGTCATACTGCGGTGTCTGGAGCCCTCTGAAAAGTTATTCAGGACTGAGTGAGCAAATTAAAAAGAAAGAACACACTCTCTGAAAGGGTGGTCCTGGCTGTTAATATCTCTTGGTCTTGAGAAGTATTTTAAATAAAATTATAAATACCCAGTGCTTTTAAAATGGTGACTTAAAACAAGCCAGGAAGGCAGCCAGAGAAGACCTGTGAACAGTGATGGGCCCTCTGAGGGGCAGCTTGGTTTACAACATTTATTCCTCCAACTTCCTTCTAGCCTGTTTGTGTTCCATGTGACCTTTGGGGCTGAAAGAAAGTTACACAGTTCCTACTGTGCCTTACTCTTATTTATGCTTCATTTCATGTGAGCAATTTGGTTAAATTTAGGGGGAAAAATGTTTACAACATTTGACTTTAACCAAATGACATTGTTGCTCTTGTGATGCATTTCTTTTACTTCTTCTTTCCCATATCCTCCCTCTTCCTTCTCCTCCTCTTTTCCATCATCATCTTCTTCTGCTTCTCCCTCCTTTTTCCCTGCTTCTTCCTCCTCCCCTTCTCCCTTTAACATATGTTTACCTACACAATATCCAGCTATGGAATTACAGTTTGGCTTGTACTTTTACTTTTCTATTGCCTCTTCTGGAGCTGGGTGGACACTACGAGCCTTGAGTAACATTACACTTCTCACATTCTGAGCGTTTTCTTTCTCATTATGAAAGAGTTGAGTTCCCTGGTAGTTCTTATAAATTACAGATTTTGGAATATTGGTGGTTGACCATGTGTAACAGAGATAACTGATGTTCCCTAAATATACTTGTGCTTCCCTTCATTTCCCAGCTTTCCTTGCAGTTGGATTGGGACCTTGGGATAAGTTTGAGCTTCTGGGAATGTGAACAAATGTGAACAAAAAATTGCATCACTTTGTTTGTAATTGATGTGCCTAGTTCATTCCTTTCTGTCCCTTCAGAGGCCATGTGTTCAGATGGTGAAGGCCAGTATGGAAGCAACTTCTGTCATTGGGTCAGCACATGAAAGCAAGCTACCCAGCAGAGTCACTCAACCACATTGGACTTTGCATGAGCAAGTAATAAACTTTGTTGTGTTAAACCACTGAGCTGGAACCTCACCCAAATATCTTACTTGGGTACTCCTTAAAAAGGAGTGGTTCTGAAACTTTGGCCAGCTATGGAGCTTTTTCTAGCAGCTGATCTCACCTGAGTAAATATAGCAAGATGATAAGTGGAAACAGAACAACACAAAAGCAGCTGATTTTCCATTTATCCAAAGTTTTGAGTCCTCAGCAATGAACTATTTGTCATGCTAGGGACCACTCTAGCCCTTCTATGACCTCAATTCCCTTGCCAAATTGTCCTTTAGCTGTATCTACCTGTCAACTTCTTGACTAAGAATTAACCAAATAATCTTCCTCTTTCATTCTTAAGCCCAGGTTAGAGCATGTGATTTATAGGAAATGAATCACTAATGCTGTTGACTGTCACTACTGATATTTGGTCTTCAGTCTCAACCACCCCTCAATACCAATAGGGAGTCTATCACTTGTCCTTAGTTTCTTCTACCACCATCTCAGTATATCATATTGCTTCCAAATTCACAGAAAAAAATAAGGCTAACTTACATGAATTCCCTAAAACTCCCATCCATATTCCCAAAACTTTTCTGAGCTTCTCTCCTTTGTGTGGTAAGATTATGTGTCAATTTGTCTGGGCCTGGTTTTGAGTGGCTGTGCAGGTGGATGTAGTTATTCCCCATGGTGAGATTGGTAATCACCTCCATAGTGGAATCTGCTGTGAGCAGCTGAGTAGCTGCTTTAGGGATGTAGTCTGCCTCCAGTATATAAGGAGAAGCATTGAGAAAGGTCTCTGTGCTTTTTGGCATGCTTAGACACTGCATGTAGCTGAGTCTTCATTTTAGCAGCCTGACATGTTATTTGTTGAGTTTGAGACTCTTAATGGACTTGAATCAATACCCTGTTGTGTGGTTTGGTAATATTGGGACCATGCCTTGTCGACCTTGGGTTTGTCAGCCTCAGCAGCCAGCAGCTACCTGAGTAAAGAAAGCATCCAGCTTCAGTGGACCAGGAGTAAGAGACAGAGCTGAAGCCCAAAGTTGAGGGGCTTTCACCCAGCGCCTAGATCCTGGCATTTTGAAATCAGACTTCTAGCCTCCAAAACGGTAAGAGAATAAACTCCTGTTTGTTCAAACCATTCTATTTTTGGTATTTTTCTGTTAGAGCAGCACTAGGTAACCAAAACACTTTGTCTCATAGGATCTCTCCTTTCATCCAAAGATGATCTGCATACCTCCTAAGTCTTTCCTCCATCAATTATCTCTTTCTTCCTAGAATTTTCATCCCCATTACCTCCATCTTCCTACTATGAAAACCAAGCCCTGTCTGTAAACTTTGGATAACAATAACACCCACTGCCATCAAGCCCAATCCAACTCATAACATTAGTCTGTAGGACAGAGTTGAACTATCCCATAGGGTTTCCAAGGCTTATTACTATTATTATTATTATTATTATTATTATTTTATGGAAGCAGACTGTTAGGTTTTTCTCCCATGAAGCAACTGGTGGGTTCAAATTGCTGACCTTTTGGTTAGCATCTGAGTGCTTTAGCAACTGTGCCACCAGGACTCCTTAAATCTTGGAAGGGGTAGCCTATACTCACATTTTTGTTTCTCTCATTCCCTAGGCATTATGGGCAGAAATACCAAGGGGGACAGTGGTGGTTTAGTGGTAGAATTATCATCTCTTATGCAAGTGACTCAGGTTCAATCATGGGCAATGCACCATCTATCAAGGGAAGACTGAGTGTTGCTATGATGTTGAACTCTCAGAAGAAAGATTGGGCAATCTACTTCTGTAGTGATACCACCTCAGAAACCCAAGGCAGGGTCTCTATGAGTTGGATCTGACTCAACAGCAGTGCATTGGGAGAGTTGTTTTGTATGATGTTAAACAGATTTCAGCAGGGCTTCAGGACTAAAAGAGACTAAAAAGAAAGGCCTGGATAGCTCAGGACCAGGCAGTATCTCATTCTGTTGTGCATGGGGTCACCATGAGTCAGGGACCACCATGGAGTTAGTTGTTGATGGCAGCTATAAACAACAGGCAGTACTTGATTGATCCATAGCAGCCTTCCCCTGCCCTCTCTTCTTCATTTAAACTACTCTGGCAATGGCCACCAATGACCTCTATGTTATTGGCAACAGCAATATTTAGATCTTCATCCTGTCTGACTTGTCTGCACCATGTAGACCTTTAACCACTATCTTCTTCTCATCCCTTTATCCAAACTTGATTTCTTTGATGATATTTTCTCCTGAATTGTCACTTTCTTCTCTGGTATCTCATTCTCAATTTTGTTTCTTAAGTTCTTGTTCCTTTGAACACCATCTCTCCTCATCCTTCACCTGGAATAGTGTTCTCTTAAGCAAAACTGTGGCCCTCTTCTTTCTCATACTCATGATTTTTGAAATAGCCTTCATGGTGTTGGTTGGAAGGTGGAGAACTGGGCTAAAAAATTCAACCAAAACCAAAAACCAAACTCACTGCCTTGAAGTTGGATCTGACTCATAGTGACTCCTCCTTGGGTTTCCAAGGTGGTATCACTATGGAAGTGGATTGCCCAACCTTCCCTTCAAGGAGTGCCCAAGTTTGGTCCAGATTGAACTTCTGTCATGGCTTACCAATTCCCCAAAAGCAAGAGCTCGCCATACATTTTCATGGTGCTAGGCTTCTGCACAAACTTCTGTAGATGAAGCTTCCTAGGTTTGTGACATTCCTTGTGCTGTCCAGTAATTACAGAAGTAGAACTAGGGTTAGATGGACAGTTTAGCAACTAGCTACTGATTCTTCCTCAAATTTATATGAAAATGCACTTGTTCACCTATGAACTTCTGAACTCAGATGTTTACCTGGGTGTCAAGCTCAAGGCAATTCTATCATAAATAAAACCATATACCTCCTGCTATGTTCCAGAGCAACATTTGGAAAGACTGTCTTGCTTGACTTTTCTTTTTGTTTTTTACCTCTGTCTAACTGCAAACTTCTTTATGCCACTATCTTGCAATACTTATTAATATTAGTAATTTTGCCATCAGAAAGTTCTTCTTAAATTTGACATTAAACTCCATGAGACAGTGAGCGTTTTCTCTCTTCCTTATAGGCCTTACACCCACATTCTTAAACACAACATAGATATACATACCCACCCTCACACTGACAGACATTATACTAAGGACACAGGGAAAGACTCTTCAACTCTTTATTTCTTACTATAGAAACTTCTTTACTATAAAAGGTGATCTTATGTTTTTATCCTTTACAGACAGCATGTTGATTTAATCAGGGGCTGAATAGTCTTTCTGGTCATCTCCATTTGGCTATGATCAACCTTTTAGACTGAAATTGCTAGTCAGTCTGGTAAATCAAGTAAATGGCTTGAACTAATTGGTTCTCATGGTCCCTATTGTTATACTAGATTTACATGTAGATACACACTAATTTTGTGACTTCATCTAGCTTCTTAGCTGTCATGTCCACTCTGCTTTAATTTTTATGTCATTATTCATTTTCAATCATTAACAAGTTTTTAAAATGATAGAAAACAAATGCAACAAGTCTGCATTCCAAGAAAGGTGAAGTCATGGGGCATAGAAAGAGAGAAACCATGAATCCATGGACAAGCTACCGTAAATGTCCTTGATGATATGTGACTTTTTTTTTTACCCGGACAGGGTGTGTCTGCCCTGAGCATTAGGACATAGGCAGGTAGTGGGGTGAGGGAGACTTTTTAAGAGATATGGGTCCTGTACACATTGAGTGTATTAAAGATTTAAGGGTTCCTTTGGATCTTTCCATCCAAAGACTATTGTTTTCTTCAAGGTGCTCAGTTACAATGCCTTCTTAAGGCACTGAGAACTCTGATATAATAAGAGTCCAATATAGTCATCTTGCTGGCCTCTAGTTACAACTTCTCATCTCTTCATTTTCTTCCTGAAATAGTTAATACTCATGGTATTTTCAGCAGTGATTGATAATATCACTGTTCTTTCTTCTCCATGGTCTTTTCCCCATTTGATCTGGTTACTTATTCCTCAGATCCTCAGAGTGACTCTCTGAGATCCCAAGGAATGGTAGATTAAGAACGAGACAGAAGTCCCCACTCCCTTGACCCTTGCAAATACCCAAACCAAACATTGAAGTGCATGTGAGAGTGTCTGGCACCTTTAGTAAGATACTAAAGCTCATATGAAATAAATGGGGCAGCCTGGCATAGGTATTCTTGCCATGGGCACCTCAGATGCTTCAGACTGAGTCTGATTCTTAGTTTCCTTCCCTCAGGATGATTACCCCCTTGATCAGAGAATACCAAAGGGACCTTAGGTTCTGCTTGTCCTTCTCAGTGTCTGTGTCTCCTTGGTCTGCTTTAGTCTGAGCTAGGCTTCTTGCACCTCACTAATAGCTGTTCCTTTGACTCACCCACTCTGCCTTCCTAGCATGCGTGGGCATTGCACTCTTTAACTCATGGACATACAGAGCATTTATGTTTACCTGCCACTGAAACAACCTAAGGAAAGTTAGATTATGTAGCTGCAGTCATGTAAATTGGAAACAAAACAAAACAAAAACTCTACTAGCATTCTGATTGAATCCAATCTTTAGAGTTTTCTGAGAGGAAACATGTTCCCTGAAAGGAAATTTACATGGGGGTGGAGAATCTGAGAGTGAAGAGAGGAAAAAGAGAAAGGTCCATTTCAATATAAGCCTGTGTAGGCTAAGTCCACACATACCAAGACCTGGACATGCTCTTGTTTGATTTATTGCAATTCATCAGAACAGTCAAATTGCTATGAAAATCTGCATGCCACCTGGTCTGTAATAAAACAGTCACCAGGGGAATGGACAGATCAAATACTTTCATTCTGGTTCCATTTGTCCTTTACTATATCAATACCAAAGATGAATATGTTATTGAGGTAATTCTCTTGATAATTCATCAACAACTTCTTTAGCTTTCTACTTAGGAAAATCAAGTAAAAATCAAGAACATGAGGCTAAACTTGCCTTCCAGGGAGGCAGCTGTGGTATAATGTGAAGGATGAGGACCTGGGGCCAGGCAGCTTGAGTGCACACCTAACTCTAGTACTGACTAGCTAAATGACCTGGGGCAGTCTTGTTAACCTCTTCACACCTCAGCTTCCTGAGCTGGAGAATAAAGATGGAGGCAATGTTACACATAGCTCACAAGGTTGTCAGGATTAAGTTAGACGATGTCCATAAAGCCCTTGACACAGTACCCAGCCATTCTAAGTGTTCATAAATATAGCTATTAGCATTTTTAAAAAATGATTTATAGTAAAAATATTAAATTCCCAGTAGATGACTACTTTATTTGGGATCATCTGAAGTTTTGGGAGATTAAGAACAACCGGAAAGAATAAAATATACAATGTGGGGGATTTAGAAAGTCAGAGAAGAAAATTAATCACCTATTATCTCCCTGGAGCCCTGACGGTGCAGTGGTTAAGCGCTTGGATTCTAACTGACAGGTTGACAGTCCAAAACTACCAGCCGTTCTGCAGGAGAAAGATATGGGATTACAGCCTTGGAAACCATATGGGGCAGTTCTACCCTGTCCTATAGAGTCACTATGAATTGGAATAGATGTAACAGCAACAGTTTGTTTTTGTTTGCTTGTTTTTTTAAATCTCACTGTCCAGAGATAGAGATAACTCAATAGCTATATTAATATTTGTGTATTTATTATTTCACACACACATACACATACATTTACCTTTATATTTCTAAATAGTTTTATTTATTAACATACACAAATGTACATGTATATACATATGTATTTCATTGAATAGCTATTATACAATGTGTCCTGTTTCTTAGTAACTGGCCTTTTTATTTATGAAAATAGGGTACATTTGGAACATTTTGAATGCCCTCCCTATTCCTCATGGCTCATTTCCTTACTCCTGTCTTACAGGTCCCTACTTCAATGCCTCCCCTCTGATAAGCCTTCCTTGAGCATCCTAAATAAACAGGACTCCCCATCACTTCCTATGCCCTGACCTTGCTTCAGCTTAGAGGAAGCACTTATATTGTCACCTTTATTCTCACAAGAATGTAAGCCTTAGTTACCAGTACATCTCCAGCACCTAGTATAGTGCTGGCTCCAAGTCGCTGCTCCCTAGATGTTTGTGAAATAAATGCATATTTAATTCCATCTTCTTTCTCAGTTGCTCACAGCATTCTACCAACCTTTAGGACAAGTGTTTTAGTCATCTATTAAGGTGCTCTGAGAAAAAGCAAACTAGTTTAAATAGTTTTCCAAACAAAGCATAAAAGAGAAAGGAAGCAATGCTAAAGAAAACACACATGAGGTATTTCCCAGCTGACAAGTCAATTTTTAGTGTGTGCAATTTTGGATCTTCCTTATAACCGCTTTCCTTTGACATTTCACCACTTATTTGTTTCCACCTTGCATACCTAGTTTTTGTTTTGTTTTGTTTATCTGTTTGCTCTACTACTAGAATATGCACTTGTAGGGAGCACAGCCCCAGGGAGCTTCTATGGGCCTTCCATGAGCACCTAGCCTGCTGCCTTGTTTTTGGAAAGGACTGCACAGAAGATTGGGTGGCTGAAGGAATTGTGTCAGCCTTCTACTTTCAATACTCAGATCACACCCTGGAGGGGAAAACTCACTGAAGTTTTACATTTTGGGGTATGGATTTAATTTCCTGGCAAGTGACATTTGATTTAGCTCTAACCCCCAAGCCCTCCTTCCTGCAAATAGACAAAGGCTGTACTGTATCCAATTTACCACAGCTTCAGTTATAAAATATTAATTATAGTTTTTACTATGATAACTTGCTGAAAGGACAATGAATTGTTTCTAGGAGATGAGTTCTTGACGTCACCTCCATAAGGTACAGTGAGCCATGGTGGAGACAGGTTAGAAGGCCAAGATGCATGTCTGGGAAGAATAAAACCCGTTGCCACTGAGTCAATTCCGATTCATAGTGACCCTATACTATGGAGTAGAACTGCCCAATAGGGTTTCCAAGGCTGTAAATCTTTACAGAAGCAAACTGTCACATCCTTCTGCCATGGAGCAGCTGGTGGGTTTGAATCTCTGAGCTTTTGGTTAGCATTTGAGTGCTTAATCACTGTGCCATCAGGGCCCCTTCCCTGGAGGAATAAGGTATCAGTAAAATCAATACATATGGAGGGAAAAGAGAGAACACAACACACATCCTTACAATGTGCAGAGAGCAGTTTGTCAGAAAAGCTTTTTTACACCAAGAGATGGGATGAGGGAGTCACCCCCAGAAGGTTGGGAAGCAGGGTCTGCTCACAAGAGGGGAGAGGTAGATGGGGATGGGGTCCCAAAGAAAAAGAGAGAGGGTTCAGGACCATTCATTCCTATTGCTGTTGCCTAAAATAAGGATAGTCAAGTCAAGGAGAGTAATAGGGATATGAAATAGGTCTGGTGGGTGGAATGCTAAGTGAAAAAGCAGCACGTCCATCTCAGGAGCCCAGGCAGCTGACAGATAAACTTGGGCCTTAGTGAGTTCCCAGGCAGCTGTAAGAGTGTCTGAGATTGTTTGCTGGTGTGTATTTTTCACTTCCGAAGCCGTTTGGGTCTCACATCAGTCCTGACAGTAGGTAAGGGCAAAGACTATGAGTCCCATTTTACAGTTCAAAATGTGAAGAGCCACTGAAGCCCAAAGCTTGGTGACTCTCCAAGGCCGAGGAATAATTCAACAGAGACATTTCACTTTGAAGAGACTGAACAGTATTTTGAGCCAAAGCAAGCCGAGGGCGTCAGGAGATTGGGATCAACCTCTGCCACACCCACCTCTGACTTCAATGGTTCTGGGATCCTGTGATAGGCGTCTTACACCATGGAAGTTATCTGCTTGAAGACAGTCCTGGAGAGAGGCCCTCTGGATGAGAGACACCTCATAGGAGAATTAAAGGAGAAAAGCTTTGGAGGACAGAGTCTACAGAGGGGAAGTTGAGTAGTGGCAACAAAAGTTACCCATCGGCAAAAACAGCTGGGGAGCCATCTGTCTAGGAGAAGCCTCCGGCCCGTTGCATCACACCCCCCCCCCTTTTCTGCATTTGTGAGAGGCCTGGCTGCTGATGGGAGGCAGTTTATGGCAGAGAGAACAGAAGGAAACCAGTTGGCCCTTGTATAACCTTGGCCTCATTAGCATCAAACCAAAGCCCACTGCGCTATTGACTTCTAGTAAATATCCACCCATCAAGAAAATTTCTCCGAGCCCCGCCTCAGGGTGTTCAGACACCAGACAGATCCTTTTTGCTCTGCCATCCCCTGATTTGTGATCCAGGAGCAGCTTTCTAACCGCTCTCCTCCCAGCCCACAACATCCAGCGTTCAAAGCCACTCCATCTTGTGGGGAGGGGAGAGTAGGGAGGAAATGAAGGAAACCACTGCGGTCACCTCCCTGAAAGTCTCCCATTCTCTCGCTCCAGAGGACCAAAAAATAAACCCTAGAAAGGCAGTTCAGCAAGTGAAGTGTACACAATTATATTTCCAACTGCTCTGGAAACCTTTATTTTTGTATAGCAAATGACACATTATCTTTTCGGAGGTCAGGGAATAATGCAGTTGGATTCTTGTAATACTGTGAGAGTTAATGTTTCTATTTGCCATTGTGTCCCGTGGAAAGAAAGGAGGCTGGTCACCTAGGGTTACCACAACACAGCACAGAGATGGTCGAATCCACCACAAGTGCTTTGATAATGTTGGACACTATTGTGTAGATGGTGGCTCCATCCTGGCCCACGCTGCATAATGGGCGTCCGAGTGCTAAGGAGATAAACAATACTATCCTTGGAGTGTCAGAGGTAGGCTCTCCAAAGCTGCATTCATAATTCCTTCTAACTAAAGGACTTCGATTTTTTAATAGTAATTGAAACATATAATTCAATAGAAGTGTCATTCTAATATAGTAATTGCCAAGGAAATTGAGCCATAAAGAAGTACTATAAATTGCAATTTACCTTTATTAGAGTACTTGGAACAGGTAAAGTTTTCTCATCAAGAAAGCACCCCAGATATCTTCCCCTTCCATCTTTTGAATGTTCATCCTCATTCATGCTACCCTCTCAAGCAATGCCTTCGCTGCTTCTTAGATTTCCAATTGGCATATTTGGCCCCTCTTAAAATGCTTATCATTGTGGTGTTTATATTAATTGCTCCAGTAAAAGCTTCATAAAATGATCTTCAGCAAAACTCTTCATTGTCAAATGTCAGCTTCCTAATGTTCTACCTGGAATGTTTGCTTTGCTTTTGTAGTTATAGTGATAGAAAGGTGCTTTGTATATTGAAAGGACTGTGTAAGTATAGGTTGATGTTATTGTGATTTTAAGCATCTTTCTTAAAATGAAACAATCTTTACATTGGTTGTATTATAATACTGCTGAGCTAAGTTGAGGATATAAAGTAGAACAAAAGGAGAAGCCATCTCACTTTCCTGGGGAGGCATTGATTGGAACCATCTGTATTATTATTATTATCATCAATACTTCTGGTTATTGATAGGCAGTGAAGCGCCTCTCCTAATCCTGTGGAAATGCACAACATGCTCATCTTCTCACCCCACCCCCATGATTACGCAAGTGTTTTGTCTCCCTTATTCCTGCCACGGCTTCTGACCTATTGTTACATCCACCTGTCCCTCTTCTTCCACTTTCATCCCAATTTACTTCTAGGAAATACTTGATGTGTGGTACATTCCAGGCAGGAGACCATACTCCAAACCTGCTCTATGTACTAATTAAGGGATGAGAAACAAAGTCAGATCCAGCCCAGAGCTCAGCAGCTTCTTTACTCACAGGAATCACTTGTGATAAGCCTTAGGTTCAGTTAGGAAAGAAAAATCTACAGGAGGGTGAGAGATGACAAAGAAAGAATGGGAGGGGGCAGTAGAAGAAAGGAAGAGGAAGAAATTCCTGGGGAAGAAAAACAAGAGAAGTTAATCACAGAGCTCCAGGACAAATGCTATGGCATGAAGCTATGGGAGCAGGGGGAACTTTATATCTGACCAAGCTGTTAGCTGCCATTGAGTCAGCTTCTGACTCCTGGGCACCCCATGTGCAACAGAACAATTTGCTGCCCAATTGAACACCATCCCTATGATGGGTTGGAGATCAGACCATTGTGATCCACAGGATTCTCTTTGGCTGATTTTCAGAAGTAAATTGCCAGAACTTTCTTCCTAGTCTGCCTTTATCTGGAAGCTCTGCTGAAACCTGTCTGGCATCATAGCAACATGCAAGCCAGTACTGACAGCCAAGTGGTGGCCATGCATGAGGGACATTGGCTGGGAATCCAACCCTGTCCTCCCACATAGAATTTACCACTAAACAAGTAGGGACCTCAATGACATACAAAGTATTTGCCCATTATTATTGTATCTGTATAAAATTTATATTCATGAAGACAAAAAACGAGACTAGATTATGCCAAAAAGTAGATGTGTTAAATTGCTGGGATTATAAGTATTATTTTTCATTTGCTGCATTTTTATTTTGTTCTGTGTTTGTAATAGAAAAGTGGAAGAAGTGAGGTGTTTTAAGGGAGAAATGCTAGCAGCACAGCCATAGCTGCTCCTTATAAGCTCCTCCAACACCCTAGACCCTTAACTCTCTAGATCCAAGATGCCTGTGTTAGGCTAAAAACTTACTCTGGCCTTCCAAGTCCATAGGTTTGGAGTGAGGCAAAGGGAATCTGAAGCTTCAGCTTAGTTGAATGTCGCCTGCTGTCCTCCCTCAGAGCCCACTAGGCTTGCAAGTTGAGCAGTGGAACAGTGGAAGCCAGTGAAGAGTTTGAAATAAGGATGTGCTGATCTTGAAGGTCCTGATTAGAATTCCCCTGTAAGTTAAATGTTGCAAGGAATACCCCATTACAGCTCTTAAGTGAATCTTCCTGGATGTTTGGATTGAACTTCTTTTAATTGAATTTTTTTCCTCTTGTTTTTCCCAATGTTGTTTGTATGCACAACCATCTTCCATGGCAGCACATATATTGCAATTTGCACCACACTAAGCAAGTGAGTTGGCCCTGCAACATGATGGCACAAAAAGCCAAAAATATCCCATTGTCAGGAAGAGAATATGGTTAAGTACAAAGACCTTGGGCTCTGAAGTAACCCAGGCTTGAGTTCTCATCTCCATTTGGTCATTTAGTTAAGCTTCCTCTGAAGGAAGATTGGGCAATCTACTTCCACAGTGATACTGCCTCAGAAACCCAAGGAAGGGTCTCTGTGAGTTGGATCCAACTGCATGGGCATATAACAACAACAACAAGAAGTTAGGTTAATTGGGGGTAATTAACTTGCCTCATTGGATTGCTTTGAGAATTAAAGAGTAATGTCTATTAAGAAGCCCTGATAGTACAGTGCTTAGGCACATAGTTTCCAACAAGAAAAAGATCAGCTATTCAAACCACTAGCCACTCAGAGAGAATGATGAGGCAGTCTGCTTCTGTACATATTTACAGTTTTGGAAACCCTGTGGGGCAGTTCTACTCTGCCCTACAGGGTCACTATGAGGAGGAATCAACTAGATGGAAATGCATTAGTGTCTGTAATGTGTGGTCCACACTGTAATACTCAACAGGCGTGGTTTACACTTCCTTCAGACCCGAGTATTTCCATTCATTCCTGTTCACTCCAGGGTATCTCTTCTACTCCAAGAGAATGTAGAGGTGATATTATCGTGTGCATATGGATATGCCACTGGCTAAATTGTCTTTTGAAATATTCTAGGCACATAGTCAGCTGAAGGGATTAGGTGAGGAGAGGCAACTCAGGCCCTCCCAGAGTGGCAGACCGGAAGAGCAGGAGGTAGGGGATAAAAAGCCAGGAACCCAGACAGAAGAGCAGTCAGCCCCAGGTTTACAGGTGAGGAGAGACAACTCAGGGACACCTGAAGTAGCAAGTGGGAAGAGCAGGAGAAAGGGGTTTAAACTCCAGGAAGCCAGAGAAAAGAGCAGTCAGCCAAAGGGATTAGGTGAGGAGGGGCAACTCAGGCCCGCCCAGAGTAGCAGGTCGGAAGAGCAGGAGGAAGGGGATAAAAAGCCAGGAACCCGGACAGAGGAGCAGTCAGCCCCAGGGACAACTCAGGGATGCACAAAACAGCAGGGC
>NW_006921600.1:8733449-8759352 GCF_000298275.1 Orycteropus afer afer
TCCTTGGAAGCAAGAATGGCCAGACTTCGTCTCACCTATTTTGGTCATGTTGTCAGAAGGGACTATTCCCTGGAGAAGGATGTCATGCTTGGTAGGGTGGAGGGTTGATGAAGGAGGGGGAGGCCTTCAACGGGATGGATCGACACGGTGGCTGCGATGATGGGCTCAAGTATAGCAGGGATTGTGGGGCTGGCACGGGATTGGGCAGTGTTTCGTTGTGCTGTGCATGGGGTCGCTATGAGTCGGAAACGACTCGACGGCACTTAACAACAACAACAACAGGCACATACAAATACAAAGTCTTGTAAAGCACACTTGCTTGGCAAGCTCCAATATCTCTGGAGGAACACTCACTGGACTAACAAGGAGTTCCAGGTCCAAGTACAAAACCCACACAGATTAAGTGACCTTGTATAAAACAATTTATGTCTTAGGACCTCAGTTTTCTCATCCATAAAATGATAGGATCAGATTTGTTGTTGTTATTAGGTGCCGTCGAGTCAGTTCTGACTCATAACAACGCTTTGTACAACAGAACAAAACACTACCCAGTCCTGTGCCAGCCTCACAATCCTTGCTAGACCTGAGCCCATTGTTGCAGCCACTGTGTTAATCTATCTCATTCAGGGCCTTCCCCTTTTTTGTTGACCCTGCACTTTACCAAGCATGATATCCTTCTCCAGGGGATGGTCCCTTATAACAACATCATCAAAGTTGACAAAGTCTGGCCATTCTCACTTCCAAGGAGCATTCCAGCTGCACTTCTTCCAGGACAGATTTGTTTGTTCTTTTGGCAGTCCATGGTACTTTTCAGTATTCTTCATCAGCACTACAACTCAAAAGCATCGACTCTTCTTCAGTCTTCCTTGTTCATTGTCCAGCTCTCACATACACATGAGGTGATTGAAAATACCATGGCCTGGGTTAGGCACACCTTAGTCTTCAAGGAGCATCTTTGCTCTTCAGCATTTGAAAGAGGTCTTCTGCAGCAGATTTTCCCAGTGCAATACATCATCTGATGTCTTGACTGCTGTTTCCTTTGGTGTTGATTGTGAAACCAAGTAATATGAAATCTTTGACAACTTCAATGTTTTCTCCGTTTATTGTGATCCTGCTTATTGATCCAGTTGTGAGGATTTTCATTTTCTTCATGTTGAGATGTAATCCATACTGCAGACAGAAGTCTTTAATCTTCATTTTTAAGTGCTTCTAGTCATCCTCACTTTCAGCAACCAAAGTTGTGTCATCTGGGTATTTAGGTTGTTACTGAGTCTTCCTCTGATCCTGATGCCACATTCTTCTTCATATAGCCCAGCTTCTTGGATTATTTTTTCATCATACAGATTGAGTAAATATGGTGAAAGGATACAACCCTGACACACTCCCTTCCTGATTTTAAACCATGCAGTATCCCTTGTTCTGATCAAATGACAGCCTCCTGGTCTACGTACAGGTTCCTCATGAGCACAATCAAGTGTTCTAGAATCCCCATTCTTCTCAATGTTATCCATAATTTGTTATGATCCACACAATCTAATGCTTTTGCATACTCAGTAAAACACATTTGGTATTCTTTGCTTTGAGCCAAGATCCATCTGACGTCAGGAATGATATCCCTCATTCCATGTCCTCTTCCGAATCCAGCTTGCGTATCTGTTAGTTCTCTGTCAATATACTGTTGCAACTGTCTTTGAATTATCTTCAGCAAGATTTTACTTGCATGTGATATTAATAATATTGTTCAATAATTTCCATATTCTGTGGGATCACCTTTCTTTGAAATGGGTACAAATATTGATCTTTTCCAGTCAGTTAGCCACGAAGTTGTCTTCCAAATGTCTTGACGTAGACAAGTGAGTGCCTTCAGTGCAGCATCTGTTTGTTGCAACATCTCAATGGGTATTCCATCAATTCCTGGAGCCTTGTTTTTCACCAATTCATTCAGTGCAGCTTTGTCTTCTTCCTTCAATACCATTGGTTCTTGATCATATGCCACCTCCTGAAATGGATGAACATCAACCAATTATTTTTGCTACAGTGAGTCTGTATTCCTTCCATCTTCTTTTGATATTTCCTGCATCATTCAATATATTGCCCACAGGATGTTTCAATATTGCAACTCGAGGCTTGATTTTTTTCTTTAGTTCTTTCAGTTTGAGAAATGCCAAGTATGTTCTTCTCTTCTGGTTTTTTAATTCCAGATCTTTGCACATTTCATTATGACAATTGACTTTGTCTTCTCAGCTACTCTTTGAAATTTCTTCAGCTCTTTTATCTTGTCATTTCTTCCATTTACTTTAACTACTCTTCGTTCAAGGACAGGTTTCAGAGTGTCTTCTGACATCCATTTTGGTCTTTTCTTCCTTTCCTGTTTTTTTAATGACCTTTTACTTTCTTCATGGAAAGAAATTCCTCTGGTTTTTAGTCATTGGTGTTCAATACATCAAATCTATTCTTTAGATGGTCTCTAAATTAAGGAGGGATATAATCAAAGTCATATTTTGACATTCGTGGACTTGTTTCAATTGTCTTCAGCTTCAACTTGAACTTGCATATGAGCAACTGATGGTCTGTTCCACAATCAGCTCCTGGCCTTGTTTTGGCTGAAGATATTGAGCTTTTCCATTGTTTCTTTCCAGAGATGTAGTCAGTCTTATTCCTGTGTATTCCATCTGGCGAAGTTCACATGTTTAGCCATCATTTGTGTTGTTGAAAAAAGATATTTGCAATGCATAAGTCATTGGTTTTGCAAAATTCTATCATGCAATCTCCAGTATTATTTCTATCACCAAGGCCGTGTTTTCGAACTACTGGTGATTCTTCTTTGTTTCCAACTTTTGCATTCCAATCACCAGTGATAATCAACACATCTTGATTGCATATTTGGTCAGTTTCAGACTGCAGAATTTGGTAAAAATCTTCAATTTCCTCATCATTGGCTTTGGTGGTTGGTGCATAAATCTGAATAATAGTCATATTAACTGGTCTTCCTCGTAGGCGTATGGATATTATCCTATCACTGACAGCACTGTACTTCAGGACAGATCTTGAAGCATTTCTTGTGGTGATAAATGTCAGGCTGTTCCTCTTCAATTTGTCATTCCCGGCATAGTAGATCATATGGTTGTCTGATTCAAAATGGCCAAAACCAGTCCATTTCAGCTCACTAATGCCTAGGATATTGATCTTTATGCGTTTTATTTCATTTTTGACAATTTCCAGTTTTCCTACATTCCTACTGCCTACATTCCTTGTTCTGATTTTTAATGGATGTTTGCAGCTCTTTCTTCTCATTTTGAGAATAGGTGTGAGTTGTGTCATTTTGAGATGTGCCATATCAGCAATTGGAGGTCCCAAAAGTCTTACTCCATTCACATCATTAAAGTTGGCTCTACTCTGAGGAGGCATTTTGAGTGTCTTCTGACCTAAGGGGCTCATCTTCTGGCACTATATTGGACAATTTTTCAGGGCTATTTATAAAGTTTTCCAGTAATATATCATACAGTGTTTCACTGCTATTTATAAGGTTTTCACTGGCCGCTATGAGTCAGGTCCAACTTGATATCACATAACAACAACAATAACATTCTTTGAGAAGTGGATGGCCCCATCCTTCTTCTGAATCTTTCTTAGTCTGGAAGCTCCACTGAAACCTGTCCACCATGGATGAGCCTGCTATTATTTGAAATACTGGTAACATAGATAGCCTCCAGCATCACAGCAACACACAAGCCACCACAAGCATGACAAACTGTAGATGAGTGGTGAGGGTCAGATTTAGGAATTTTTAAAAGCAGCAGGAATTTTTAGCTGCACTCTGTGTTCAAACTTAATCTTATGGGAAACAGAAATACTCTCGTTGCAGCAGGGGCAGGTAGTGGGGTGAGTGGGCTCTTGGTGCCTGGTGAACCTCTCCCAACTCTACTGCTCTTGCTCCCTGTGGTGAAATCTGAGACTCATCTGCAAGTCCACATAGTGAAAATGTAAACTACAGTGTGTTAAATGCCATGGAGCCACTTAGAAAGCTAGCATTCAACCATTTTAAATGTTTTTATTTTATGTGGTCACAAGATATGATTATTTTATTTATTTATTTACTTTGAAAAATATTGTCAATATAGATCAAAGCATAGTACCAAATCTGTTTGTTCACTTCTGTGTTTGGATATTTATAAAATATTGTGCTCTTGATCTCGCTTTACTGAATGCCGTTGATTTTCTCTTTCTCTTCTTTTTATTTTTTAAATTATGATTTGGATGAAAGTTTACAGACAGATTGGTTTTCCATTCATACACTTGTTTGGGACATTCATTACAATCCCCACAATATAACAGCACTCTTCCCACTTTCTCCCTGTGTTTATCATTTCCCTTCACCCTTCTTCCCTATCCCTTCCTCTCTTCTGATTTTTATCCCTGGATAAATGTTGCCCTTTTCATCTCATAAGGTTGATTATTACAAGTGCATAGCTTCCTGGTATTATTGTTCACCTTCTAGGGCTGTCTATTGTTTGGCTGAAGGTGAGCCATGGGTTAAGTTCAATTACAGGCTTGAAGGGTGTCTAAAGGTCATAGTCTTGGGGGTTCCACCTGTGTCCATCAGACCAGTAAGCCTGATCTTTTTGAGTTTTTTTTTTTTTTTTTTCATTTTGAGTTTTGTTCCACATTTTTCTCCCATTTTATCTGGGACCTCTTACTGTGGTCCCTTTTAGAAAAGTCAGCAGTGGTAACTAACCAGGCACCATCTAGTTCTTCTGGTCTCAGGGGCCATTAGTTCTTTGGCCTGTTTCCTTATATCTTTTATTTTCTTCACTCTTCTTTGCTCTGGACAGGGAGAAACCAATAATTGTACCTTAGATAGCTGCGCACAAGCTTTTAAGACCCTAGTTGCTACTCACCAAAGTAGGATGTAGAATGCTATCTTTGTGGACTATAGTATGCCACTTAACCTCAGTGTCCCTCAAGACTATCTTCCAGAGAACTCAGGTTAGTGACTCATTCCCTCAAAATGTTTGGTTATGGCTAAGGTTTCATAACTTTGCCCCTTGTATTCTCTACCATATCATGGATATATTTATAGCACATATAAATATATATGTAGAGTTATCCTCTGTTAAACCTATATATGTTCATGGGTATAGTCCCATTCACCTTCCCACCCATGTTCAAGTTGCATGTCTATCTGTATATCCACTTGTATTTTATTGTTATTAATGTTATTGTAGGATTATGTGTGTGATAGTATTCATCTTTCTTGCCTTTAACTCTTGTGTTCTCCCAGCACTAGACTTGATCATTTTATTGCATATTGTCTTCCCCTTCACCCAAGTTAATACCTGTCTATCCTCCCTTCCTTCCCCTCCTCACCCATGGTAACCTTTAAATAATGATTCTTTCTCTTTGTAAACATTTTCTTGACTTTTTACAGTAGTGGTCTCATACAGTATTTGTCCTTTTATGATTGACTAATTTCACTCAGCATAATATCCTCTAGGTTCATCCATGTTATGAGGTGTTTTACAGATTCACCATTATTCTTTAACATTATGTCATATTCCATTGTGTAAATGTACCATAGTTTAACTTTTTTTTTATTAAATATCCCACTCTTGAACTTGCTTTACTGAATGTCTGTACTTTTATTTCTTTTCTTCTTGTTTTATTTTTCCTTCCTGATTGTTTTACTTTCTTTCATTCTTGCTCTTTTCAAAAAGGAATCCCTCATCTTACTGATAATCTTCATTATTCATTTCCTCGCTGACTTAATTCCCCTAATTGATTTGCATATTTGGAAATGAGAAAGGAGCAGGTAGATCACACTTTGGATGCTCCTTATCTCCCTAATGGTATTTCTCTTTCAGATTCCTGTTTCAATCCCATGTTTTACAGACCATTGACAACAGCATTACCTTGGATGCTTTTTAAAGATAAGCACAGATTCCTGGATCTTATATCTACTGGAACAAAATCTTTGAGGTTCAGAGAAGTATGTGATAAAAACTGATTTCTCCTCTACTTAGGAAGAAAGGCCTGGTGATGTACTTCTGAAAATTAGCCGACAAAAACATTATGGAGTGCAACAGAACATTGTCTGATTTTCTTGCTTTGGACACATCATTAGGAGGGACCAATCATTGGAGGAGAACCTCATGTGTGACAAAGTAAAGGGCCAGTGAGGGTGAGGGAGACCTTGGTGAGATGAATTGGCATAGTAGCTGCAATGATGGATTTGAATGTGCAGGTGATTATAAGGATGATGCAGGTTAGGGCAACATTTTGTCCTGTTGTATGTAAGATCACCTTGAGTCAGAGTTGACTCAATGGCATCTATCTATCTATCTATCAAGTTCAAGAACTACCTACCAAATACCTTTCCCTAGTTTCTCCCATTTCCCCCATCTCCAGCTTCTCAGCTTCTTTCCCCTCAGTTTTCATCCTAATTACCAGCTAACTGGTGGATGTCACTGCTACTTAAATGCACTCCACTCTGGATCCCTAATCATGCCCATTGTGCTCCTCAAAGCTAAGTCAAGAATTGCTGCCTTTTTATTTCCCTCTCTATATATATTGTAGAAGGAAGCAGGTCCCTGCTGCTTTTGTTGTCTCTACTTCTGGGCTGAGCTCCATTTGCTGGTGAACGGGGCTTATCTTCACTCTCCCCCTCTAAATACTGCAACATTCAGCATCCTTTCATGTCTGTGCTTTTAAAGTAAATCTTTGGACAATTAAAGATATGAAATGGCTAAATAGAGTTCTGCAGGCGTTGTTCTCTCCTTTTTAAAGGTTTAATCACACTTAATGGCTCTCTTCAAAACTTGAATTTTCCATTTTGGTGTTTTGACTCCATTGAAAGAGTTTACTAATATTCTTTCAAAAGTATTCCCTGCTCAAATGAGCTATTCAATAAAGTTTTATGCCATGCTATAGGACTTACGCTAAATGGAAAATAATATAAAGAGAGATCAGAGTTGGGGATGCCATTTCTTTCTACAGGTTTTGCTAGTCAAACTATAATCACCAATATAGTGTCCATTAAAAGTTGGTGTGAAGGAACAAGAATTATCATTTTGACATAAGGGAAACTATTTCAAATGCAATTTCAATACCCCCTTTTCCTTGAAGAAATTTTATTGTTGAGTCTTTGAGTCTATAAATAAGATTGTACTACAAATTGACCTTCCTCCCCACCCCATCCCTTCTTACTTCCCTCCCTCCCTTCCTTCTCCCTTCTCCTCCTCTCTATTTTTTCTTCCTGAAGAGTGATGGAGAAGAGTAGGTGAAAGTGAAACGAATTTCATTTTATGAGTAATATTTTTACCACCATATTGTTGTAAAGAAATTGTATTGACTACTCCTAGTCTTTGTTCTGGGAGGGAGCTCTGGTAGCATAGTGGCTAAAGCACTTGACTGCTAACCAGAAGGCTGGCGGTTCAAACCCACCAGCCACTCCTCGGAAGGAAGGTTGGGCAATCCTACTTCCGTAGTGATACTGCCTCGGAAACCCAAGGAGGGGTCGCTATGAGTCGGGGCCGACTCGACGGCAAACAACAACAACAACAACAACAGTCTTTGTTCTGCTGAGCTATGTCTTGTTCCTACATGTCACTATGAGGAGTAGGAAGCTGACTGAAAACGGAGTCTCCCCTGTGGCATTCTCAGAGTTCAAATGATAAAATTTGCCACTGGAAAGGGAAACTTAATGGGAAATAAAAGTCAGTGCTCCCTGACAGCACCTTTACCAACCCACAAACCTGGTGTTCTAAGTGATATGGATATATATGTGGTACAAATGAGATATGTTGACTCAGATAAGGAAAAGAAACACTAAGTGTCTATGACCTAATATGGACTTCCCTTCTTCTTGCCTGCCTGTTGCATACCTGCCTTCTGCCTCCTTCATTCTTTCTTCCTAGAAGAATCCATTGTGCACTTGCAACATGCCCAATAGTGTGCTAAGTGCTAGGACAAGGATAAGAGAACCATGACCTGACCTTGAGGAGTTAAACATTTGGATAAGGGAATAAAAAATAATCTAAGTCATGGAAAAAGCAAGGATAACATGATTTATGATCCATTCACTAATGATGTGATATCTGGGAAGTCATTTAACTTCTCTGAGACTCAATGTTTCTCATATTTTCTCTGAGACTGTGAAGAGGATTGCTGAGATCAAATAGCATGTATCGCTATCTGAAAGTATCTCATTCATTTATATGCTTGTTATTTTATACCCCACCCCCAATGTAAGCTATGAGAGTAGCACCCTTGGCTAATTATTCACCTCTGTATCTTCAGTGGTTAGGACAATGGCTAGAAAAAAGTAGACAATAAATAATCACTGAGTGATTCATATATTATAATTAAAGACATATTTATGAAGAAGGCTGAACTACTGACCTTGATCTGTCACTATAGGCTTGGTAGGATTTATTTAGACCAGAGGAGGGGAGAGGGTGTCTCAAGATAGGAATATAGGGAACACAATGAGATTAAGCAAGTTCTATTTCAAAGATATTGAAGAGATCAGTTTGCATTGAGAAGGAATGTGATGTTCTCTGAAATAAAGGAATTTGAGTTAGATTCTGAAAGGCCTTAGATGCCAGAATTAACCAGTGGTGAGAGATTGAAAGGTACTGATTAGGGATGTTACTTGAAGAAAGTAAAGTAATATTTCAGAAAAAGTAATCAGGTTGCAATATACAAGTCTGGAGATGGCAGAGAAATATAATAGAAGGACATCGTCATAACTAAGATATCAGGTAACAAGGCCTAGAATCATGGAAATGGGACTCTAAAGAAAAGATAGAATTAAGAGCTACTAGCAAGAATCAATGGAGCTGGGTGACTGAGGAGCTATGAAAAGATGACAAAGAAGAAAGCATTTAAGATATGAAAACTGTATCTTGTAGCATAAATAGAAATAGAGAAATGGGGAGGAGAGCCCATTTTTTGAGAAAAATGTATTATTATTTTTTTTTTTTTTTAGCTCTTTTGAGGTATTGGTAGAATATTTAGGTGGAAATACCAGCAGGTACGGAAACTGGAGAAAGGAGCAGAAATCAGAGCTAAAGATAAGTGATGTGAAAGTCATTCCCTTGGAAGTGACAGAGAAAATCATGGTAGGAGATGATTTCTCTGAGGAATATGGAAGGATGAATAAAAGTCCAAGAGAAGAACTTGGTAAAACAAGTCAATTAGGAGTGAGAGGAGGAAGAGGAATAAGATGGAAATAGAAGTCGCTAAGAAGGTATAAGAACTAGAACCAGGGAAGAGATTTTTCAGGCAAATGAGATAGGATATTGAAAACATCTAGTACTGTGTCATATTAACTGGTCTTCCTTGTCTTATTCTATCAGTGACAGCATTATGCTTCAGGATAGATCCTGATATATTCTTTTTTGACAATGAGTGTGTTGCTGCTCCTCTTCAGTTTGTCATTTCTGGCATAGTAGACCATATGATTAAAACATATTATTCAAATCGACCCACAAACCACTAATGCCAAATATGAAAAATTGAAGATTTCTACCAACTTCTACAGTGAAATTGATCAAGCACACAATCAAGATACATCAATATTTACTGGTGATTGGAATGTTCCTTACAAGCAAAGATGGTGAAATTTCATTTGGACCTGTTATCTGTGTTCAAAGGGATAATCTCTGAAGAAAGCCATCATACTTGGTAAAGGAAAGAGTCAGTGCAAAAGAGAAAGTCCCTTAATGAAGTGGATTGGCATAGTGTCTGCAATAATGGGCTCAAACCTAGCAATGATTCTAAGGATGGTGCAGGACTGGTCAGTGTTTTATTCTGTAGTACATAGGACCACTATGAAAAAAATAAAACCAAACCCACTGCCATCAAGTCAGTTCTGACTCATAACGACCCTCACTGGATTTCCAAGGCTGTAAATCTTTATGGATGTAGACTACCTCATCTTTCTCCTGCAGAGCAACTGGTGAGTTTCCCATGGAGCAGCTGGTGAGTTTGAACCACTGACCTTTTGGTTAGCAGCCAAATGCCTTACCCACTACACTGCTAGAGCTCCTTGGGGGCACTATGAGTTGGAACCAACTCAATGGCACCTAATAACAGCAACAACAATAGAATTGTGCCTAGGTAATTATATGTAAATAGAATAGGGATCATTATTATAAAAAATACTTATTATGTATGAAGGAAAGATCAATAATATCTAGTGCTACAGAGAAAATATAAAAGAGATTAAAAAGTTAGAAAATTTCTTAGAATCTGACCTCTAGAAAGTCCTTGAGAAGAACAAGAGAGAGACTGAAAGATTTTTCTATGTGTGACTTATTTCACAGAGTAATTTTACACATTTTCAGCCTTGCTATAAGGGCACATGCTGGAAAATCCAGTGTTCCCTTATCATCTCCAATCCACAAGGAATGTCACACGGGGAAGTCTTTACACACCATGTGATGGCAGCCCAGTTTGTGTTCTTGATTATAAGCTGGTCAACAGAGTTACTGATTAATTTCACCCAATGCAAGAAGAGCAACTGGTTTCTTGTCTCTGACACCTGCCATCATCACTTTTTTTGCTTTGCCTTCTTCTGGGACCAAGATCTCACAAACAACATGCTTTCATGACTCAAGAAATAAATAAAATAAAATATTAAGCAAGCTTTCACAAGTGCTAAACTTCTACAAAATCCAATTTCATTCCCAGACAGACATGTTGGAAAGTTGGGTTCTGTTACATATAGAGCTGCTCTAACAATTAAATATGCTAAGCTGTTGGATGGCTAGTTGGTAACATTTAAAAATATCCCTTTCTCCAAGACACTTCCCCTCGTCTGTTAATTTAGGTTTTAAATTCCCTTAAAGGGTATAAGGCCCTAATTTACAAGTAGAGATCAATACAGGGACTATATTGTATTCACACTCCCACTCTCTAGTATTTTAACTAATCCTAAGAAAGAAATGACTTATAGTATACAGTAAAACTATAAAATGACTTTATAAGAAGATTGATCAGAGTATCCCTAAATAATGGGAGTGGGTTCAAGTTTCTAGTACCTGTTCTGATGTTGGGCTTTGGACAAGGAGTAGGGGATTGAACTCAGGTGCCTGAGGTTCATTTGTTTATTTAGTTGAGGGAAGTTTCAATTAATCCAACACTAGGTGCCTAGGGCAGATCTACACTGGGTGCTGGAAATGCAGAGGTATTGAAAGCAAAACCTCTAGAGGGATTTGAGCAGTGTCTAGTCACCTAGCATTGTTGTAACTCAAATACCACAAGTCAAAAAAAAAAAAAAAAAACTTACTGCTATGGAGTCAATTATGACTCATAACTACCCTTCCTTGGGTTTCTGAGGTGGTATGGTATCTCTACAGAAGGAGATTGCCTAATCTTCCTTCCAAGAAGTGGCTGGTAGGTTTGAACCACCAGCCTTCTGGTTAGCAGTCAAATGCCTTAGGTGCTACACCACCAGAGCTCCTGAAATACCACAAGTGCTGGCTTTAAAGAACAGAAATTTATTTTCTCACAGTTCAGGAGGCAAAAAGTCCCAGTTCAGAGTGTGGCTCTAGGGAGAGGCCCTTCCTTGTCTATTTCAGCTTCTAGTTGCTTCCAGAAATCTGTGTAGAAGCCTCTGTTTCCATCATGTGGCATCTTCTCCCTGTGTGTGTCTCTGTGTATATTCTTCTCTCTTTATAACTCAGAAGTGGTTAGATTTAGAGCCCACCCTACATAGGTAGAATATACCCCTCATGAATTTAGAGACCATCTAAAGAACAGATTTGATGCATTGAACACCAATGACTGAAAACCAGAAGAATTGTGGGATGACATCAAGAGCATCATCCATGAAGAAATCAAGAAGTCATTAAAAAGATGATAAAGAAAGAAAGAAAAGACCAAAGTGCATGTCAGAAGAGACTCTGAAACTGGCCCTTGAGTAAAGAGTAGCTAAAGCAAATGGAAGAAATGACAAGATAAAAGAGTTGAACAAAAGATTTCAAAGAGCAGTTTGAGAAGACAAAGCCA
The DNA here is from genome assembly GCF_000298275.1 of Orycteropus afer afer. Classification (NCBI taxonomy): domain Eukaryota; kingdom Metazoa; phylum Chordata; class Mammalia; order Tubulidentata; family Orycteropodidae; genus Orycteropus; species Orycteropus afer. The sequence goes on from NW_006921600.1 coordinate 8,745,462, forward strand.
ATTACTATAATGAAATGTGTAAAGACTTGGAGTTAGAAAACCAAAAGGGAAGAATATGCTCAGCATTTCTCAAGCTGAAAGAACTGAGGAAAAAAATTAAGCCTTGAGTTGCAATATTGAAAGATTCTATGGGCAAAATATTGAATGATACAGGAAGCACCAAAAGAAGATAGAAGGAATACACAGAATCACTATACCAAAAAGAACTGGTCAATCTTCATCCATTTCAGGAGGTGGGATATGTTCAAGAACCAATGGTACTGAAGGAAGAAGTTGAAGCTGCACTGAAAGAATTGGCAAAGAAGAAGGCTCCAAGAATTGAGAGAAATACCCATTAAGATGTTACAACAAATGGATGCCCTGCTGGAGGCCCTCACTTGGTTATGCCAAGAGATTTGGAAGACAGCAACCTGGTCAACTGATTGGAAGAGATCCATATTTGTACCCATTCCAAAGAAAGATGATACCACAGAATGTGGAAATTATCAAACAATATCATTAATATTGCATGCAAGTAAAATCTTACTGAAGATAATTCAAAAATGGTTGCAGCAGTATATTGATAGAGAACTTCCAGAAATGCAAGCTAGATTCAGAAGAGGATGTGGAATGAGGGATATAATTGCTGATATCTTGGCTCAAAGCAAAGAATACCAGAAAGATGTTTACTTGTGTTTTATTGACTGCACAAAAATATTTGATTGTGTAGATCATAACAAATTGTGGATAACATTGAGAAGAATGGGAATTCCAGAACACTTAACTATACTCATGAGAAACCTGTACATAGGCCAGGAGCCTGTTGTTTGAACAGAGAAAGGGAACACTACATGGTTTAAAATCAAGAAAAGAGTGCATTAGGGTTGTATCCTTTCACTGTACTTATTCAATGTCTATGCTGAGCAAATAATCTGAGAAGATGGACTATATGAAGAAGAATGTGGCATTAAGATTAGAGGAAGAATCATTAACAACCTGTGATACTCTGGTGACACAACTTTGCTTGTTGCAAGTGAGGATGACGTGAAGTACTTACTGATAAAGATTGAAGAATACAGTCTGCGGTATGGATTACATCTCAATATAAAGAAAACAAACATCCTCACAACTGGTCCTATAAGCAACCTTATGATAAATGGTGAAAAGATTGATATTGTCAAAGACTACACATTACTTGGTTTTATAATCAATGCCAATGGAAGCAGCAGTCAGGACATTAGACGACATATGTTGTTGTTGTTGTTTGCTGTCGAGTTGGCCCCGACTCATAGTGACCCCTCCTTGGGTTTCTGAGGCAGTATCACTACGGAAGTAGGATTGCCCAACCTTAGCACTGGGAAAATCAGCTACAAAGGACCTCTTCCAAGTGCTGAAGAGCAAAGATGTCTCCTTGAGGACTAAGGTGCACCTGACACAAGCCATGGTATTTTCAATTGCCTCATATGCATATGAGAACTGGACAATGAATAAGGAAGACTGAAGAAGAATTAATACTTTTGAGCTGTGGTGTTGGTGAAGAATGCTGTAAGTACCGTGGCCTACTAAAAGACCTAACAGGTCTGTCCTGGAGAAAGTGCAGCCAGAATGCTCCTTGGAGGCGAGAATGGCCAGACTTCGTCTCACATACTTTGGTCATGTTGTCAGAAGGGACCATTCCCTGGAGAAGGATGTCATGCTTGGTAAGGTGGAGGGTCGACAAAAGAGGAGAAGGGCCCTCAACGAGATGGATTGACACAGTGGCAGCAGCGATGGGCTCAAATATAGCAGAAATTATGGAGCTGGCTCAGGACTGGATGGTGCTTTCTTCTGCTGTGCATAGGATCACTATGAGTCAGAGATGACTCGATGGTACCTAACAACAACAACAACTACATAGGTATGCCCTAATTAACATAACAAAGAAAATCCTATTTCCAAATTGTATTTTATTTACAGATATAAGTGCCAAGATTTCAATACATATTCTGGAGTGGAGGTAGGGAGGGACATAATTCAGTCCATAACAAGGAGAGCTGCTGCTCTCAGAGGCTCAGACTCCATGAATACTGTGGGAATGTCCTGCCTTAACGGTTTCTCCCCATCTCCATTCTCTCTTCTCTGAGGAGGAATGGAGGGCAAATGGTAACTGTCAGAGAAGACTAAGGATGGCTTATGGTGCTTGTTAAAACTTTCAGGTCAGCTCCCCCCCCGCTCCCCCCACCATCAAGACTAAACAGAGGGCAGGCTTAGGACCTTCCAGGGATTGGGGCCCACCAACACTCTAGTAGGAACCTGGTACTTACAGATGACCTTCAACAAAGTTGCAGTGGAGGAAGGTGTCTGGGGGCTGGTGTCCTAGTGCATGCAGAGAGGCCTGGGCACTTGCTGGAGTGGACCAGCAAAGTCAGTGGAGACCAGAGGGTGAAAGCCACCCACTCATAAGAAGCTTTTCTGAATGGAAATGGCCTACTTCTCACTAGTCTCTTGAAGTGCGTTGTTGTTTTTAGTTGCCATTGAGTCCGCTCCAACTCAGAGTGACATTCCATATAACAAACAAAACAAAACTTTGCCAGTCCAGCATCATCTTCACAATTGTTGACATACTGGAGTCCATTGTTGTGGCTATCATGTCAGTCTATCTCATGGAGTGTTGTCCTTTCTGTGATCTTCTGCTTTACCAATCACGATATTGTTATTTAGTAATTTGTCTTTCCTGATGACCTGTTTAAAGTAAAGAAGATGAAATGTCTCTATCCTTACTTCTAAGGAGGAAGTAGAGGGTAGAGGAAAGGCTGACTGCAATGACTGAACGGAAGGAACTCATCTCACGTTTGATTTTCCAGAGCCTTATTGGAAAGGCAGGGTTTTCAACCTTGAGCTTGAGTTGATTCTCTTCCACTTTCATTCTCTGGAGTGTAATCTTGGGAGGAACAAATACTCTAGTATGTACCCAGGGGTTACAGTGTTCAGGGATTTGCATTAACTTCTCCACTCCTCATCATCCAACAGTATTCACAGAAAAGCTGTCAGAGGTACCCACACAGAGGGGACTGAGAAGGGCTTGGATGTATTTGGGAACTAAATCTTGATTTTGCTTGGGCTTATGAGGCATTGGTATCACATAAAATAACAACAACAACAAAAAAAAAAATTCACTGCCATTGAGTAGATTCTACTCATAGTGACCCCTCCTTGGGTTTCCAAGACAGTACCTCTATGAAAGTAGATTGCCCAATCTTCCTTCCTTCCATGGAGTGTTTTTTGGGTTTGAACCACCAGCCTTCTGGTTAGCAGTCAAATGCCTTAGGCACTATACCACCAGAGCTCCTCTGGGATCACACAGAGGAGGTAAAATAAGGGTTGTTTTTTAATTTGATCTCATCTGTGTTTTCTGTTCCTCAAACTCTGATAACAGAGGTTTGCTTATAAGAGGGTTTGGTAGAGGATGGAAAGCAGGCTGATCCTGGGCCCATTAATGTTGGAGAAGGAGGCACCCCAGAATGGGAGGAGAAGGAAGGGCAAGGGAGCAGGGTAAAAATAAACCTTGCTGACTGTACAGTGGATTGCCCCAGGTCAGTCTTTCTTGGCTAAAAAAGATTCCAAGTCTAAGAAAAATCCCCACCCCCTTCCAAAGCTTTCATTTCCAAAAGAAATCACTTCTCTCTCTGCATGTTTTTTTCAACTCTCAGCAACAGCTAAACAAGCTCATGAAGGTGGTAAACCTGCTACTTCACTGGGGCTATTTATTTCCAGTCAACAAATATTGTGGCAATGTTCACTTCAATTAGAAGACACATTTGACATTCTGACTACTCCATCTGATGCCTCAAGGGCAAATTTCAGCTCTTTTAGGAAGGGATGGGCAAATAACAGATCCATATGAATAAAATATACAGAGAAGGAACAGTTTGGAAAAAACCACCTTCTGCAGCAAGGAGAGCAAATGTCTACATGGGGAAAAAAACTTATATCTGTAAATAAGCATGGGGCTTAAGCTGGTGGGAGCCTGGGAATTCTGAGTGAAGGCTACAGGGTGTGCTTTCCCTTCACCTGCCTGGTGCAGGGAAGTAAGAGTGAGAATCAGAATTAAAGATCCTAAGACATTTGTACTGCTATGGAAGAGATAATTGCAGTGGAGTTAAACTCACTAAGAGAATCTGTGATCTAGTAGCTATTTCCGGTTTTAAAACCATTTCAGTGGCCAGAAATTCTTCTTGGTGCCTAATTTCAAACCTGTCTATTTAACCCCCTTTCTTCTTTATTATCCTGAAGGCAACCAGCAAAGCTTCTCAGAATGCCCCTTTATGCAGATTTCCATGTCATGAGAAGTGAAAATCCAGGACTCAGTTCCAATAATAGAGTGCTTCCTTCTCTGAATTGGTCTTGGATCCATGATACCCTTCTCTTGGCAGTAGCAGACTGGTGGAATGGGTTAGACTTTCAACTATACCACCAAGCTTCCTTGGGCAAGTGCTATCAGCTCACTGGGCTCCTGTGTTCCCATCAGGAAAGGGGAAGTCAGTTCCTTCCTCATCTTACAAGAATCTTGTGGGATTAACATCTTTTGAGAATATCCTGGGAATAAAATCAAGTGATAAGAGTTGAAGGAAGTGAAAGTTTGATAGAAATGGAGGCATTCTCATTATTTGGTTCCTGTTTCCACAATGATCTGCTCTCAGGTGCAAGGGACTTCTAGGGACAGCTCAGTCATGGAGATCAGACGCCAAAACCAAAAAACAGAGTTTAGGTCAAAGTCTCTCAGACTTTACATTTGTTTAATTCCTTTAGTGCTTAAGCTGGAGTTATCTTAAACAATTGTTGTGTATTTATTTGTTGGTCTCTGAGAGGTGCAAGTAGTTGATGTACTCACTGCTAACTGAAACTTTGGAGGTTTGAGTCCACCATCACAGGTGCCTTGGAAAGACCAAGTGGTTTGCTTCTTAAATATCAGCTATTGAAAACCCTATGGAACACAGTTCTATACACATGAGGTCTCCATGAATTGAAGTCAACTCAATGGCAACTGGTTTATTGGTTATATATTTGTTAAAAATAGGACATCACTCAGCTTCTTCTTATGCTTATTAAAAGCATCCCATTCATTTTATATGGTAATAATAATGACAGGTATTTTCTATTTTTTAAAGGGCATTAGAAACATCTATTGTTAGACTAGGTCCCTGGGTGGCTCAAACAGTTTGTGCTGAACAACCAACCTAAAGGTTGGCATTTCAAACCAACCCTGAAGCACCACAGAAGAAAGGGCTAGTAATTTGCTTCTGTAAAGATTACAGCCTAAAATCCCTACACAGCAATTCTATTCTCGAACACATGGAGTTTCCTCGAGTCAGAATTGATGAGAGCAAGTTATTATTATTATTTGCTTTGTTTTTTTCATTGTTAGACTAGAACAGAAAGAAATCTCTTGAGAATGACTTATTTTTATGACTTTCATTTCTATTATCAGCAAATAGTTAAAACAGTACTTAGTTGGAATTAGATTTATCATAGAAGAGTTCTTGGAGTTACACTAAAACAAACAAACAAACAAAAAACAAATTCACTGTCATCGAGTCAACACTGCTGAGCAACCCCCATTGGGTTTCTGAAGAGGTAAATCTTTACAGAAGTAGATTGCCCCATATTCCTTCCACAGAGCAGCTGGTAGATATGAACCACCAGCCTTCTGGTTAGCAGTCAAATGCCTTGGACACAGTGCCACCAGAGCTCCTTGGAGTTACACTCTAGTGTTTGATAAATCTCTAATTATTTCTTGATCCTCATTTTCATACACTCATTCCTTTGCTCATTCATTCAATAAACATTTATGAGAACCTAGGCAACCTACTTCTGAAGTGATACTGCCTTGGAAACCCAAGGAAAGGTCACTATGAGTTGGATCCGACTCGATGGTACATAACAACAACAGCAACCATGTAATCCAAGATACTAGGGAAGCAAAGAAACCTGTGTCCTTCTTCCAGGAGACAGAGAGGCAGAACACCAGGAGCATGAAGGAAGAGAAACAGAAAGGGAAGAGCATGCTCAACTCTGTGTCACAAAGACTTGATCTGAGACTCAGAAGATGAGAAGAAGCTCGTGGTGTGAAAGGGTGAAAAGCACACTGAGCAGAGGGGACGACTGGGGTAAAGACACTGAGTTCTGTCCTGAGGAAGCACCATTCTGTGTTTAAAAACTGCTGATAGTTCGGCTCTCCTCCTGCATCCTCCACCTCCCTATTTCTTATTCTTCCCTCCCTTTTTTCCTCTTTCCATCCCTCCATTTCTCCTTTCCACTTCCTGTCTCCCTTTGTCCATCCCAGTAGTTCACTCTATTTCCCTTCCTTTCTTTCATCCTCACTTTGCTAACAATAATTTTGGTTGCACCTCAGATCTAGATATTGTTGGGTAGATATAGGAAAAAAAGTAAAAACTTGAGGTGACTCCTCAAACTTCAGTAGTTTCATTTGGGCAAACTGGTGATGACAGAGGAGGGAAAAAATGGCAAAAGCTGAGCACTGATCAATTCCTAAAAGACCCATCCCTACACTTGCTTTACCCATGGGTGTGGAGAGATGGATCATTCATTTTTTTTTTTTTTTTTTTAATTGTGATTTGGGTGAAGATTTACACAGTAAATTCACTTTCCATACAGCAGTTCACATATACTTTGTCTCATGTCATTGACCACAATTTACCAAAATGCAACAGCTCCCCTCCCACTTCCTCCCTATAGTTACCTCTTCCCTCTGTCCATTCCTCCATGCACTCCTGCCCCCTGAGCTGTCTCCCTGTGCATAAGCAGCCCTTTTCTCTTCCATGATTGTTCTCTCCAAGGAGTGTATCTACTTGAGGTAAATGTTCAACTCATATGCCTGTACTTTGTTTGGCTGGAAACCACAGGTGTGGGTTCAATTCCAGACCTGAAGGGCAGCTAGAGGCCATAGTCTCAGTGGTTCCACCAGGCTCTATTGGACCAGTAAACCTGGCTCCCCCTCCCTTTTTGTTTCTCCAAATGATTTTGAGTTTTGTTACACATTGTTCTCCCTCTCCATCAAGGGTCTCCTACATAGATCCCCTTCCAAGTGGATGACAGTGGTAACCAGGCACTATCTAGTTCCTCTGGTCTCATAGTCATATAGGCTGCAGATCGGATGGTGTACTAGTTGCTAGGACTAATTCTTTCCATGAATTTTGATTTTCTTCATTCTTCTTTGCCCTGGACGAGGAGAGACCCATCGTTGCATCTAGATGGCAGCTTGCTAGCTTTTAAGATTCCAGTTGCTACTTGCCAAAGTAGGAGGTGGAACAATGTTTTGTATGGTATGTTATGCCAATTGAACTTGATGTCCCCTGCGACTATGGTCCCAAGCCTGCAGGTTCAACTACTCAGTCCCTCTGGGTAGCTGGCTGTGACCAAGCAGTGATCACATCCTTGCCCCTTGTCTGCTCTACTATACACCTGGGAATTCTGATCATTCACATAAACTTATAGGACCATTGTCTGCCAACCCTATATATATTCTTAGATATATGCCCCATTTCATAGACATACCTAATCGTTTAGCCTGTCCGCCCATCTATCCACCCATATATCCATGTTTGCCTTCACTGACAGCACAATACTGTATGTGCAAAAGGGTTCATATTTGTTGTCTGTACCTCCTGTGTACCTCTCTATGTCTTTCTCATCCTCAATACTGCCATATTGGTCACTCACGTTTGGTACATTGCCCTTCTCATCACCCAAATCAATACTTATCTCTATCTATCTAACAGCATTCCCTTTCCTCCCTTCCCTCCTCTGGTAACCAACAAAGAAAATTTCCTTCTATAGATAAACATTTCCTTAACTTTTACAATAACGGACTAATACAATATTTGTCCCTTTGTGATTGTCTTATTTCACTCAGTATAATGTCTTCCAAGTTCATCCACATTAGGCAGTGTTTTGAAGATTCTACATTATTCTTTAGCGTTGCATAGTATTCCATTGTGTATATGTACCATAGTTTGGTTATCCATTCCCCAGTTGATGGACACCTAGGTTGTTTCCATCTTTTGGCTATTGTAAATAGTGCTGCAATGAACATGGGTGTGCATATATCTGTTCTTGTCATGGCTCTCACTTCTTTAGGGTATATACCTAGTAATGGAATGGCTGGGTCAAATGGTATTTCTATTTCCAACTTTTGAAGGAAACGTCATACTGCTTTCCACAATGGTTGTATCATTTTACAGTCCCACCAACAGTGTATGAGAGTCCCAATCTCTCCACAACCTCGCCAGCATTTGTTATTTTCCGTCTTGTTGAATTTTGCTACTAGTGCTGGAGCAAGATGGTATCTCATTGTTGTTTTGATTTGCATCTCTCTAATAGCTAATGATCGTGAGCATTTCTTCATATGTTTGTTGGCCACTTGAATATCCTCCTTGGTGAAGTGTCTATTCATGTCTTCTGCCCATTTTTTAATTGGATTGTTTGTCTTTTTGTTATTGAGATGTTGGAGTTTTCTATAAATTCTGGAGATAAGTCCTTTGTCAGATATGTTATTACCAAATACTTTTTTTCCCAATCTGTAGGTTCTTTTTTGACTCTTTTGGAGAAATCTTTGGAAGCACATAAAAATTTAATTTTTAGAAGGTCCTAATCATCTGGTTTCTCTTCTGCTGTTTGTATGTTTTGAGTTATGCTTGATAGTCTATTTATGCCATATATTAGGGCTCTTAAATTTGCCCCTAAATTTTGAGATGGATCATTCTTGCCCTAATTCCTGCCACACGTTGCATATTTCCTACACGCTTGAAGAACTCCTTTGAAGAACATGAAAACCTGGTCGGGCAGGGAGAAGTCGCTTGGGTGAGCAAAGGGGGAGCTGAGCTATTGGAAGTTCACCAAGGGCCCAAAACAGAGTCTGTGAGTGGAAGCTATTTGCATGTCCACAGTTCCCTATGTTAACTGAAGAATTTGTGGGGACAGTCCAACAGCCATTGTGGAGGCATTTACACTAACATGATGCCAGTTACTATGTAAATCTTATTAGAACAAAGTCCCACTTAACTTACTGTGGTTCTTTTCATCTGTTCCCACCTATACAGGTCTGGAAATCAGAGATGATGAAAATTATACTCCCCTGTTCCAATTCTCACAAGTTTTAAAAAGAGCATCACTCCAGATATTGGTTGTTGTAATTATGCAGTGCAGCATTTCCTTTCTCCAAAATTAATCTGACTGTGCTTTTGAGCTAAACAACATCCACCTTCAGTCTTCATAAATTGTCCATCCAAAGAGCAGAAATTCATGACTTGATCTCAATCAAACAGTGTAAAAACCCAAACAAAAATACATCTGGACAGACAAACTTGATGCCAGATTTTTGCTTGATGAGAGAGGAAATAGCTCAACCCTGGCCCCTTGAAATGAAAGCTTTATCTCCAAAAATGCTCATGGAACCTTAACAGAGTTCCAGAGACCAGCTTCCCTTATAACATACAACATAAACTAGATATGGACCTCATTTTGCTCAGTGCTTTGTGACCTGGAAAACATTTTGTTGGAACCTTAAAAAAAAATTAGCCCATGTTCATTTTTTTTCTCTCCTGAATGCAATGATCATCATTTTCTGTTCCTTTAGCCCAGGTGAACAGCAGCCAGTGAGCTGGGGTTAAAAAAAAAAAAAAAATGGATTTGCAATTTCCTGACATAGTTAACAGGCCGTTAAAATTCTATGCTGCTCAGCCTTCATTTTAGTACTCACAGCATCTGAAAGGCTAGAGCTACAAGGGAAAAATAGATGCTGATCACTTGCTGTCCATAGATTAAAGAGTAACAACAACAACAACAACAAAAGCACTATTTGCTGGTTAGTTAAATAATCTGTTATCCACAAAATTGGTTACTAATGCTGTTTGTCTAAATACAAAGTTTCCTCCAAAAAATGTGGTTTGTTTTTTAAACGAGGGAGGTCAATCTGGAATCTCTCTGTTGAAATCAAAAGTAAAGGTTACTCAAGCTGAGATTCTGCCATATCAAGAAGGAACCCTAAAATAGTTGGTCCTTATTCCTCTCTCCTGCTTCCCTTATTCCTTTCTCCAGGGCTGCTTTAGGGGAGGATGCCTTTGAGTAGGGTCTAGCAACAGCATGCATGCAAATGTTTCCTTAATTGTGTCTTAACCACTATGACTCCATTGTGGAAGCTTTTAAGATAATTTATTAATACTCTCTTTAACCACTGCAAATGATTCTACGGGTTTTTGTGGTGTATGTATGTGTATGTGACTTCTTCCTGAGTTATTTATTTGATAATGATATTAAATATTAGGAACTCTAACAGCTGGTGTGTTTATCCTGACTTGAGTGTATTAACCTCTTTAGCCCTTTTTTCCAGAAGAAGTATTCGGCATCACAGATTTGACTGTCAGCTGTGGTGCCTGGCGGCCCGGCCGATTGGCATCCTGACAGAATCTAAAGTCCAGAGCAGCAAGTAAATATGGATGACATTGCAGAGTGAGAGGGGGGAAGAGAGCACATGATGACTTGAGGCACCTGCAGCTGCTTGCACCCAAATCAAAGGAAAGGCTGGGCTCACTGGAATGGAAAAACACGGAATTTACTGGGAGGGAGTTGGCTTTGTGCTAGGTGAGGGAGAAGGGGGAGCTTGATGGAGGGCAGAGGAGGGGAAGATGGAGCCCTGAGCACTGGAATTTTGCCCACTGACAATACACAGAAAGCTAAAGTACCTTGGGACAATCCCTGGGTTCTAAGGCCCATGGCCTCCCATATGGCAGGTAAAGATTGACAGCAGCAAATCTGGGCTGGTAGGTCAGTGAGATGAAGGATAGGTTCAAGTGGGTTGGATCAAGAAGCAGCAGGCCACAGGACAGAGGTAGTGTTCATTTGCAAATGTTAGCCCTAGCCCTAGGACTACCTTTTAGTGACTTTGTGATTTTTAGCAAATTAGTGAATCTCCCAGCCTCAGTTCCTCAGGTGTAAAATAGAAATAATTATCCATGACCCACTCTGTCATGGTAGCCTGTGATCAAATGGGATAATAAGTTGATACTGCAACAAATGTAAAGAATTACTATTTTCCTGCCTTTCTTTAAGACATAAGAATGTCCTTTGGATCCTTCTCTAATGACATCCCCCAAATTACTTCTGAGCTTCTGCAGCTTGATTTCCTCCTGAAAGTGGCAGTAACCATGCAGGATTCCATTTTGGAGCTTGGGCATTTGGTCCTGTGCTCTCAGGGAAGCTCCTAACCCCATGTCTGGCCCTCAATGTACCTGGAATGATGATACATGGAAAGGGGATAAGTAGTCATACAAAACAGTGTTCAGGTTCACAGGTAAGGTTTGTCCCTTGGAAGATAAGCATTCTCTTCTAGGGTCACCAGGAGCCCTGAGAGTCCTGCAGTGTGAAATTTGTGGGCACCTTAACACTTGTGGATATAACTAATGGTGGTGATTGACCCAAACAGGGGTGGGTAGTTGAGTGCAGTGTCAGGAGGGATGAGAGCCAGGGGAGGAGGAAGTCTGGAGTTGCTTTATCATGTAGATAAGGTATTTATCCCTCATTTAGGCTCACCCTAATTCCATGCTTCATGTACTTTCCCCTCACTCCTGATTCCCAGCGATTATACTCTTTAATCTAAATGTACTTCTTAATAAACATGTTAACCTTAAAAGACTCCTAGAAAATTTTTCCATCATTAATTTGGTATACTGGAATTAAAACATTCTTAGCACATGTTTGTATTATGGATTAAAAAGTTAAGCAAAGGAAAATTTAACTTGATTTGAGACATCATCTATACTTCTTGCACCCAGTTGGAGAACTAAGCCAACCTGAAAAGCCAAATAGATGTTTTAGCCACAAAGGCTGGGGGCAGCAGTGAATGGAACAGAAATGGATGTTGTGGAAGTGTTTGGAGTTCTCAGTAGGGAAGCATGGGGTTTACATGAGATGAGGAGCTCCCCTGAGGGCAAGGGACCATGTATCCAGCCTCCATTGTTAACTCCATCTCCCTAAGGAAAGCAGGTTGCAGAAGCTAAGACTGAAACTGACTTTAACCTCCTTTCAGCATCCGCTATTTTCACAAAGCTTCAGGATGAGAGGGTGGGAGATGTTAGTCTCATCTTTAACCCAGCCTTCTCCAATGCTTGTCTCTGCCACCTGCATTAGCTTAGTACAGTAAACTGTTGTTGTTGTTGTTTGCCATTGAGTCAGACCCAACTCATAGCGACCCCTCCTGGGGTTTCCAAGGCAGTATCACTACGGAAGTAGATTGCCCCATCTTCCTTCCAAGGAGTGGCTGGTGGGTTTGAACCGCCAGCCTTCTGGTCATTCACATAATGGAAGCATCAAAGTTGCAAGTGTGAATTCATTCTAGAAACATTAAGTGAACACCTATGAATGCATAGGGTTGAGCAGATACCTTGGGGGGCATAGATGCAATTGCCATTGGGGTTCAGAGAAGAAGCTTCCCTGAAAGGTCAGGTAGTTCTGAAAAGATCAGCACAAGAGAAAGATGATGCTGACCTGAACCTGAGGAGGGAGACTGTGGACACCCCAAGAGAAAATGAGTGTGGTGAATAACAACCCTTTTATGGTGGAATCACTGCATATGGATACTTTTGCTATCCCAGCACCCAGACTGAGGACACAACCTGCTATTTCCCAGAATGGAAGGATTAAGCTATGGCAAACCGCACTCACTGGATCCAGAAATGAAATTTGTATTTCATTCATAACATAATTTTGGTCTTAAACTAGAATAGCTTTTGTCCTCCTGGTAACCCTGATTTCTGATTCTTCCCCCAAAATTTTGTATCCCACTCACTGGCTACCACTGAAGGGGTAAGGTGAGGTTGGAGATTGGGAAGGGAAGAAAAGAACCTCCATACTAATAGGAACATTAATCTGTGTACCAAACTTGGAGTACAAATGCTGTCACTTTGCACAGCTATCTCAAAAGATGAAAAACTGGAAACTTGAGGATTCTATCTTTAGGGAATATAGAAACCTGATATTCATTGTCTCAGAAAGAAGTGAAAGGAACTCACTCTCTTAATTTGTGGAGAGGAGATCTTGACTTGGAGGTGAGAGGAGAAAAAGGAGGAGTCTAAAGAGAGGGATTTAATTGAGAAGATCTGGGAGAAAGTCCAAGTCAGATCTTTTCCTGTTTTCCAACTATTTTCCAACACATTGTTAATTGCCCTGCCTTCAGATACTTGGTATCTCCCAGACCAGTCAGTAGGAAGGCTCACAATATGCCAATTTAAAGTAAAGCTCTGGTGGCATTGTGCCTAAGGCATTTGACTGCTAACCAGAAGACTTGAGATTCAAACTCACCACCCACTCCTTCCAAACTCACCACCCAGTCCTTGGAAGGAAGGTGGGGCAATCTACTTCTGTAGTGATACCACCTCAGAAAACCAAGGAAGGGTCACTATGAGTCGAATCTTACTCAACGGCAGTGAGTTAGTAATCTTTGTCTATTGCTCCTTTTATTTATATTTTTGGCAGACATCTCTTCTCCCATAAATCAGTGCTTAATCACAAGAAGTGAGTTTCCAAAAATGGAATTTCTAGTACTCTGACACCTCACGGGGATGAGTGTGGGGGCATGAAGCCTGTCCTAATTTTAATCTAATTATGATACATTAAAAAGCTCCATGAATATAGCTTTACATATGTGAGTAGGTCAAGAGTCAGCAAACTATGACTGTAGGCTAAATTTGACCCACTCTCAAACCCTCTGTTTGTAAATAAAATTGTATTGAAATACAGCCACACCCATTTATTTTCATGTTATCTATGACTGCTCACCAGAAGGCTGGTGGTTCAAACCCACCAGCCACTCCTCGGAAGGAAGGTTGGGCAATCCTACTTCTGTAGTGATACTGCCTCG
>NW_006921600.1:8759452-8760577 GCF_000298275.1 Orycteropus afer afer
ACCAGGCTCTATTGGACCAGTAAACCTGGCTCCCCCTCCCTTTTTGTTTCTCCAAATGATTTTGAGTTTTGTTACACATTGTTCTCCCTCTCCATCAAGGGTCTCCTACATAGATCCCCTTCCAAGTGGATGACAGTGGTAACCAGGCACTATCTAGTTCCTCTGGTCTCATAGTCATATAGGCTGCAGATCGGATGGTGTACTAGTTGCTAGGACTAATTCTTTCCATGAATTTTGATTTTCTTCATTCTTCTTTGCCCTGGACGAGGAGAGACCCATCGTTGCATCTAGATGGCAGCTTGCTAGCTTTTAAGATTCCAGTTGCTACTTGCCAAAGTAGGAGGTGGAACAATGTTTTGTATGGTATGTTATGCCAATTGAACTTGATGTCCCCTGCGACTATGGTCCCAAGCCTGCAGGTTCAACTACTCAGTCCCTCTGGGTAGCTGGCTGTGACCAAGCAGTGATCACATCCTTGCCCCTTGTCTGCTCTACTATACACCTGGGAATTCTGATCATTCACATAAACTTATAGGACCATTGTCTGCCAACCCTATATATATTCTTAGATATATGCCCCATTTCATAGACATACCTAATCGTTTAGCCTGTCCGCCCATCTATCCACCCATATATCCATGTTTGCCTTCACTGACAGCACAATACTGTATGTGCAAAAGGGTTCATATTTGTTGTCTGTACCTCCTGTGTACCTCTCTATGTCTTTCTCATCCTCAATACTGCCATATTGGTCACTCACGTTTGGTACATTGCCCTTCTCATCACCCAAATCAATACTTATCTCTATCTATCTAACAGCATTCCCTTTCCTCCCTTCCCTCCTCTGGTAACCAACAAAGAAAATTTCCTTCTATAGATAAACATTTCCTTAACTTTTACAATAACGGACTAATACAATATTTGTCCCTTTGTGATTGTCTTATTTCACTCAGTATAATGTCTTCCAAGTTCATCCACATTAGGCAGTGTTTTGAAGATTCTACATTATTCTTTAGCGTTGCATAGTATTCCATTGTGTATATGTACCATAGTTTGGTTATCCATTCCCCAGTTGATGGACACCTAGGTTGTTTCCATCTTTTGGCTATTGTAAATAGTGCTGCA
>NW_006921600.1:8764657-8771337 GCF_000298275.1 Orycteropus afer afer
TTCAAACCCACCAGCCACTCCTCAGAAGGAAGGCTGGGCAATCTACTTCCATGGTGATTCCACCTCAGAAACCCAAGCAAGGATCGCTATGAGTTGGGTCTGACTCAATGGCACATAACAACTGTAATAGTCTAGACTAACATGTAGCTTAGATTCACTGCAGTATATAGACATGTATATGGTTTAATAGAGATCTGCTTCTGGTGCAAGCATAGGGTATTTTCTCTAGAAATATGAAGCAGGAAAAAACGCTTTGTTCAAGTACTTCCAAGCATAATGCTAATGTATAATACTGCCAGTTGAAACTCTTTGCTTATATTATCTGGTTTCAAGACTCAAAAACCTAATAGGGTAGCTATTGTTAACTTACTTTTAGAGATGACAAAACTATAACTGACAAGTTACTAACTTTCCTTATGTTCATAATTGGTAAGTAGTAGAGCTAGTAGTTAAACCAACTCTGAAGCTGTGATCATAACCAGTTCATTATACACCCATGATAATGATAATAACTATTATATATTGAGCATTAGTAAATACTAAAGGCATTTGACTGCTAACCAGAAAGTTGGTGGTTCAAACCCACCAGTCACTCCTTGGAAGGAAAGTTGGGCAATCTACTTCCATAGTGATACTGCTCGGAAACCCAAGGAGGGGTTGCTATGAGCTGGATTCAACTTGACGGCAGTATGTTGCATTTTGTTTATTCATATATAAATTCTCCATAGTTTTATAAAGGGTGTTCCAATGTAGTAATCATACCACCAACAACAGTAGTCAATTATTCAACTTCACAAACCCATCAATTTTTGAGGGAAGGCAATTTTCCCTCCCTTCCTGGCAGCTAATTCTGCTCAACTCTAGGGAGTCCATGGGCTTCATTACCTCTTCCAGGCCGGGAGAGCTCAGCCTTCCCTATTCCTCTACCACATCAGGGCAGCTGGACTTGTCTTGCAGAGTGGCAGGTGGTAGAGGGACTCCGGGTGTCTATTTGGGAGGAGGTGGGAGTGACAGAATGGACCAAAGCGTGGTTTGGCTGAAAAGATGAGAGAAGTGTGCTTTCTCAGCTGTTGGCTTGCTCTGGCTCAGGAAAGGAATCAACACTGGTGTTTCAGGCTTTCAGATATGTTGGAGCCACTGGGTCACAGAGAAGCACCACTCCGGCAACTTCACTACCAAGCAACACTCTCTGTGCATGCCCTCTCATGTTCCTAACCAATCCTGACTGCCAGTATTATTTTATTATCTCTCAAATGACTCTGGTGTTAACTCATTATACCACCACAGGCTCTTTGAGCCAGATGCACTATGAAAATCTATTGTCTATGTAAAAAATTCATGGTCATGTGGTAAGTTGCTAAAAATTGCTATCTATGACTTCTTCCAAGACCTTGAGGATGGCCAGTTCTTGCAGTGGGTCATCTAGATGAGTAACTGCTATACTGAGCAGCTATAGTATTCAATGATCTGACTTTATTATTGCAGGCAGTCCCCTTAGGAATGACTTCCATTCCTAAGTCTGTCTTTAAGGTGAATTTGTATGCAAGGTGGAACACTGAGGTATGGGTAATATCTAATGTCATTTAGTCAAATGCATAAACAACATTAAAGAAATACTTCAAGATACTAAAAGATCTTTAACATGATAATATAGTGATAATAATAATATCTTTGATGCATGTCACAAAGTAGCACCCATTTTTTATTACAAACCTTTGTATGTTGTTGTTGTTGTTATGTGCCATCAAGTCAGCCCTGACTCATAGTGACCCCTCCTTGGGTTTCCGAGGCAGTATCACTATGGAAGTAGGATTGCCCAACCTTCCTTCCGAGGAGTGGCTGATGGGTTTGAACCGCCAGCCATCTGGTGAGCAGTCAAGTGCCTTAGCCACTATGCTACCAGAGCTCCAACCTTTGTATATACTTTGAATTTTTATCACAGACTTTATGAGGGCTGGTTCATAACAATGGGTGGTACAGTTATATGTAAGACAGATACAACTCAGGGACTCCCTGGACTTGGTTCCCCTACTTATTTTAGTTCTTTCCATCTACATTCTTAATTCTCTTTATGATTATGAGTAGGTTGTTTTGTCATTACTATCTGTGGAAGACAAGATGAGTAGTAGGATCTGGGAAACTTGATCAAATAAAATGCTACTTTGGTTACTGATGTGGCATTGCAAACTTTGTGTAGCAATTGATGGGGACTCTATCATATATGGGTGTAAGCATAGATGGCACTACAGCTTTGCCCTTATCTGCCCTTAGTGAAATCTAAATCTGTATCAGCTGTTATTAAGACTCTAAGGCCCATGTATGGCACAAATATTTTGTGCTCATCTGCTAATCTAAAGGTGGGTGGTTCCAATCCACCCATTTGCACTGTGGAAGAAGGCCTGGTGATACGCTCTGCAATGATTCTAGCCAAGAAAACCCTGTGGAGCAGTTCTATATGGGGTTGCCATGAGTCAGAATTGACTTGATGGCAATAGGTTTGGTTTGGTTTATTAGGTCTCTACTTGGACGTTCAGCAGTTACCCTGAGCCCAACAGGTTGAAAACAGAAATACATCTTCTTTGGTTATGAGCCTCATTGCTTGGACACCTTATTCTCCAAGCTAGGAACCTAGAAGACACCTAACCATTCCCTTTTTACAGTCCATATATCCATTCTCATTCTTGGTGAGTTGACTTGGGCCCTCATCACCTCCTTTGGATAGTCAGTAGCCTCTTAATATTCTTTCAAGCTTGTATTAAACCATAGACTACTTGCCAACCAAGAACAAACAGAAATGAAGATACCAATCAAGAAAATGAGTAAATGGAGACAGGGAATGCCAACAAAGATTTGAAAACAAAGGTGCAGTGTAGTAAATTACATGCTATGGCTTTTTTAGCCATAGTCTTTGTAATTCCCACTTTGCCATAAGCAACTGAGTATCTGATTGTTAAAGTTATCCACCTGGGATATTTCTGTTGAAGCAGCATGAAGTAATGTTCTGGGAAGTTTGCTCTCTCTCAGATGTGCAGAACTCTGATGCTGGGATTGGTTGATTTTGGCCACTCTTCCAGGCTCAGAAGAAACCCTCCTAGAGACAGAAGGAATTTCTCTGACCACTGGCTGAGAGAAATGCATTGCTGAGAGAGATGTGTGAGACATGCTGTTGAAGAGAGACATGGTACTGAGAAATTGAGAGAAATAGCTGGCTGAGAGATATGGCTGTCTGAGAGAGATGGTCAGCTGAGAGAAACAGCTAGCTGAGAGAGACAGCCAGCTGAGAGGGACTGAGCATGTTACTGAACTTGAATTATAGCCTTTTGTTTCCCTAATAAACCCTATAATCTGTGAGTTCTGTGTGGCTACGGCAATGAATTATTGAACCTAGTAGAGAAGTAGGAGCTCTGGTAGCATAGTGCCTAAGGCACTTGACAGCTAACCAGAAGGCTGGTGGTTCAAACCCATCAGCCTCTCCTTGGAAGGAAGATGGGGCAATCTACTTCCGTAGTGATACTGCCTGGAAAACCCAAGGAGGGGTCACTATGAGTCAGGTCTGACTCTAAGGCACATAACAACAACAACAACAACAATAGAGAAGTGGTGGGTGCCATGGGAGGGATGGTTGGTTTCAAGGTTGGTAACAGGGCTGGAGGGTGGTGGCATGTCTGGCTTCATAAGAACAGTCATTGGGTTACTGATGGTGGTTCTGTCTTCTTCTTGTAGAGTCTCCAAGAAGATGTCACCTCATTGTCCCTTTAGCAAAAGGTTTGTCCTCAGACTACCAGTAAATTGATAATTGAAAATTGACCAGTGTATAAAATAGAAGGGTCAGAAGATGAGGAATTTTAAGACATTGGCTCTTTGGGGCTAGAAAATACACCGAGTACTGGTTATGCTGTGGTGCCTTATAGTCTTGACTGATGTTTGATGCACAGTAATCATTGGGAAATTGTTCTCAACCTTCAAAGTTAACTAAAAGCAAAAAATAGCTTTTGAATGTTATAGAGAATGGTTGTCAAAAAAAATTTTTTTTTGATTGACTGTGACTGAAATCCAAGGAGGGGGTCACTATGAGTTGGAGTTGAGTTGATGGCAATGATTTTGGTTTGTTTTGGTGACTAAAAAGCCTATTATTGTTTGACATAAAATCTAGTGAATTCCGGTAAGATGGTGGAATAGGCAGAAAGACTGCACGGACCTTCTTCAACAAAGAAAAAGGGAACCATTTAACACAGATACAGAAGATAATCCTGGACCACTGAGCCTTGAAGGGAAGGATATAGAAGTGGACTAAACTCCAATTAGCAGAAGAATTTGCATGAAAACACCAAAAAAGGAGACATATGGAGCTGTGGTCCAGCAGCGATCCTGATGGCACAGACAGCTTGGATATTGCTGACTGGTGGTAGGACCTAAGAATTAACCTAAAAATCAGCCCTGCTAGCCAGGAACTGCATGAAGACTGCTCTGGTGGCTGGAGAATAAAAGGGGAAGTAGCAAAGAGGAAGGTGGGCTAAGCTGTGGACCTTTCTTTGTCCAGAGGGTGCAGCCATTTTGAATGTTTACAAGCAGCTTGGCCATTTTGGATATTTAAAGCAACAGCATTCTCCCAGATTCCGGGGACTTAAGAACAGGCTTCACATGCCAGGAACCCGAAGGGCATTTAAGACCCAGATGACCGCAAAGGTGCAACATTCCCCTTGTTACTCTTATACCCCACACCTTCTTGGTGAATGGAAGTACGGCCATCCCTCACTCCCACCCACTTTCTGGGCTGGCAGGAATTCCATCCCAGTCTGTGAGTTCAGATGGAGCCTGGGTGCCCTGCCCCACCCTGCCCCGAATTTCTTTTCTTTTTTCTGTTTCCTAGTTTGTTTTTGTCTGTTTTAAAACTACTACTATTAGTATTAGTTTTGAACTTTTTACTATTATTCTTCCCAATCCCAGGTTCTATTTTTCAGCTTTTTTTCTATTCTCTGTTCCTGGTTGCAATTTTTTTTTTTTTTTTTCCTCTTTCTCGTGGTTAACCCTGTTCCTTGTTTTCACTTTTGTGTTTTTTTTTTTAATTTATTTTTTACTTCATTATTCTCCTCCTCTACCATTTTTTTTCTTATTGCTCTCTCCTAAGATTTTGCAGGATTTTTTTTTTCTCCTTCTTTTTCTCTTTTATCTTTTTTTAGTTACTGTTCCTGTGTGATTACACAGTGTGTTTTTTGTCCATTTGCTTTTATTTTTTTGATGGTTATTCAATTGTTATTTTTATCTAACTGAGTGGAAGACAGCAAAGTCCACATACAACACAATTGCATCCATACCTCCTGCAGGTGCACTAACTGAGTGAGAGCCACCACTTCCTTCTCCACCAACTGGCCAGAATAAACCACCACCAAGAAGAGCATGACTTACCCTTAGCTGCTCATCACAAACAATTGACAGAGATCTAAATACAATAACACCATGATGTCTCGGAGGCAACAATCATAGTCCACACAAAGAAACAAGATAAAGTGGTAGAAACAAGGGAGTAGGATACAGTCCCAGAACACATCCCTGAGGAAGAAGGAGCATTGGAACTATCTGATAAGGAATTCAAAATAATTATATTTAGGTATCTTCAAAGGATTGAGGGGCAGACCAAAGAAAACACAGAAAAGATCCTAGAAGAATTTTAGAAGAAAATACAAGAACAAAATGACAAAATAAATGAAAAATTAGAAATGATTCAAAATGTACAGATAGAAATCCAGAAGATTAATACTAAAATGTCAGAAATAGATAACACAATGAAAGAACAAAGGAGTAGAATTGATGTAATGAAAGACAGAATGAATGTAATTGAAGACAAATAGCTAAATACTTATTTGGAAAGGAATCAATCAGAAAAAAGATCAAAACAAAATGAAGAAAGCTTAAAGTTCATGTGGAATTCCAGAACAGGCATTCTGTTCTGGAAAACCACTGAGAAAATTGTCCAAGATTTGTTGGAGGAGAACTTCCCTGATATGGTGAAAGATAAGAATATATTCATTCAGGATGTCCAAAGAGGATAGACCCAAAAGAAAATCACCAAGACACATTATCACCAAACTCGTCAAAACCAAAGGCAAATAAAGAATCCTGAAAGCAGCACAGGAAAAACAAAAAGTTACTTACAAAGGACAACCAGTAAGAATAAGCTCTGATTTCTCAGCAGAAACCAAGCAAGTAAGAAGGCAATGGGATGGGATATATAAAAACCTGAAAGATAAAAATTTCCAACCAAGAATTATACACCCAGTAAAATTGTCCCTCAAATATGATGGTGAAATTAGGAGATATCCAGATAAGTAGAAACTAAGGGTATTTGGTAAAACCAGACCATTCTTACAAGAGATACTAAAGGGAGTCAGTCCTTTGAACAGAGAACCAAAAATAGCAAACAACAGCCGACCATTAATACACAAGATGACATAACCCAGAAATCACAGCTATGGACATATCCAAAGGAAAATAAGCTTGTTGTGTTGTTGTTATGTTCTGTCGAGTCAGACTCAACTCATAGTGACCTCTCCTTGAGTTTCTGAGGCAGTATCAATATGGAAGTAGACTGCCCAACCTTCCTTCTGAGGAGTGGCTGGTGGGTTTGAACCGCCAGCCTTCTGGTTAGCAGTCAAATGCCTTAGGCACTATGCTATAGGGAA
>NW_006921600.1:8792578-8808812 GCF_000298275.1 Orycteropus afer afer
AAAAAAAAAAAAAAATATGTTCCCTTATATCCATTTCTTCACTATTTTGAATTATTGTTTTTAGGTGCTGTCAACTCAGAGAGGTGCTGTGGTCTCATAGAGACTGCTTGCGACAGAGTAGAACTGCCCCATAGAATTTTCTAGGCTGAATGTATATAACTTTTATGGGGCCAGATTGTCTGCATTCAAACTGCCAAGGTTAGCAGCTAAATGCTTAACCACTGCACCATCAGGAGCTCCTAATTGAATTATGGCCAGCCAAAAACTCAAAAGATAAAGAAGACCAAGAACATCCTGGTGCTTTTGAAAATGCTTCTCTTGGATTTCCTCATGGGGAAAGGCATGACTGAGTGTCTGGTTGCAAGCTGAGGTGGGGAAGGAAAGGTATAGGAGGCCACTTTCTCCCATCCTGAGTCTCACAGATCTATGGTTGTCCTCTGTGAGCACTTACAACATCACTGATGCCCTACTGTTGGCTTTTCTACTGGACACTATAGGGAACAGATGGACTTAGGTATCTTTGTAACCTACATGGCTCCCCACATATAGTAAGTGTCTAATTAAGATTCTGTATTAATATTTCATCACTTGGACAATAAAGTTGCATATGAAAACATGGAAACCATCCAGGTTATAATATGAACCATAATAAAATTAGGTGCTTGCCATATACCAGGCCCTGGGAATATGAAGATAAAGAGGATTCAGTCTCTGTCTTCTGGGTGCTCAGAGACCTGCACAGCAGTCAGTGGAATAAATGGATCGTTTCAGTATAATGCACAATAACAAAATGATTTCAAAAATAGTTAATATGTGAGTGCTTTTTAGGTTCCTCCTCCCCTCATCTGTCAGTTTGTCATATTGTGGTGGCTTGTGTGTTGCTATCATGGTGGAAACTATGCTACTGACATTTCTAAGAGGAGCAGAGTCACCCTTGGTAAACAGGTTTCAGCAGAGCTTACAGACTAAGACAGATTAAGAAAAACAGACTAGAGATCTACTTCTAAAAATTAGCCGTGGAAACCTTATGGATCACAATAGAACACTGTGAGGCATAGTGCTAGCAGATGACCCTCCTTGATTGGAAGGCACTCAATGTACAGTGGCCACAGCAATGAACTCAAGCATACCAATGAACATGAAGCTGGTGCAGGACTGGAAAACGCTTCATTCTGTTGTACGTGGTGTTGGCATGAATAGGTACCATCTCAACAGGAGGATCGACAAAAGAGGGGGAAGCCTTCAACAAGATGGATTGACACGGTGGCTGCGATGATGGGCTCAAGTATAGCAGTGATTGTGGGGCTGGCGTGGGATTGGGCAGTGTTTCGTTCTGCTGTGCATGGGGTCGCTATGAGTCGGAAATGACTCGACAGCACTTAACAACAGCAACAACAACAACAGCAACTAACAACAGCATTGCAACATTATGCTTGTGGCACACACTTTATCTTCTAAAATTATCTCTCCCGTGTTAGAGTTCCAATAATTTAGGTAACCTGTGGCAGGACTGAATATAGCAAAATCACATTCAAAGTGAGGCAGTTGATTCCAGGCACAACCCCTTAATGCCCCATGCTGCTGAGAAAGAGATAAGCACAAGGACCAAGGAAGAGTAGATGACAGGACATTTATTTTGTGTCCGGTTGTGGTCCAGAGCACTAGGCACAATGCTAGGCATTTACTGTTGTTGTTGTTAGGTGCTGCGGAGCTGACTCTGACTCATAGTGACCCTAAGTACAACAGAATGAAACACTGCCCTGTCTTCTGCCATCCTCACAATTCTTGCTAAGCTTGAGCCCATCATTGCAGCCACTGTGTCAATCCATCTTGGTGAAAGTCTTCCCCTTTTTTGCCGTCCATCTACTTTACCAAGCATGATATCCTCCTTCAGGAAATGGCCCCTTCTTACAATGTGACCAAAGTAGGTGAGACCAAGTCTGGTCATTCTCACTTCTAAGGCACATTCCAGCTGTATATCTTCCAGGATAGATTTGTTTGCTCTTCTGGAATTCCATGGTATTTTCATCATACTTCACCAACACCATAATTCAAAGGCTCTTCATTATTCATTGTCCAGCTTTCACATGCATATGAGACAACTGAAAATATTATGGCTAGAGTTAGGTGCACCTTAGTCCCCAAAGAGGCATCTTTGTTTCTTAACCCTTTAATGATGTCTTTTAAAACACATTGTCCTGGTACAACACAACGTCTGATTTCTTGACTGCTGCTTCCATGAGTGTTGATTGTAGATCCAAGCAAAATGAAATCCCTGACTGCTCCAATCTTTTCTCCATTTATTGTGATGTTGTTTATTGGTCCAGTTCTGAGGATTTTTTGTTTTCTCTGTGATGAGGTGTAATCCATACTGAAGACTTCATCAATAAGTGTTTTCAGTCATCTTCATTTTCAGCAAACAAGGTTGTGTCATTTGCATATTGTAGGCTGCTAATGAGTCTTCCTCCAATTCTAATTCTGCATTCTTCATATAGCTCAGCTTCTAAGATTATTTACCCAGTATATAGATTGAATAGGAGCTCTGGTAGTGTAGTGCCTAAGGGACTTGACTGCTAACCAAAAGGCTGGTGGTTTAAACTCACCAGCCACTCCTCGGAAGGAAGGTTGGGCAATCTACTTCCGTAGTGATACTGCCTAGGAAACCCAAGGAGGGGTTGCTATGAGTCAGGTCTGACTTGATGGCAAATAACAACAAATAGAGATTGAATAAGTATGGTGAAAGGGTACAATCCTGATACACACCCCTCCTGATTTTAAACCATGTAGTTTTCCCTTGTGCTGTTTGAATGACAGACTCTTGGTATGTGTACAGGTTCCTGATGAGCACAATTAAGTGTTCTGGAATTCCCATCCTTTGCAATGTTATCCATAATTTGTTATGGTCCACACAATCAAATGTTTTTGCATAGTCAATAAAACATAAGTAAACATCTTTCTGGTATTCTTTGCTTTCAGCCAAGATCCATCTGATGTCAGCCATGATTTCCCTCAATCCATGTCCTCTTCTGAATCCAGCTTGAATTTCTGGAAGTTCCCTGTCAATATACTGCTACAAACCTTTTTGAATTATCTTCAGCAAGATTTTACTTGTGTGTAATATTATATTGCTCGATAATTTCAACATTCTGTTGAATCACCTTTCTTTCGAATGGGCACAAATATCACTCTCTTCAAGTCAGTTGGCCAAGTATTTATCTTCCAAATTTTTTGGCATAAACCAAGTAAGTAGTCCCAGGACTACATCTGTTTGTTGAATCATCTCAATGGGTATTCCATCAATTTCTGGAACCTTGTTTTTTGCCAATTCTTTCCCTGTAGCTTGGACTTCTTCCTTCAATACCATTGGTTCTTGATCATATACTGCTTCTTGAAATTATGACCATTGACCAATTCTTTTTTAGTACTCTGTGTACTCCTTCCATTTTTTTTTATGCTTCTTGCATCATTCAATATTTTGCCCATAAAATCGTTGAATATTGCAACTCAAGGCTTGAATGTTTTCTTCAGTTCTTTCAACTTGAGAAATGCTGAGCAAGTTTGTCCCTTTTGATTTTCTAACTCCAGGTCTTAGCACTTTAAAAACAAAATAAAACAAAACAAAAAACTAACTGCCATCAATTTGATTCAGACTCATAGCAACCCCCGTTAGGTTTCCGAGGCAGTAAATTATGGAAACAGATTGTCCTAACTCCCTTCTGTGGAGCAGCTGGTGGGTTTGAATTACCAACCTTCTGGTTAGCAGTCAAATGCCTTAGGCACTATGCCACCAGAGCTCCTTGCACATCTCATTAAAATATGTTACTTTGTCTTCTCTAGCTGCCCTTTGAATTCTATTCAGCTATTTTATGTCATCATTTTTTCCATTCATTTTAGCTACTTTCTGCTCAAGAGCAAGTTTCAGAGTCTCTTCTGACATCCATTTTGGTCTTTTCTTCTTTTCCTGCCTTTTTAATAACCTTTTTTTCATATATGATGTTCTTGATATCTTCCCACAATTCATCTGGTCTGTGGTGACAAATGTTCTATGTGTCAAATCTGTTCTTCAGTTGGTCTCTAAATTCAGGTGGGATATATTCAAGATTGCACTTTGCTTCTTGTGGACTTGTTTTAATTTTCTTCAGCTTCAACTTGAACTTGCATATGAGCAATTGATGATCTGTTCCATAGTCAGCTCCTGGCCTTGTTTTGACTGAAGATACTGATCTTCTCCATCAACTCTTTCCACAGATGTAGTCAGTTTGATTCCTGTGTATTCTATCTGGAGAGGTCCAAGTGTATAACCACCACTGGTTTTGTTGATAAATGGTATTTGCAGTGAGTAAGTTATTGGTCTTGCAAAATTTTATCATGTGATCTCCGGTGTAATTTCTATCACCAAAGCCATATTTTCCAACCATTGATGCATCTTCTTTGTTCCAAACTTGCACATTCCAAGCACCAGTAATAATCAATACATCTTGATTACATGTTTGGTCAATTGCAGATTGCAGAAGCTGGAAAGTCTTCAACTTTTTCACCTTTGACTTCAGTGGTTGGTACATAAACGTGAAATACAGTAGTATTAACTGGTCTTCTTTGTAAGGGTGTGGATATTATCCTATCACTAAGAGCACTGTACTTCAGGATAGATCTTGAAACATTCTTTGTGATGATAAATGTTACATCATTCCTCTTCACTTTGTCATTCCTGGCATAGTAGACCATATGATTGTCTGATTCAAAATGGCCAATACTACACCATTTCAGCTTACTAATTCCTAGGATATTGATATTTATGCATTCTATTACTTTTTTGTCCCCCACAACTTACAATGTTCCTAGATTCATACTTCACACATCCCACATTCTGATTATTAGTGGATGTTTAACTGTTTTTTTCTCCTTTTTAGTCATGCCCCATCAGCCAATGAAGGTTCTGAAAATTTTACTCCATTCATGTCATTAAGGTCAACTCTGCTTTGAGGAGGCAGCTCTTCCCCAGTCATATCTGAGTGCCTTCCAACCTGAGGGGCTCATCTTCTGGCACTATATCAGACAATGTTTCAGAGCTATTCATAAAGTTTTCCAGTAATGTATCAGACAGTGATTCACTGCTATTCATAGATTTTTACTGGCCAATTTCTTCAGAAGTGGATGGCCCCATCCTCCTTTATAGTCTGTCTTAGTCTGGAAGCTCTGCTGAAAACTGTCCACCATGGGTGACCCTACTGGTATTTGAAATACCAGTGGCATAGCCTCCAGCCTCACAGCAACATGCAAGCCACCACAGTATGACAATCTGACAGATGAGTGGTGGAGGCACTTACTAGTTATTCAATAAATACCTTCCACTGACTTTGATTAAATGTTTCTCCACTTTCTCTTTGTTCTGAAATCCATAGCACAAGTGTATGCCACCAACTATTTTCACTGTCATTTATGTGCCTTTTATTTTGGATGTGTTTGTAACTCCTAGATTTTCTTTTCTAAATGATTTCCTTTCTGAGCTGGGTTTAAAGTCCTTGAGAGCAAGGATTTTAATTTACCTTTATATTTCACCCTTAGCATCCAGCATTATTGAGTACATGGCAGATATTCCATAAGACTATATAGTTGACTGATTATTGTTGTATTTTCCTATGGTAAAATGAAATCAAACCCAAATCCAATGAGAGAAAACAAAGCCCAAAACAAAACGAAAACTTACATTGGACCTTCTGCTAGTTACTGCTATATATTTTTTGTCTTCTTTGCAGAAAAATCTCCCCAAAGAGTTATCTATATTGTTAGCAATCCTTTTCTCATTTTGTCTTAGATATGAAATTTTTGTCTCTAGTATTCCTCCAAAGCTGCTCATGTCACTGATGTTGAAGTGCCCTTGGGTCCTATTCACAAGAGTGCCCTTAGTCTTCTTCTTTTCTCCAACTTCACTTACTCTGTTGGTTATCACAACCAGTCTCCTGGTATTTAAATATTATTTGCATTCTAATAACTCCAAAATTTATATTTAAGGCTCAGAAATCTCTTAAGCTTTAGACTTTTATCTCTAATTGCATACTTGACATCTCTATGTGAATGTCTATAGTAGCTTCCAGTTCTCATCAAGTTGATTCCAATTCATGATAACCTCATGTGTGTCAGAGTAGAAATGTACTCCACAGGATGTACAATCACTGATATTGTGGAAGTAGATTACCAGGCCTTTCTTCTGAGGCATTTCAGAGTAGATTTAAATAAACTTCCAGTCTTTTGCTTAGAAGCTGTGTGTGTTAACCATTTGCGACACTGGGGATTCCATGTCTACAATAGACATCTCAAATGCAACATGCCAAAAATGTCCTTCTTTCCCCCAAAAAAACCTTATCTTCCTGCAGCCTTCCCCTTCTCCATTGTGAGCACATTGCCCTTTCAGTAAAAGCCTAAAATCAGCCTACAAGGAATCCATCAGGAACATTTCTTGGCTCCATTTTCAAATTATCTTCTGAAACCTACCACTCTCACCACTCCCCTCTCTTCCGCCCTGGGCCAAGTCTTCATTGTCTTTCTTCCAGAGTCTGGGATTAGCCACCTCCCTGTCTCCCTGATCTGCTCTTGCCTTCGGTTCTCAATAGTGTAACCAGAGTGAACTTTTAAACACTTGAGTCAGATCCTGTAACTCCTCTGCTCAAAATTCTCCAGTGGCTCCCCATTTTTTTCTTGGAATAAAAGTTAAAGATCTTCCAATGCCTCCAGTACCACTCTGACCCTATCCACCCCTTAAGCTCAGCCATCCACACACTGGCCTTCTTGGTGCTCCTCCAACACCCCATAGCCATTGTATTTAGCACTTCTCTGTGCCTGGATGCTCTAGTTCCAGGGATCTGCACAGTTCAGTCCCTCATCTCTCAGAGGTCTTGGCTTATGTGTCATCTCAAAGAAACCCACCCTGACCAAACAGCAGCCCTGACTCTGTCCTCCCAATTTCTCCTCCTCAGGTCTTCTTTTCCTATAACATTCATCATCTTATCTTGTTATTAGTTTCTACCAAGTCAGCTCCAGCTCATGTGACATCATGTATAACAGAACAAAATGTTGCCCACTCCTGTGTGATCTTCATACCAATGATATATTTTGAGTGCATTGCCTTATAACACATGATAATTTGCTTGTTGTTATTATTTATTATACATCTTTCTCTACTAGAATATAAGCTTCAAGAGAACAGAGATCTATGTCTGTTTTGTTCAGTCAGGTATCAAAGCTCCTTCCACAGAGTAGGCACTCAATATTTCTTGAATGGTTTAGTAATTAATTAGTTGATCACTCCAGAATCAAGTAGGCAGAGTGAGGTGTCAAGGAGGGCCTCCATGAACTCACATGCTTATTGGGCAAGATGTTTACTGGGCACAGGAGAAAGGAGGATTAATCATTTAGCCACATGCCACACTCCTGGTGGTGATGTAAATACAGATTTAACTTTAGTACTGAGCCTTCTCAGGAGAAAAGTGTTGACAAAGTATGAGAGGATGGGAGTCGAGAAGGGTGAGACTTTGATTTGCAGGATTTCAGTTTATTGGAGGAACATATTGGGGTCCTTCCCTCATCATGGGACTGGCCTGCTTTGTCCTTCCTCTTCCATCGACGCCTCACAGCTAGCCCCTGCGATCAATCCTCTTATCCTGGGGGATAGAGGAGGGGCCGGGCGCCCAGAGGAGATCAGCAGCACAACCCCAATCGATGCTGAGATCAATGCCCGTGTTTGAAATCCAAATCTGCGGCATTCAGATCATCCGACGGCATTTTCCTCCGCCGAGTGTGGACTCCAGGAGCTGTAGCCTTTTTCCCCTCTAAATTGAAAGTGTTTTTTTTTTAGTCACAGTAGTGTGTTTCAGAACTGCAAACCGGAGAGGCGTTTTGATTCCACAAACAGCCCCCAGAGGAAACCATTTCAAGCCCAACATTTTTTCTTTAGCCAGGAGACCCCTAACATCTCAAAACTCTCCTTCTGCCAGGCCCCCTCCAATCCTAACACACACACACACACACACACACACACGCACACACAGTTATATATATATATGTATATATATTTATAATCTCCAACCTACTGTCCATTGAACTAACTTAAATTGGAAATAAGATCCGTTCCTTAAGCCTATTTTCACTCCATCTGGATGAGGAAAAAATATATATATATATTTTTTTTAAAAAAAAAAAAGAGTTCAAATGACCTTACCTGCTTAGTCCTACAAACACCAGCGGATCTTATTAGCTGAAAAATCTCTTTTGTGTTCAGATCTGTCTAGATAGGAACACCAGTGCCAGCATGTTTCTGTTTGGACAGGGCCGCCCAGCCTCCCGAAGTCCTGTGGTGAGAGACACCTTGAAGTGCCTCGCGCCAACATCACAGAGCCCTGGGTCTGCTTATCTGGGTCAGCAGAGAACTGCTCCCCACCGGCAACTGAGCACTTCTGGGGAAATCGAGTATTTGTTAAGAACTGTATATTTGTTCCTTTGCTTTTGTGAAGCCTCTGCATTGACTAGAAAGAGAGATCTACCTAGAAAAGGAGAAGGTGTATCTCATAAGCTTGGGGCCTGAGGGGTAGGAGTCAGAAGACATGCTCTTCTTTGGCCCAGCTGTCAGCTGTCTCACCTGGTAAAAACTAGGGAAAAACTGTTATTGTGTGTGCCACCAAACTAATTTCAACTCATAGTGACCCTATACGCAAAGTAGAACTGCTCCAAGTGTTTCCTAGGCTGTAATAGTCTTTATGGGGGCAAATCACCAGGTCTGTTTCCCACAGAGCTGCTGGTGAGTTTGAACCTCCCATCCTTCAGTTAACACCTGAGAGCTTAACCATTGCACAACCAGGGTTCCTTTTGGAGAAGATAGAATCCTGGAAGGTCAGAGCTAGAAGGGATGTGAGAGGTCGGTCAATCCAGCCTCTTGTCCTTTTCTATTTTATGGATAAAGAAATGAAAGAATGAAGAGAAAAGGCTATGGCGCAAATAAGATGCAGAGCTAGGGCTGAAGTACAGAATTTCTACGTAAGAAAGCTTCCTGGGGGCACAATATTTTGGAGGGGGCAGCTATGGACCTTATTTTGAAGCTGACTTTGCATAGCAAGCATACTATTTTTACATAAGATGCATGTTTGTTAGAGGCACTTTTTGACCCACTATTAAATCTGGAAAATCTGATTTCTAATGCAGAGCTATGTTCACCACTCCTCCCTGCCTTGGGTCACTGTAATTGAAAACAATCATTAGAGTCTCCCTCAGAACATCCCTAGAGCCAAGGTCAAGGAGTTCTGTGAGATAGGCTGGGGAATACTTCTCCTACCACCATGTGCTTGGATTGCAGTGTCTGAAGGCTCATCAATCTGCTAGGAACTAAATGTCATTCAGATCAATCTTGTTAGGGGATTTCCAAATCTGGAGCCTAACCTAGATTTACCCAGGTGGAGAAACATCATTTGTCTGCTCAGGCTGACTACACTTACCCCAGCGTTTTCTGTGCGGATAGTGCTTCCAGCCCTTTCCTATCAGGGAGGATTTGGGGCTGCATTGCAGGAGCCTCACTCAGAGAGCCTGCATCCTGGCCTTGAGTTTCAGGTGGGCTTGGCAGCTTTGCCTAAACCTACACACATTGTTAACTGGATGAGTCTTTGAAGGCTTGACAGTAATTGAGTGTAACCCATCTCTTCTCCTGAGAAAAGAGCTACAAGTTCTTGTCATATGATGGTAGATTAGGAATCTTTGATAACCAGAGCAACAATATTCATAATTGTGGTTTCTTTCCTTCTGTTCAAATGGTATCTGTCCTTCTCTTCCTCTGGTACAAAAGAATAGTGTATATTCAGAGAAAGCTTGTATTTCCAAAGAGAATGTTTCACAGGACATTTGAAAAAGAAAAATAAATAAAGGAAAGATTCTAAAGGCAAATAAATTGCACCCCTTTTGTCTCTCATTCAACATTAGCTGACCAGAGCAATACTTCTTAACTTTGAATATTGAATGATCAGCAAAATTGTCCTTGTATCTTTTTCAAAATACAAATTCTTATACCATCAGAGTCAGGATCTCTTCAGTGATTTTAGAATTGTAAGGGTGGTATAAGAGCATATTTAATTTCTTTTTGTTTTCATCATATTAACATGTGCATTTGGCTCAAGGATGCTTGATGGCTCAGTGGTTAAAAAAATAAAATAATCTGTGAGTGCTTGTGAAGGAAATCCTTGTCTCCTTCCCCTTCCTAACCATACTTCATGGCTCTTATCCCAAAGACAACCAATTTTAACTATTCCCTCTTTCTACTTATTTTGATGGTTACTCTCATGAGTCTATATAGCACATTGCTGCCTTTTTAAAATTTGAATAATCAGCTTTAAATATTGTCTATGATGAATCAAGATTTGACTCATTTATCCCATTTCCTTTCCTCCTTCCGTCCCCCAAGTGAGCATGTTGCTCTTCTTAGTTACCCAGACTCCCTGTAAGAGAACAGCAAGCTCCAACCTACACTTCCTCTTCCATCTCCCAAAGATGCCCTCTCTGAACATTGCAGTCTTACAATGAAGGTATCAGCACTGGAGATGAGAGGCAGGGAGCACTATGTTAGTCACTTGGTTGATTCTGAAAGTTGAAAACCAATAAACAATATTTATACTGTTATACTCATGTCAGTTTTGTTCTCTTCAGAGTCAGGAACACTTTGTTCTGTTGAGAATGAAACTAGTAAATAAGTGATGATGTCAGAATACAGATGTATTGGTTCACACTTGATTTTTTCCAGCATTTTAATGTTTGAAGCAATCAAGTGTACATTTTCTCCAAATTAGAGAAAAAACTCTTAGCATTATATAAAGATCTTAAAACACAACTCTTAAAATTCTGGAGTAGTGTTTCCTATGTGTTCAATAACCAATGAGCTTAGTAACATCTCCGCTAAGAATCCAAATAAGCTGAAAAGTACAGATGTGGACACCGCAAAAACATTATCTCTATGTTTTAAAAAATAATGATTAATGCATAAAACTGTTCCTAGATTGTACATTTTAATTTTGATGATCCTGTACTCTATTACATGTGAATCTCTTCAAGAACAAACATATCAATCAAAGGTGGTAAAATGCAGAGCAGAATTTCAAATTCTCATAGAATTCAGACTTTCTGGAGTTGTGAAGTCTAAAGGAACTTCCAAAATTATTGCCCTGAGATAATCTTTAAAAGTTAAACCAAAGATACCCTCTGAAGTCTACTTAAAGCTAGACAGTAGTTTAACTTAACTAGTAAGTATGTTTACCTTGTGCATTGTGTTCTTTTAAGATCTATTTGTATGGGATCAAATCGACAACAATAACTGTAAAAATTAGATAGGAAACTTAGGGGGCAGTCAGTTTACAAAAATGGGTGAAGAACAACTATGAAAAGGAGAGTGAGTATGGATATGTAACTCAAAGAATGTAATCAATATCACTGGATTATACATGTAGAAATTGTTGAACTGTTGTATGTTCCACTGTACATATATATTCTCAACAACAATAAAAATTAAAAATATGTGTATAAAAAAGAACTAATATTACCAAGGAGGAAGCAGAGTATAAGGCAAAACTGACTGGGATTCTAGCTGCAAATGTTAGTGAAGAGTTCACTGTGTCAGTATTTTTCTTAGGATTGTTACTATTTTTGTTAGGGCTGGGAAGACTGGGCAATCTACCTCTGTAGTGATACTGCCTCAGAAACCCAAGGAGGGGTCGCTGTAAGTCAGGGCCGACTCAATGGCACATAACAACAACAATTGTAACAACAACAACAACAAAAATCCATAAGTGAGTGATTTATAAAAGAGAAATATATTTTCTCACAGTTTTGTTAGCTAGAAACTCAAATCAGAGCATTGATTCTCAGACAGGGTTATTCAATTGGCAGTATCCCTACATGCTCCTTGGCATTCTTTGGAGTTTCTTGGGATTCCTTGGTATCTGTCTTCCCCTTTGTGTATCTCTGTGTGTATTCTGTTCCTTTTGTAACTCAGAAGTGATTAGACTAGGACTTACTTTCATTCTGAAATGACCTCAATAACTAACAAAGAAAACCCTATTCCCCAACATAACACAAGAAAAACCCAATTTCCAAAAGGATCACATCCACAGATACAGGGAGACCAAGACTTTAATACACCTTTGTGTGTGTGTGTGTGTGTGTGTGTAGGTGGGGGTGGGGGTGAATACAATTTGATCCATAAGATGACTCTAGTTAAAAAGTTCCACAAATTTTGAGTCACCAACCCAATTCTTTTTTTTTTTTTTTCCCAGTGTGCAATTTTGCCTATCACTCTAAAAAATATTTCAGGCATGTCTATATGATGTTAAAGCAGAAATGCCTGGTTGTGTTGGGCTTATATTTCCTTCTCAAAACTGATGACCACTATGATATTATATATATATTCTCAGAGACAATTCTGAGTGGATTGTTCTTTTCTAATGCTACCTTCATAATTTCCTCAAGTTTTTCAAGCTTTCAATCATTGTCTCTATTCTATTACCCCACTGCCATCAAATCGATTTCAACTCATAGCAACCCTATAGAACAATGTACAACAGCCCCATAGGAGTTCCAAGGCTATAAATCTTTACAGAAGCAGATTGCCTCATCTTTGTCCCCAGGAGCACCTGGTGGGTTTGAATCATCAACTTTCGTGTTAACAGCACAATGCTTTAACCACAGCACCACCAAACTTCCATCTATTCTAGTCATCATCCATATTTCTAGATATTGATCTCTCTCCGTCTTCTACATTGCTCCAGCTGGGACTGGGCTCTCTGGGCCTGTTCATAGCTATTGTTCTCAGGCATGATCCATTGTTTTCTTGGATTTCACATATTCCTCTTCTTTGATTTAATTATCTTTGTTTACTAGCCTATATTCTTAAGAAACATCTTTAAAAGGTGTAAGGAGCTTACTTTTCAATCTTTGCGTATCTGAAAATGTCTCTATTTTTACCTAGTAGATTTACCTGATAATTTGGCTGAATATTAAAATCTAGGTTTAAAAGATTTTGCCTCTGAATTTTAAAGACATTGATCCATTTTTTTCTAGCATCCAGTGGTTCTGATAAGAAGTCTGATGCCAATGTGATACATACTTTTATATCTTCCTGAAGGCTTTAAGGGAGCTCTGGTGATTCAAACCCACCAGCCACTCCTAGGAAGGAAGGTTGGACAATATATTTTGGTAGTGATACCGCCTCAGAAACCCAAGGAGGGGTCGCTATGAGTCGGATCTGACTTGACAGCAGTGAGTTATGGTTTTTTGTGAAGGCTTTAAGGATCTTTTCTTTGTTCCTGGTGTTCTAAACAGATATTTCACTTGCTGGGTCTTATTGATGCTCTTTTTATTCATTACACTTGGCATTTGGTGCCTAAGGAATTTGACCACTAACCAGAAGGTTGGTGATTCAAACCAACCAGCCACTCCTGGGAAGGAAGATTGGGCCATCTACTTCCATAGAGATATCACCTTGGAAACCCAAGGAGGGGTCGCTATGAGTCAAATCCACTCTATGGCAGTGAGTTTTTTTTTTTTTTTTTGGCATTTGGTGTCCTTTTCCATTTGAATAAACTATGATCAAGTCCACAACTTGTTCACCATATGACCCAGAAATTATACTCATGAGTACTTATCATGGAAAAATAAAACTTTTGTTCACTTAAAAATCTGAACTTGAACATTTGTGGTAGCTAAAACACTGGAAATAATCCAAATATTCTTCAACTGGACACAGTGGACTACTACTCAGCAATCAAAAGGAATAAACAATTGATATATGCAACCACTTGGATGGATCTCAAGAACATGTGACTAAGTTAAGAAAAAAAAAAGAAGAAGCCTATCTGAAAATGTTGCATACTGCCTGATTGCACTTATATTACATTCTCAAAGTGTCAAAGTTATAGAGACGGAGAATACATCTGTGTTGTCAGAGGCTAACATTTAGGGCAAGGGCATGACTATTAAGGGGTAAGATGAGGGAGTTTCTTTGGGACGATGGAGCAGTTCTATTACCTGACTGTGATGTTAGTTACTGAAATCTACAGATGTGATAAGATTTCATACGAATATACCCATTACCAGGAGTTCTGGTAGCATAGTGGCTAAGACACTTGCATGCTAACCAGACGGCTGGCGGTTCAAACCCACCAGCCACTCCTCGGAAGGAAGGTTGGGCAATCCTACTTCCGTAGTGATACTGCCTCGGAAACCCAAGGAGGGGTCGCTATGAGTCGGGGCTGACTCGACGGCACATAACAACAACAACAACAGCATACACATTACCATCAACTTGAATCTGACTCAGCAATCTTGTGTGCTACAGTGTAGAACTACTCCACAGGGGGTTTTCTTGACTGTAATCTTTATGGAAGCAGATTGCCACACCTTTTTCCCACAGCATCATTATGTGTATAAACCACCAACCATATGATTAGTAGTCAATCACATGCCATTTGCCCTATGCAGGGACCATTCATAGAATTATATATACATGCAAAAAATAGTAGATAGGAAAGCTGATGAAATCTGAATAAATTATATATCTGAGTAGTTAGAATTTTTTTGTACCAACATCAGTTTTCTGGTTTCCATAACATACAATGGTTTTGTAAAATATTTTCATTAGTAGAAGCTGGGTGAAAGATACACGGAACTCTGTTATTTTTGCAACTTCTGTTGTTGGTGGGAGCTGTGGTGGCGCAGTGCCTAAGGCATTTGACTGCTAACCAGAAAGCTGGCAGTTCAAACCTGACAGACACTCCTCAGAAGGAAGATTGGGAAATCTACTTCTCTGTGATACTGCCTCAGAAACCCAAGGAGGGGTTGGATCCGACTTCACAGCAGTGAGTTTGGTTTGGTTGTTGTTGGTAGGTACCATCAAGTTGGTCCTGTCTCATAGCAAACCCATGTACAACAGAAGGAAACACTACCTCTTCCTGGGCCATCCTCACAACTGCTGCTATGCTTGAGCTCATCGTTGCAGCCACTGTGTCAACCCATCTCATTGACGTCTTCCACTTTTTTGCTAACCCTCTACTTTCCCAAGCATGATTTCCTTCTCCAGGAACTGATCCTTTCTGATAACATGACCAAAGGTCAAGAGATGAAATCTGGCCATTCCCCTTTATAAGGAACATTCCAGCTGTTCTTCTCCCAAGACAGACTTGTTCATTTTTCTGACAGTTCATGGTATATTCAATATTCTTCACTATGATGGCAATTCAAATACATCAATTCTTCTTCAGTCTTCCTTATTCCTTGTTCAGCTTTTACATGCATACCATGCAATTTCTAGTGAGTCTTAAACCATTTCAAAATAAAGTGTGATTTTTCAAAAACAATGACAATTTCACAAGAACAAACACACAAAAAACTCTGCAGGTCATGGCAATGTAGACTCAGTGTTGAGACTCACTATACTAAACTAACCCACCCAATGCCATTGAGTCATTTCTGACTCAGAGCCACCCCCATTGGGTTTCTGAGGCAGTAAATCTTCAAGAAAGTAGATTGCACAGTCTTCCTTCCATGGAGTGGCTGGTGGGTTTGAATTGCCAACCTTCTGGTTGGCAGTCAAATGCCTTAGGCACTACTTGTAAAAAATCTCAAAATAAATTCATTCAATTGAGCACTGTTCAAAATGGTATTTAGCAAACTGAAGGAACTTCATTGTTACCTAATATTCAGAAACAGTCTATAGAACATTCCTTAAGAAATGATAATAAAAGAAAAATCAAACATTTCTACAAACAGACATTTCCATGAAGGTTTATAAAAGAGTGCACAGAGCCCCCCAGTCTTACTGCCAGTCTCTTGGATCTGCTGTCTGAGTCTTTTGTCCCTGAATATGTTTTTAACTGAGATTCCAGAGTGGTTCTGACTATTGTGCCTGCTCTGAGTACCAGCATGTATGTCTAGGATTTAGGGTAAGTAAAGTCCTATTGCAAAGCTCTGCCACTGAGGAAACTTGAACAAATAACTTCACAACTCTGGAGGTGTCATGACACCACCCTTGATAGAATACCCCAGGCTGGGTTTGGAATTAATGAAGAAGTGGTGCTAAAGCAAATCAAACTGCACTCCAAGACATAAAGTCAGAAGAGAGTTCCGGCAAGGTGGCGGACTAGGCAGAAGGATTGCACAGACCCTCTTCAACAAAGAAAAGGGAAACCAATTAACACAGACACAGAAGATAATC
>NW_006921600.1:8827616-8844087 GCF_000298275.1 Orycteropus afer afer
TGGGTTTCCGAGGCAGTATCACTACGGAAGTAGGATTGCCCAACCTTCCTTCCGAGGAGTGGCTGGTGAGTTTGAACTGCCAGCCTTCTGGTTAGCAGTTAAGTGCTGTAGCCACTATGCTACCAGAGCTCCTAGAAGTAATATAGGCTCTAATTTTTCTGTATATATTTTCAATTTTTTTAAATACAATATTTACAATTTACAAAGTATTTCCAAAATAATTTTTGGACTGATAAGTTATATCTGTTAGTTTTCTTTTAGTTTTCAAAGTAAATAATTAATATTGGCACTCTAGAGCTACTCTGGAGCCATGGTGAGGCAGTGGTTAAGTGGTTAGCTGCTAACCAAAAGGTGAGTGGTTCAAAACCACCAACAGCTCCATGGGAGAAAGCTGTTGCAGTCTGCTTCTACAAAGACCCTATGGAGCAGTTCTATCCTGTCCTATAGGGTCATTATGAGTCAGAATTGACTTGACAGCAAAGGGTTTTAATGGGATAGCTGCTTTTCCCTGCACTTTGGCATTGGCAATAGAAATCTCATGGTTTTGAAACTATGTCATTCATAGTGAATTTAGCACCAGGTTCCCTGTAGTTGAGAGGTCAGAAAAATTCTTATGTAAAAATGAAGTTTCTATGGATAAAGTCAGAGGGATGAAAGATGTACAGTCTCCAGGCATCTGATAGACAGACTCTTATCTGACCTCTTCCATGATCCCTACTTCCTGTCACACCATTGTACAATTTCCTCCTCTAAGTGTAGGTGGGACCTGTAACTTACTTCTAACCAATAAAATATAGTAAAGAATGTCACTTCTGTAATTATGGCATGCTACTTAAAACTCCATTATAGCAGGCTGAAGCCAGAGATTGTCCTTGGGCTGAAGTAAATAACCATGTTGGAGAGGACCACATGACAAGGAACTGTGGCAGCCTCTAGAAAACAGCCAGCAAAAAGCTTGGACTCTCAGTCCCATAACTCCAAAGAAATCAATTCTGCCTCTAACCTGAACAAGCTTGGAGAATAAGTCTTCCCAAGTGGAGCTTCCACATAAGGACATAGCCTGGCAAAAGGGAATATACTCATGACCATATATAAGGTTGGCAGACAATGTCTCTGCATATGCATTTGTATGTGCTGTAAGAATGTCCATATAACTAGAACTAACAGGGGGCAAAGTTATGATAACTTCTTATGCACTGTCAACCACCCTGATGGAACCATGGGAGACATCAAGCTTAAGTCAGCATAACATACTACACAAATCACTATTCTATATTCTACTTTGGTGAATAGCGACTAGGGTCTTAAAAGCCTGCAAACAGCCATCTAGATACAACAATAGGTCTCCCCTTGTCCAGAGTGAAGAATAATGAAGAAAACCAAAGATGCATGTAAACAATTAGTCCAGGGGACTAGTGGACCATGAGAACCTCAGCCTATATGACAATGAGACTAGAAGAACTACAGGGTGCCAGCTACCACTGTCAACAACTCAGAAAGGGATCAGTTCAGGAGATCCTGGATAGAGTGGGAGAACAATGTAGAACAAAATTCAAAATCATTATAAAAAAAAAAAAAAAGACCAGGTTTACTGGTCTGACAGAGCCTGACGAGAACTCTGAGACTATGGCCCCTAGTTACCCTTCAGGTCTAGAATTGAACTCACTCCTGTGGCTTCCAGCCAAACAATACACAGGCATATGGAGTAGTTTCACTCCTTAGAATAATCAATCATGGGAGAAGAGAGGGCAATAATTATACAGGGAGATAGCTCAGGGGCAAGATTGCATAGGAAAAAGGACACAGGGAAAAAGTAATTACAGGGAGGAAATGGAAAGAGAGCTGTTACATTGTTGGTATTACTTAATGTTATAAAAGAAAATGTGTATGAATTGCTGTATAGAAAATAAACTTTCGCCCAAATCACAATAAAAATTAAAAAACAAAACAAAAAAATAAACCAAGAACATAGCCTGGCTGAAACCTTAATTGTACCTTTGTGAAACCCTGACCAGATAATTCAGCTAAGTCTCTCCTGTACTTCTGACTTGTGGAAACTAAGATAATAAATAAATGTGTGCTGCTTCATTATGCAGAAATAGAAAACTAAAGTAAGATGTTTTCAGACTTCTTGCTGTGCCTGTCAGAGGTAGCTCACAGAGAAAAGGTCAATATTTTCACTCTACTGTGATGCGATCTGTTCCTGACACCCCTTCAGAGAAGGTGGCACAGCCACATTAAGGGCAAATTCTGGACTTGAATCTTTTTTTTTTTTTTGGGGGGGGCATGTTGGAATAGTGATTGGGGGAAAAAAGTGTCAAAAAGACT
The DNA here is from genome assembly GCF_000298275.1 of Orycteropus afer afer. Lineage (NCBI taxonomy): Eukaryota > Metazoa > Chordata > Mammalia > Tubulidentata > Orycteropodidae > Orycteropus > Orycteropus afer. Next base: position 8,829,945 of record NW_006921600.1, read on the forward strand.
TCTTAGAGTGAGGCCATAGTGAAAAAAAAAAAAAGGTTGAGAGACACTACTTTAAGAGATGACCAACTCCTAGAGGTTTTGAAAATTTCATAGTTTTTAATGTTCTTATGTAACAAAAAATTGAGCTATTTTTTATCATTACTCAGTAAATTGTGACTCAGAATTTTCAATTTTATACCTATTTTTATATACTCTTGTGTTTAGGGTTCTTTCTTGTTTTGACTTTTTTTTCCCCCCTGTATCATTTAACGTCGTCATCATCCACTAAGTTCCCAAGCAAGACACTCAGAGTTGGCCTGAGCTCAGTTCCAGGACCCATCACACTCAGGCTACTTTCTGTCCCATAAGTGCTAATTCAGAAATGTCTGTCAGTGCGATCCCCATCTCTACTCCTTTTAATCAAGCCCTATCTTGCATCTGGATTATCGCAGAGCCATCTCACTGAATTCTGTCTCACTGGTCTCTCTCTTCTTACTAGTCAATAGCTCTCACTGCTGCTGGAGGAATCTTCTTAAGAGAAGAATCTCATTCTTTCACTCTCTGCTCACAAACCTCCCTGGCATCTCTTTGCTGACAGTATGGAGTCTAAACTCTTGGACATGAGGTTTAGCCTTTATTCTAGACCCTCTAAACCATCTCCTCATTAAGGCTTGGGCAGTGCCTCATTCAAAAATAAATAAATAAGTCTGTGAGGGACTTCCTCATTTACAGACTAAGATTTGCAAAATAAGAGATCCAAGATGTTAGAAACAGGTCACTTCTGACTCAGTTTGTCCTTTTTGAATAGCAGTGACCAGCTTGCATTATGAGATTACATTTACTTTCAACAAATTGTAATGTCAGAGTTAAAATCAGCCTTTACAATGATTCTCTTCCTTCCTTTCTGTGTCCTTTCCTTTCTTTTTTCTCCTTGTCTCCTCCTCTTTCTTCATTTGCACTCATTTCTCTTCTTCAGATAAGATGATAGAAGGATTAGAACATGTAGCATTGTCCCAATTTGGTCTAATGGAAATGAGGACCCTGCTACCACAAAAGTAGGTAAGACATGAAATAGGATAATTGACAGTGTTCACATTGCAAGCCAACCTCAGAGTTCTTTTGTTTGATTAGCCTTACTCCTATCTCAGTGATTATCCACTTTAGAACTTAGCAAGGAAACTAGAACAAGGGCAGTAGAGAAGTCTAATATTGCCACCTATGCAAGCAGTAGTACATGGAAGTTGGCCAAGCTCTTTTCTAGCACTTTGAGATTATATACCTTAGACTAAACATCTCCAGACAATTAATTTTGTCTTAGAGTGGCATACACAATCACTAGTTCCTGGGATGTGCGAACATCAGAAGGACACTGTCAGAAGCACAGGGATGTTTCCAACTGGAAAGACTCAAGGAAGTATTCTCCCAGTAAAATATATGTAAAACTTCACTTTCACATCAGAACTCACCTGGCTTCTCAATATAGGGCAGCTGGTGTCAAAGGATTAGGAAGAAGATAGCTTCAAAACTATGCCATTTGTACAGCAACTGCTAAGATACAGAGTAAAGTAGCTATGTTAGTGTTGTTGTTAGCTGTCAGTGAGTTGGCTCTGATTCATGGCAACTTTGTTTATAAGATAATGAAATATTGCAGAGTCTTGTGCCATCTTCAAATCATTGGTATACTTAAGCTGAAAGTTGCAGCTACTGTGTATTTTGAATTCCTTCCAAGTTAGGGGGCACTGTATCTTCCAGTATTATGTCAGACAATATTCTATTATGATCCATAAGGTTTTCAGTAGCTAATATTTGGAAGTAGATTGCCAGACCTTTCTTCCTAGTCCATCTTAGTCTGGAAGCTCTGCTAAAACCTATCCACCATGGGTAATCCTACTGGTATTTGAACTATCTGTGGCATAGCTTCTGACATCACAGCAATAGGTAAGCCCTTACAGTACAACAAACTGACAGATGGGTGGTAGAAGGTAGCTATAGAGTTCTAATATTAATTATTTTGTTTAGAAACTAGTGTTGTTGTTAGGTGCCATTGAGTCGTCTTCAACTCATAGCGACCCTATGCACAGCAGAAGGAAACACTGCCCACTCCCGCATCACCTCCATGATCCTTGCTATACTTGAGCCTATCACCACAGCCATTGTGTCAATCCATTTCATTGAGGGCATTCCCCTCTTTCATCTACCCTCCACCTTACCAAGCATGACATCCTTCTCCAGGGAATGGTTCCTTCTGACAACGTGACCAAACAAAGTACATGAGATGAAGTCTGGCCATTCTCACTTCTAAGGAACATTCCGGCTGCACTTCCTCCAGGATAGATCTGTTAGTTCTTTTAGCAGTCCATGATACTTTCAGCTTTCTTCGCCAGCACCACAACTCAAAAACATCAACTCTTCTTCAGTCTTCCTTATTCATTGTCCAGTTCTCAACAGCCTTTTAGTTAGCAACTGGGTGCTTAATAGTTGCACTGCCAGGGCTTCTATCAATCAATGTTATTGTTGTTGCTAGGTATTGTCAAGTCATTTCTAACTCAACCATAGATGCTGGACAATGTTAGAAACTAGTAGAATTATTTATATCTGCTATTAATCTAAAAATTATTTGAAGTTAACATTCCAATATGTCAATCAGTGACCCTGGGCACCCTACTTTTTGTGAACATTCTGGAATTTAACATCTTTCTTAGCCAACCAGAAACATCATTGCTACCCAACCTGAATAATGGAGAAATCACACACACACACACACACACATGCCCTTGCATACTCACACTGAAAAATCTCGTCAGTTTCCTCTGTGGTCCACTCAAAGTTTGTACTAACTAGCAGTGAGTTTTTGAGATGTAATCTCTATTTTTATTTTTACTCTTTGGCCTTGTAACATAGTAGTAAAAGCAAAGAATAGAAATATTCCTTTGCCAGTCACTGTCATGTAGGTCATTCTGATCACTTGGAGAAAGTGTTGGCTTAAATGATATCAATGGAAACCAAAGCTGTATGATGTCTAATGAGGCTATTTCATGGTGAAGACATTGAGGGCAATGGAAGGAGAAGCTTAGTCCTGGAGCCTCCCTTAGAATTGTTGTTGTTGTTTGTTGTTATGTGCCTTTGGTAAGTGTTCATCTGGCCAGCTCCCTCTTTAATGCACACATCAGCCTCTTTGAAAATGGTGCACAAAGCTAGTTTCTGAAGAGAATTATAAATCAGCAATCATCACTTTCATCACATGCCGAAGCCTGGGCTTTATATAAATAACTGACAGTCATTTTTCTTGTGTGTTCTTTTTTCCATTAGGAAGATGAGTTTCTTCAAAGCATTTTGCTATTTTAAGGCTTTGAACAGTTCCAGAACTTTCACAGGGTTGCTGTAAGCCTTGACTTATTTACAGAGAGATGTTGAGATGAGATAAGGTTACTTAATAATCCACCGATTCTTGCTAAACACATTTTCTTTCCTTGTCCTCCGTGAAAGCCAGGAACACACACTATCAGATAGAGGCCATAGATGCTGCAGTGTTATTTTAGAGAAGGCTACTTGAACCTTGAGTTATGCAGATGGCTTCAATGGATGGATTCAATGTTGGTCAATGACTAAATAGCTTTTAAAGGCAAAATCCACAAGAAGGGGTTTGAAAGAAGGGAATTGTCAAATCCTCCTCCTTACTATAATCTTGCAAGACTCTTAATCTGATCAAAAAAGAGGAAATGGAGGTCAAATTGCTAGAATGTGGCAGGATCAGTATATGAACCCAGATCAGTTTGACTCATTCATACATATCTAGTACTCCTATTATCCCACTGTGCCCTCAGCTTGCAGTGACACGGGATATGGATCTGCCAGCAGAAAACTAAAAGTACTTGAGGTTCAAACCACTGACCTTTCAGTTAGCAACCAGGTGCTTAATAGTTGCATTGCCAGGGCTGCTATTAATCAAAGCTATTGTTGTTGTTAGGTGTTGTCAAGTCATTTCTGACTCACAGAGACCTTATGTACGAGTACAACAGAACAAAACACTGTCCTTGAGGTGCTTGGTTGTACATAAGCAGCCTAAGCAGCTTTTTTTTTTTTTTCATTCTTGTATATATATAAATCACACAACTTTCTCCAATTCAGCTTTTTACAGGTGTATAACTATTTACAGCAATTATCTTAATTGGCTGTTCTATCCCTATGCTGTTTGATACATTACTGCAACTTTATGAATAGTCCGGTTAGGTTAGAAGGCTCTCAAAATAGGACTAGGAAAGAGCTGCTTGGTAGGGTGGAGGGTCCACGAAAGAGGGGGAGGCCTTCAACGAGATGGATTGACACAGTGGCTGCGATGATGGGCTCAAGTATAACAGGGATCGTGGAGCTGGCGCAGGATCGGGCAGTGTTTCATTCTGCTGTGCATGGGGTCGCTATGAGTCGGAAATGACTCAACGGCACCTAACAACAACAACAACAACATCCCTATGCATGTTGTTGTTATTAGATGCTGTTGAGTCGGGTCCAACTCACAGTGGCCCATGTACAACAAAGTGAAACACTGCTCAATCCTGTGCCATCCTCACAACTGTTGCTATGTTTCAGCCTATTGTTCTAGCCAATTGTGTTAATCTGTCTCATTAAGTGTTCTTCTTTGTTGTTTTTTTTGTTTTTATTGTAATTATGGTGAAAGTTTACAGAGCAAATTCATTTTCAATACAACAGTTCATACACGTTTTGTTTCATGACATTGATTGCAATTCCAACAATGCAACAGCTCTCTTCTCATTTCCTCCCTGTGGTTACCTTTTTCCTGTGTCCTTCCTTCTGTGCATTACTGCCCTCTGAGCTATCATCTCACTGTGCAAATATTGCAGTTCTAATTTCCCATGGTTGATCATTCTAAGGAGTGCACCTACCTAGTATAAATGTTCACCTTATGTGCTTATTTTTGGCTAAGGAGTTTTGGTGGGAGGAAGATGAAGCAATCTACTTCCATAAAGATTTACAGTCTTGGAAACCCCATGGGGGTCACTGTGAGTTGGAACTGAGTCAATGGCAGTGGGTTTTTATTGTTTGGCTGGAAGCCACAGGAATGAGCTCAGTTCCAGGCTCAAAAGGAGTCTGACTAGGTGCCATAGTCTCAGGGGATTTACCAGTCTCTATACGAGCTCTGGTAGCATAGTGCCTAAGGCACTTGACTGCTAACCAGAAGGCTGGTGGTTCAAACCCACCAGCCACTCCTCGGAAGGAAGGTTGGGCAATCTACTTCTGTAGTGATACTGCCTTGGAAACCCAAGGAGGGGTCGCTATGAGTCAGGGCCGACTTGACAGCACATCACAACACAACAACATTGGACCAGTCAGTAAGCCTGGTCTTTTGCCTTATGATTTTGAGTTTTGTTCCACATTTTTCTTCCAATCTATCCAAGATCTCCTATTTTGATCCTTTTCTGAGTAGTTGACAGTGTTAGCTGGGCACCATCTAGTTCTTCTGGTTTCAGGGTCATGTAGGCTGAGATTCTCATGGCTACTAGTCTCTTGGACTAATTGTTCCCATATGTCTTTGGTTTTCTTTATTCTTTGCACCAGATGTGGAGAGACCAATTGTTGCAACAGATGGGTGCTTAGAAACTTCTATGACCCCAGTCACTATTCACCAAAGTAAGATGTAGAACAATGATTTTGTGTAGTATATTATGCCAATTGAGCTTGATGTCCCCTGCAACTGAGGTTTTGAGCCCATGGGCCTGGTGACTCATTCCCTCAGGGTGTTTGGCTGTGGCTAAGAAGTTATCATCACTTTGCCCAGCTAGCTCTGTTATATATGGGGACATTATTATAGCACATAAAAATACATATGTAAAAATATCATCTGCCAGACTTATATATGGTCATGGGTATATCCTCTTTTGCCCAGACATACCTGATCATTTAACCTGTCTACCTATTCCATCTGTTTTGCTGACTGTTTTTGCATGCCTTTTTTGCATGATTTTTCCAAGCATAGTGTTCTTCTCCAGGCACTGGTCCCTCCTGATGTCATATCCAAAGTGCCTGAGATGAAGACTTGCCATCTTTGCTGCTAAGGAGCATTCAAGCTGTACTTATTCCAAGATAGATTTGTTTGTTCTTCTGGAAGCCCATGTTATATTCAATATTCTTCACCAATACCATAATTCAAAGGCATCAATTCTTCTTTGGTTTTCCTTATCCAGTGTCCAGCTCTTGCATGCATATGACACGGTTCAAAATACTATGGCTTGGGTCAGGTTCTCCTTCATCTTTAAAGTGACATTTTTGCTTTTTAACACTTTAAATAGGTCTTTTGCAGCAGATTTGCCCAATGGACTATGTCATTTGTTTTCTTGACTGCTGTTTCCATGGGTGTTGATTGTGGATCCAAGGGAAATGAAATTCTTGACAACTTCAAATTTTTCTTCATTTATCATAAAGTTGCTTACTGGTCCAGTTGTGAAGATTTTGGTTTTCTTTATATCGTGTAATCCATACTGAAGGCTGTAGTCTGGTTTTCATCAGCAAGTGCTTCAAGTCATCTTCACTTTCAGCAACCAAGGTTGTGTCATCAAATATTGCAGTTTGTTAATAAGCCTTCATCTACTCTTGATGCTGCATTCTTCTTCTTCATATAGTCCAACTTCTCAGATTGTTTGCTCAGCATACAGATTGAATAAGTATGGTGGAAGGATACAACTCTGTCACAAACCTTTCCTGATTTTAAACCATACAATATCCCCTTTTTCTGTTTGCATGACACCTTCTTGGTCTATGTCTAGGCTTCACATAAGCACAATTAAGTTTGCTGGAATCTCATTCTTCTCAATGTTATCTATAATTTGTTGTGATTCACACAAATGTCTTTGTTCAAAAAAATATCTTTGCATACTCAATAAAACTACTCAAACAAGTAAGCATCTTTCTTGTAACACGTGCTTTCAACCAAAATCCATCTGACATCAGCAATGATATCCCTTGTTCCATGTTCTCTTCTAAGTCTGTATTTAAGTTCTGGCAGTTCCCTGTCAATGTACTGCTAAAAACATTTTTGAATTATTATCTTCAGAATGATTTTATTTGTATGTGATATTTTATATTATTTGATAAAACCCATATTCTGTTGAATCACCTTTCTTTGGAATGTGTCCATATATGTATCTCTTCCAGTTGGTTGACTAGGTAAGTGTCTTCCAAATACCTTGGCATAGCTGAGTGAATGCTTCCAGCATTGCCTGTATTTGCTAAAACACCTCAATTGGTATTTTATCAATCCCTGGAGCTTTGTTTTTCTTGAACTTCTTTCTTCAGTACCATTGCTTCTTGCTTTTATACTACCTCGTGAAATGATTAAAGGTTAACTAATTATTTTTGGTACTTTGACTCTGTGTTTTCCTTCCACCTTCTTTTGATGCTTCCTGCATCATTTAATATTTTGCCAATAGAATCCTTCAATATTGCAACTTGAGGCTTGAACTGTTTTCTTTAGTTCTTTCAGCTTGAGAAATGCTGAGTGTGTTCTGCCTTTTTGGTTTTCTAATTCCAAATATTTGCACATTTCATTATAATACATTACTTTGTCTTCTTGAGTCTCCCTTTGAAATCTTCTGTTCAGCTCTTTTACTTCATCATTTCTTCCTTTCACATTAGCTACTCTGCATTCAAGAGCAAGTTTCTGAGTCTCTTTTGATACCCAGTTTGGTCATTAATCAATGCTAGTCAATCTTAATCAACAAGGCACAGGGAAGGCATTTGACTGTTAACTAGAAGCTGGCAGTTCAAATCCACCAGCCACTCCTCAGAAGGAAGACTAGGCAATCTACTTCCAAAGAGATACCACCTCGGAAACCCAAGGAGGGGTTGTTATGAGTTGAAATTGATAATTTCTAGACTTGGATGCTGTTGTTGTTGTTATTTGCCGTCGAGTTGGCCCCGACTCATAGCGACCCGTCCTTGGGCTTCCAAGGCAGTATCACTACGGAAATAGGATTGCCCAACCTTCCTTCCGAGCAGTGGCTGGTGGATTTGAATTGCCAGCCTTCTGGTTAGCCGTCAAGTGCCTTAGGCATTGGTTTAAAAACTATGTACATGTGTTAAGGCTTTTTTACACTCCATAAAGCCTATATCATCTCACATATTACCAGTGGAAGGAGGAAAAATCCATTATCCATACTTCTCTAACCAGCATTGGAGGCTATGGTCATCAGTAGGGTGAGCGAAACCTTTAGAGTTAATGTGAAGCTTAACTCCAGTTACTGATCCTGGGAGGACCAGATCTTGCTGTGGAATGAGGGCCAGGGTAAAATCAGAATAAAGGAATCATTGCCTAGGCAGGAGCATGGACCTTATACCTGCCTGCCTCTCTCTTGGCCCTGGGATTCTACCAGCTGACTAATTTCACAGACTAATCAGTCTTCTAGGAATCTTTCCCTCCTTCTGGCACTTTCACAGTAACAGAAACATGACAAATAAGAGAAGCTTGCCCATTTGAAGTCTAAGGCAGCTATTTTTACATCAGGACACAATAACTGATGTCACATTTGGAAGACTAGGTACAGTTCTTGGTCCCTTATTACAAAGGAGCATTGTAGCCACAAATGGAAGGTGTAATAGAGAACAAGGCAGATGAATACACTGATGCTAGGCCCCCAAGGGAGTTGTGCTAGAGAAGCTCATTTGGGGTTACAATAAGGAAATAAAACACATAACCAAACCTTTCCATTTAAGAAGGTGAATGGTGGGAAGGATAAAGAATAACCTGCTTACTGCTGGAAAGTTCTATAGTTGTTTCAATTTTTTTTTTCCCAAAGAGGGGTTGCTATGAGTAAGATCCAACTCAATGGTAGTGAGTCAAGGAAATACTAAGTCAATGTGAGAACACCTCAGGCTCTGTGACATCTGACATTGACTGTCCTTTAATTATGGTAGAAAACTCACTGTCCTCTTTTAAACTTTCCTCTCACTACTGGTCATAGTTCCTGATCTCCCCATATTTGGCACTGTCTTTTGCCCTCTGTTTAACATGTGATCACCCTGCTCAGCATGGTCCATTGGTAAAACAAACAAACAAAAATTCACTTCTCTGGTAGTGTTGTGCCTAAGGCACTTGACTGCTAACCAGAAAGCTGGTGGTTCAAACCCACCGGCCACTCCTTGGAAGGAAGATGGGGCAATCTACTTCCATAGTGATACTGCCTCAGAAACCCAAGGAGGGGTCACTGTGAGTTGGGTCCAACTCAACGGCACACATCAACAACAAACATGAACCAGGGAATCGGAAATCAGAGTTCTAACACTGTTGTTGTGTGCTAACAACCCTATATGATGGAGTAGACCTGCCCCTATGCTGTAATCTTTACAGGATAATGATCAAGGAGATGGATTAACACAGTGGCTACAAGGAGTCTCAAGAACAAGAACAACTGTGAGGATGGAATAGGACTGGAAAATGTTTTGTTCTGTTGTGCATAGGGTCTCTATGAGTCAAAACTGACTCAACAGGCCCTAAGAACAACAATCTTTACAGGAGTAGATCACCAGATCTTTCTCCCATGGAGCCACCGGGTAGATTAAAACAGCTGAACTTTCAATTTGCAGCTAAGTGTCTACCTGTTGCACCACCAGGGCTCCATTCTAATGCTGCTGGTCACTAAATTTTTGTGTGAATGTAAGCCAGCTCTGTCACTTCGCTGTGGTTTCATTTCCTTAAGCACAACCAAGAAGGTATGACCTTTATGTAAAAGTAGGAAAGTAGAGGAGTGATGCATCTAGATTTCATTGCCAGAGGTCATAGATCCCATCACTTCTACTCCTCACCTCTGACTCCCCAATTCTCTATATGTTCTTTATTTCCAAATGTCAGGGTTTTTCCCCAACAAAGCCAATGAGGAGGGATTGGCCCTACCTGGAAATGAGCAGCATGAATTTTTTCCTCACTTTATTTTGTAGTGTATTCTTTTAATCCCATTTTACACACAAAGAAACTGAGGCACAGAAAGGTGAAGAAGGCACAGCAGATAGGGTTGGTATGAAATTAAAATGAGTTGTTATATGTATGACAGTTCCAAAATTGAGGTGCTTGACTTGTATCAGAATGATTGGCCTAGGTCTGATCCCTGACTCCATTGTAACTTTTGCTTATTTCCATTATAACCATCAAATCTTTAGACAGACTTAAGCACATAAAAAGGATTTCCTTTGCAACTGACAAACCCTTAAACAGACTTAAGTACATAACAACAACCACAACAAACAAACAAATAATTTTTTTTTTTTTCTCTGTGGTTAAGTTAAAGATATGGGAAGTGTTCTTAAGGGAATATTAAGAATTCTTAAGGATCTTGTGTCAAGACTATAATCAGAAATTCCCTCAGCAGCTCTCAGAAAATGTTTTAAGATAATTACTTAGCCACATATTTAAACTAATCAATCCAAATAGCCTACATTTGTGTTTCCAACTAATCACTGTGAATCCCCCCATTTGAGTTGTCCCATTTCTGTCTTTCCTGATCTTGCAACTTCCAATCAGAATGTTATACCCTTTGTTCCCAATTTTACCTTATAAGTATGCTTCTATTACACCACCATTTGGGAGCCATCTTCCCTTTGTTACATCTGACATATCCCCAGTTTGAACTGTTTTGAAACTTCAATAAATCTCGTTGCTTTTCTTTTAACGGAGTATGTGTTTTCACTCATTGACATTTTCTGGTGTTAGATGAGTGGGACTCAAAGGTGTTTTTCCTCCAGTAGCTTCCAGGACATCAAGGACTCAGAGCTACAGTACCAAGCATGAGCCCACTGAAAATCATCCATCTTCACAGATTCCTAGGAGCTGTCTCAGATAAAAGGCTTCTTGAATTGAGTTCTGCATCCTTGTGTTGAGTTATTTGAGATTTATTGTTGGCTTTTTCTTATGTTTTCATTTCCAACTTGTTTTAGGCATTTTGATGAATTTGTTGCCAAATTAAGTTTAGTGTGGCTATTACCATGAGACTCCCAAATCTAATAAGCACAGACTTTGGGAAAATCAAAGTCTCAGCCCATTAAGTTTGAACTCTTCTGTTTTCTTTAGTGCACATTCAGGTTTCCTAGCACACACAATTCACTATTTTAATAAGATGGGGAATACAGGCTCTAAGGACTCAGCAGGACTACCTTCAGTCACACAGACCACTCATACAAACAAATGTTTTGTGTCCTTTACCTGCCTGTTTCTGGAGTGCTGGCATGACTTTACTAAGGACATTTTAGAACTTCAATGGGTACCATGGGGTTCTTTTGAACTAAATAAGTTAGTTTTCCTGTGCAGTCAATTAGAAAAGAAAGGCTACTGGATTTGGCAAATACAATGGGACACCCATCTAGATTGGTATATGGAAGATTTTAAAAGTCACCAAGAAAACAAAATGGCTTCCCTGTAAGATACTGCCTCTAAATTAACTTAACAAAATAAGGAATTTCAATGTTAAAAGTGTAGACATTGTAGAAGCCCTCTCCCTGTGCTCCATTGCTAGGTGCTCCTCCTTTGTAGTTTTCTTTGCCTTCTTATTCCTCTGATAACACTTTATCTGCACTCTCTTTCTTTTCAATAAAATCAGCCAATAAACCTTTGTCTGAAATGCCTTTTAAAAAGTGTCCTAATACAGACACAAATAGTCTTCCCCATACTACTTTTATCCCTTGGACACACTCAGAATTGTGTAACATTGTGAAAGATTTTCTTCTATGACAATTCAAAAAGACTGAGAACAGATTGTCTATGGTTATTATGAAAGAATTCCAGAGTTTTCTATGGTTATTATGAAAAAATTCCAGAGTCTTTAAAGCTGCAAAAATATATGAGAACCATTAGAGACTACCTACTAGGAGTGTTATTTGATTCTTGGAGACCAAATTTTCAACTATTCTTAACATCCTTGATAAATGAACCTGAATTTCCCCCCTGTTAAAATGCTGTTTAGGAGTTCATGTTCAAAACACTATAACTTAAATGTACTAGAAATAACTTGAAATTTCAATGATCACTTTAGGAGAAAAAAGTTTCCATCTGCTCTTATTCCTCTATTTTGAGAAAATAGTTTCTGCTTGCACTGTTTTTAACTTTCTGTTTGGACAGCTTTTGTTTGGTACACAAGCTTGTCAAAAACCTAAAATCCTTCCATCTGAGGCTGTGACAAGTTAATAATTTTTATCTGGAATTTGTTTTTTCTGTTGAATTGAGTTGATCTTACAAAGATGCTGCAGACAGATTTCCTTTTTGTTATATAAGCATAATTATTGATCTGCCCTCATATTCTGGTGAATTTATGTGGTTTTTCTGTCTTATTTTATGTCTGAGTTTCTATCTAGTATCAGGGTGAGGCTATGGCTGGCAGGTGCTGTTTTTCGTGAGGTTGTCTTAAAAGCTTAGTTATTTTCTCTTCCAAGAAAAGCTGCTTCATGGGCCTATCTCATGGCCTGGTCTTGTAGTAGCTACTCTGAGAAATTTACATATAAGCCAGTCTTTTTGAAAAGTGCACACACACACACACCAAGAAAAAAAAAAAAAAAAGAGAGAGAGAGAGAGAGAGAAAGAGAAAGAGTAAGAGAACTGGATTATTTATTTTGACTGATAGAACAAGGCCTTACAGAGGAGATAAATTGTTCTCTATAAGATCCCACCAGCCACTCCTCGGAAGGAAGATGGAGCAATCTACTTCCATAGTGATACTGCCTGGGAAACCCAAGGAGGGGTCGTTATGAGTCGGGTCTGACTCAATGGCAAACAACAGCAACATAAGATCCAGTAAAGCCTGAAAAAGATAAGATTATGAAAAGAGAATAGTTTCCTACCTCCAGATTGTATCATTAAAAACTAAATTATAATATTCATTTAAAAAAAAACTTTATTCTAATAGGTCTAATGATAAATAATCACTTATATAAATTCAATTGACCAAATATTTCCAAGAATTAATCAAAGTGAACTTATTCTGACAAAGATGATAACAAATATGTTTCATATTATGTCAATCATAAAAGCAAAAGCTTTCTAAGTAACTTAGGCTACATATTATATGAAATGTGTTTTATTTAAGCAAGAAAGGTAATTTTATCTTAAAGTAAAACTAGTAATTCTAGAATGGAAAAAAAAAAAAAAGCATAACATAACCTGGGGGGTCAGAGTGGGGGAGGCTAGTCAAGAATTACTGGGTTCATTTGAAAATTACTAAAGAGTTTTGGTCTTACTGGGTAAATAAAATGCTGTGATAAAGAGAAGGCAAATCTGTTTACTAAGAAATAGTAAAGACTAGTAAAATGAAAGATAAGAAAGATTATCTTTTGTCTTTTGAAATATCTAAGCCAAATCTATACATATATAAATGAATTGGGGGGAGGAGCTCTGGTGGCCTAGTGCTGAAGGCATTTGACTTCTAACTAGAAGTCTTGTAGTTCAAACATACCAAACATTCTGCAGAAGGAAGACTGGGCAATCTACTTCCATGGAGATGTTGTTGTTGTTATGTGCTGTCAAGTCAGACTCAACTCATTGCAACCCCTCCTTGGGTTTCCGAGGCAGTATCACTATGGAAGTAGATTGTCCAACCTTTCTTCTGAGGAGTGGTTGGTGAGTTTGAACAACCAGCCTTTTGGATACTACCTCAGAAACCCAAGGAGGGTTCACTATGAGTCAGATTTGACTTTATGGCAGTGAGTTTGATTTTTTGGAAATGAATTGGGATGAGTAGTTATTGTCTCTGATCATGAAACAAAGGTAGGGAGGGCAGGGCAGGATTAAGCCTTCTCAGCCCCAGTCTCTGAGGCCATACAGCTCCAAGAAAGCTTTGAGTTACCCCTCCCCACCAGGTGAAGACCTTTTAAGAAAAAGCAAATAAGAAAAATGCTGTCTTACTACAGTTAACACAAATTGGGTGGCAGCCAAAACTGTAAACAAATTCTATCTAGTGTAGAGGAACTATAAAAAGCCAAAAGATAGAAATAACAATGAGGGAGGCCTGGAATGACTTGGGGAAAGATTTCCATCCCTAGCCAGAGATTTAAGGTTATATCTGTATCAGTGAGGAAGCTCTGGTAGCATAGTGCCTGAGGCACTTGACTGCTAACCAGAAGGCTGGCGGTTCAAACCCACCAGCCACTCCTCGGAAGGAAGATGGGGCAATCTACT
>NW_006921600.1:8844432-8850214 GCF_000298275.1 Orycteropus afer afer
TATATATTTGAGCCTGCTGATGAGTATGTTCTATATAAAGTATGTAACAAAAGGCAAAGCTTAAAAAGCATATTTAAAAAGGGATTTATTTAATAATAGTCAAAAGTTTTATCTGTTTGGCTAAACATTTGATGGGTTAATTTATGAGAATTTTTAAAAGCTTTAATGTCAAAAACAAGGAATTGGTTTTCTTGTTGTTAAGATAATAAAATTTTCTTCAATTACTGAATGGAAGAGTTCATTTACTCTTTGTGCAATCTGCCTTGAAGGCAATGGTTTGGTGTCTCAGTAGAAAAAATTCCTGAGTCAAAATACAAGCTCTATGGCTTTGAAAATGCTGAGGTTATAACTTTAAGGTTTTGGTTAAATAACTTATGTATTGCTTCTTGGTGATTTATGATAAACTCCTGACAATATTGAGATGTCATAAAAAACCACAAAGGATTTGTTCTTGTTTTATAAAGAGAAAAATACTAAAAAGGCTTATTTAATATGTTATGAATTACCAGAAATCTGTTGTCAAAAGAAGAGCCTGATTTCTTCTGAGTTAAAAATTTATGTGTTCATGTTTCCTCTTATGTTTTTGCTTGATATTAGATAACATGTACATATTAGACAAAATTTACTCATGATATTTTTAAAGTTACTATTCAGATGTTTAGAAACCTAAAATTCTTGGTATATTCTTGATACATCCTGACTATGGCATTATGTCTCAAAATTATTATGTTTCAAAACTGAAACTTTTTGAAAATAAGGTTAATCATTACGTTTAGGTATTTTTGTCTAAAGTTTTTTTAATGGACTTTATTTGACTTTGCCTTAGATTAATTCCCATCAGGTCTTTCATTTTCCAGGAAATTTTATTATTATAAGTTAATCATTGTCATATTACATTTTTATTATCTACAGATTAATTTTACCTTGCTGACTTGCTGAAAACACTTGACCAAAATATTTATATATGAGACTTTTATAAGAAAGACAATGATATTTTGAAAATGTATACCACTAAACTGGTAGCATAGTGCCTAAGGCACTTGACCACTAACCTCGGAAGGAAGGTTGGGCATTCCTACTTCCGTAGTGATACTGCCTCAGAAACCCAAGGAGGGGTCGCTATGAGTTGGGGCCGACTCGATGGCAAATAACAACAACAACAAACTGAATCAAGATTTCCAGAACACCTATGCAGTAACTAATGAAGTTTCAAACTTCTGTTGATCCAAAATTGCATACAACCAAAATTAACTACATAGGACTGAGTAAACTAAAATAATTACTATTAGGTTTTAGATATAAAGAAAATTTTTGTCTTTTCCCTCTTTTAATGTAATATTCAATATTTCAATAAATAATCATATTATGTTCACTACAGAATACCTTATGGATTAAAAGGTTCTATGGTTTATGTCAAAGTTCTGACTGAACATATTCTGAGAGTTTTAAATAATTCCATCCATGGATTTATCAACCTTTGGGAGAACTAAAAATCACTTTGAAACACCCAAGTGTCCAGAAATAAACAACATCTGAGGAAGATAGCTGGTCTCAAGAGCATGGAACAAAACTTCATACAACCTGCTGAAATATTTAGAACTTTACCTTATAGCTATAGTTATTCTTATGATATTAGCTTCATTGTATACCTGTAGTCTTAATTCCTAATAGTTTTGCTCACTCTGAAAGCCAATTGAAGTCTTTTCTTTTCTAACTGCTTCTTCTGATGCTTGGGGAGAAAATACAGTCATTAAATTAGCCCAGTCAATTACTAGTGTCAGTAATTATAGCTCTAGATTTTCTTTTAGTTCAAAAAGGAAGAATATGTGCAATTCTCAATACCTTGTACTACACCTGAATAAACACCTCTGGAGAGGTAAAGCAAGACATTGCAAAGAGCCATCAGAAGGCTACCTATTTATATTCAATATCCCATATGACTCTGTGATAGTTAAGGTTGTATGTCAACTTGGGTAGACCAGGATTCTAAGTGGCTTAAGCAGTTGTGATATAGTCACCCCCATGATGAAATCTGATGTAAAGTAATCATTCTTTGATGAGATACGGTATGAGCAGCCAATCTGTTGAAAGGGAGTTTCCTCCGGGAGTGACCTCCTTCCAATATATATATATGTACATCCTGGGAAAATTCTTTGGCATTCTGGTGGATCTGGATCCTGCATTTAGCCCATCATAATCTCTGGTTCCTAGAACTGAACCAATGGCCTGCCATATTGGCTTCTGATCTTGAGATTGTTGCAGACTGTGACCTAACTGCCATTTTACCTGTCAATCTTGGATTCTTCATCCTCCAAGCCAGCAGCCTGCTATACTGCCTGCTAATCTCTGGTTCATCAGCCTGTAGAGCTGTATGAGTCAGGAGAAGCCTCCAGCTTATTTGACCCACAAACTTGGGATTTTCCAGACTCTACAACCATGTGAGACATTTCCCTGATGTAAATGTCTCTCTCTCTCTCTCTGTCTCACTCCATATGTGTGTGTGTGTGTGTGTGTGTATTTCAGTAGATTTTTTTCCTCTAGAAAACCCAGCCCAAGAGAGATTGCTCCTTTGGGTGTGTGTGTGTGTCTCCACTGCCATCGAGTTAATTCTGACTCATAGTGATCCCCATTGGGTTTCCAAGGCTGTAAATCTTTATGGAAGTAGAGTGCCTTATCATCCTCTTGTGGAGCAGCTGGTGGGTTTGAACTGCTGACCTCTGGTCAGCAACCAAATGCCTTATCCACTATGCTACCAGATATATACATACACACACACACACACACACACACATTCAGCTAGTTACCTAAAAGTATTGGATCCTGGATTAGATCTGTATTGCTAACTAGATTAATGATATTAATTGTTGTGGTAATGATTTAATTGTTAGAATAATCAAATGTTGCATAAAATGTATAACCAACATATGATGCAAAAGACCAATTAAATATCTATGGAGAGAGTCATGTGCATAGATAAGACTCATTTCCAAAATGGAATCAAGCTCACATCCTGAGCAAGTCTTTTAAACAGAACATTCAAGCTTTTCCTCTACTATGGACTTACTCTATATAGATCCCCCCTGTCTAAGATCACAGAAGCTGAATGCTAAGCCATAGTAGGCTGAAAGGGTCAGATAGTTCCCTACTACTAAACAGTAGTTTCAGTTGTCTTAAAGATTTATCTAGATAAGCAGCCATTTAAATAATCATGTGTCATAACCTCAAGCCCCTGAAAAAGAAAGCATTCATATAATAGTAATCAAGGAATGCTAATTAAATCCTTGATCAAAAGGAGGAAATATGTGAAACGTCAAAAATTGATGTGCATGACTCATACCAGAATGATAGGCCCAGATTTGAGTTCCAATTCCATCTTAATTTTTGTTTATGACCCTAACAACCATAAAATCCTTAGACTGAAGTACATAACAAAGGAGATATTTTTCTCTGTGGTAAAACTAAATATATGAAAGAATGTTCTTAAGGGAGGGTCCTGCCTTATCAGAAATTCCCTCAGCAACACTCAGGAATTTTTTTTTTTTTTTAATTGTGGTTTAGGTGAAAATTTACAAAGCAAGTTCACTTTCCGTATAGTAGTTCACATACACTTTGTCTCATGACATTGAACACAATCTACCACAAGGCAACAGTTCCCCTCCCACTTCCTCCCCATAGTTACCTCTTCCCTGTGTCCATCCCTCCATGCACTCCTGCCCCCTGAGCTATCTCCCTGTGCATAAGCAACCCTTCTTTCTCCCATGCTTGTTCTCTCCAAGGAGTATATCTACCTCAGGTAAATATTCAACTCATATGCCTGTCTTTTGTTTGGCTGGAAACCACAGGTGTGGGTTCAATTCTAGACCTAAAGGGCATCTAGGGACCACAGTCTCAGCAGTTCCACCAGGCTCTATCAGACCAGCAAATCTGGTCCCCGCACCTTTTTTTTTTTTTCTCCAAATGATTTTGAGTTTTGTCCACATTGTTCTGTCTCTCTATCAAGGATCTCCTACATAGATCCCCTTCCAAGTGGATGACAGTGGTAGCCGGGCACCATCTTCTGGTCTCATAGTCCTATAGGCTGCAGATCGGTTGGTGTACCAGTCACTAAGACTAATTGTTTCCATGATTTTTTGGTTTTCTTCATTCTTCTTTGCCATCATTGCATCTAGATGGCAGCTTGCTAGTTTTTAAGATCCCAGTCGTTACTTGCCAAAATAAGAGATAGAACAATGTTTTATATAGTATGTTATGCCAATTGAGCTTGATGTCCCCTGCAACTATGGTTCTGAGCCCACAGGTTCAACTACTCAGTACCTCTGGGTAGCTGGCTGTGACCAAGCAGTGACCACAACCTTGTCCATTGTCAGCTCTACTATACACCTGGGAATTCTGATCATTCACATAAACTTATAGGACCATTGTCTGCCAACCCTATACATGTTCTTGGATACATGCCCTACTTCATAGACATACCTAATAGTTCAGCTTGCCCACCCATCTATCCACCTGTATACCCACGTTTGCCTTCACTGACAATGCAGCACTGTATGTGCAAAAAGATTCATCTTTGTTGTCTCTACCTCCCATGTCTTTCTCATCCTCAATGCCACCATATTGGTCATTCACATTTGATACATTGCCCTTCTCATCACCCAAATCAATACTTATCTCTATCTATCTAACAGGATTCCCTCCTCTCCCCTCCCACCCCTGGTAAAAAACAAAGAAAATTTCTTTCCATAGATAAACTTTTCCTTGACTTTTACAATAACGGACGAATACAATATTTGTCCTTTTGTTATTGACTTATTTCAATCAGCATAATGTCCTCCAAGTTCATCCATGTTATGTAGTGTTTTGCAGATTCTGCATTATTCTTTAGCATTGCATAGTAGTCCATTGTGTGTATGTACCGTACTTTGGTTATCCATTCCTCAGTTGATGGACACCTATATTAGGAGCCCTAAATTTGCCCCTAGTTTTTGCTTGAGGAACTCTATAGTTTTGGGTTTCACATTTAAGTCTTTGATCCATCTGGAGTTCGTTTTTGTTTATAGAGTGAGGTACAGATCTTGTTTCAATTTTCTGCAAATGGATCTCCAGTTTTGCCAGCACCATTTATTAAACAAACATTCTCTTTCCCATTTAATGGATTTTGGGCCTTTGTCAAAGATCAGCTGACTATAGGTTGATGGATCTATTTCTGGGTTCTCAATTCTATTTCATTGGTCTGTGTATATGTCATTAAACCAATACCAGGCAGTTTTTACTACTGTGGCTGTACAGTAGGTTTTGAGACCTCCTACTTTGTTTTTCCTCTTCAATAGTGCTTTGCTTGTCTGAGGTCTCTTTTCCTTTCCACATAAAGTTAGTGATTGATTTTTCCATATCCCTAAAGACTGTTGATGAGATCTGGATTGGGATTGCATTGAATTTATAGATTGCTTTGGGTAGAATTGACATTTTCACAATGTTCAATATTCCTATCCATGAGCATAGGATGTTCTTCTATTTATGTAGATCTCTTAAGTTTTCTTGAAGTAGATTTTATAATTTTCTTTGTAGAGGTCTTTTGTTTCCCTGGGAACAATCAAACAAACAAACAAAGTGCCTTTGATTTCCCTTTCTTGCCTTATGGCCCTGGCTAGGACTTCCAGTAAAATGTTGAATAGAAGTGGTGATAGTGGGCATCCTTGTCTAGTTCCTGTTCTCAAGAGGAATGGTTTCAGTCTCTCTCCATTGAGAATAATGTTGGCTGTGGGTTTTGCATAAATGCCCTTTA
>NW_006921600.1:8854784-8857415 GCF_000298275.1 Orycteropus afer afer
ACCACCACTGGGCACTCTCCAAGCTGTCTGTGCTGTCAGGGTTGCTCAGGATTGCTGCCAGACCACAGCTCCGTATGTCTCCTTTTTTGGTGTTTTTATGCAAATTCTTCTGCTAGTGGGGGTATAGTCCACTTCTATATCCTTCCCTGCAAGGCTCAGGGGTCCAGGATTATCTTCTTTGTCTGTGTTAACTGGCTTCCCTTTTCTTTGTTAAAGAGGGTCTGTGCAGTCTTTCTGCCTAGTCCACTATCTTACCAGAACTTTCCTAGATCAGGAAATGTTTTAAAATAATTTTCTTATGACTCTCCTGTAACACCTCCCCCACCTAGTCACATATTTAAACTAACTTTGGTGGCATAGTGCCTAAGGCACTTGACTGCTAACCAGAGGCTAGTGGTTCAAACCCGCCAGCCACTCCTCGAAAGGAAGATGGGGCAATCTACTTCTGTAGTGGTACTGCCTCGGAAACCCAAGGAGGGGTTGCTATGAGTCAGGTCCGACTCGACGGCACATAACAACAACCAAATAGCCCACATCCATATTTCCCACCAATCATTGTAAATCCTATGCTTCAAGATGCCCTGCCTCTGGCTTCCCTGATCTTATAACTTCCAATCAGAATGTTGTACCTTTAGTTCTTGTTTTTACCTCATCACCTCTCATGGCATAGTGTCTAAGACATTTGACTGCTAACCAGAACCCTGGAAGTTCAAACCCACCAGCCACTTCTCAGAAGGAAATTTGGGCAATCTACTTTCATAGTGTTATCACCTCAGAAAGCCAAGGAGTGGTCTCTATGAGTCGGATCCAACTTGACAGCAGTGGGTTTTTAATATGCCTCTGTTACTCCACCAATATGGATCATTTGATTTCAATGTGAGATCAGACGTGTCCCTGATTTAGACTGTTTGAATTGTCAGCAAATCACTTTGCTTTTATTTTAACAGAGTACATGTTCTCACTTGTTGTGAGGTGTTGTGTAAGGTTGAATTCTATCTCTCACAAAAATATATGTTTTTCCCTAATCCCAGATACATGTGAATGTGACCTTGTTTGGAAATAAGGTCTTTGATATAATTGAGATAAAATGAGGTCATATTAGATTGAGGTGGACCCTAATCCAATGACAGATGTGCTTATAAGGAGAGAGAGATTTGGAGTCACAGGAACTCACAGGGAAGAAGAGTTTTGAAGATGGAGGCAGAGATTCAAGCCAAGGAATGCCAAGAATTTCGAGCATCCACAAACAGCTAGAAGAGACCAGGAAGGATCTTCCCCTAGAGCAGTTGTAGGGAGCATGGCCCTGATGGTACTTTGATTTTACACTTCTGGCCTGCAAAACTCTGGTGGCATAGTGCCTAAAACATTTGACTATTAACCAGAAGGCTGGTGGTTCAAATCCACCAGTCATTCCTTGGAAGGAAGATTGGGCAATCTATTTCCTGCCTTGGAAACCCAAGGAGGGGTCACTATGAGTCAGATCAGACTCGATGGCAGTGAGTTTTTTTTTTTTTTTTTTTTTTTTTTGGTTAGCCTGCAAAACTGTAGAATACATTTCTGTTGTTTTAAGCCACTCAGTTTATAGTACTTTGTTACAGGAATGGCCCTAAGAAATGGGTACATAAGACATTTAGACTAGGGCTTGACACATAGCCAATTATATAATTGTTATTGTTAGTTGCCAAATTGATTCCAATTCATGATGACTCTACATTCACAGAGTAAAACTGCTCCGTAGGATTTTCAGAGCTGTGACCTTATGGAAGCAGATCACTAGTCCTGTCTTCTGAAGTGCTTCTGGGTGAGTTCAAATCACCAAACTTTTGGCTAGTCTAGTAGTCGAAAGTTTAACCATTTGTACCACTCAGGAATTCTAACACTATAAAATACTAATTCTTATCTACTAGAAAGGAGCTCTGGTGGTGTACTAGTTAAGGCATTTTCCTCCTAACCAAAAGATCAATGGTTTGACCCACCAGCTGCTCCATGGAAGAAAGATGAGGCAGTCTGCTTCTGCTAATATTTATAGCCTTGAAAACCCAATGGGGGTTGCTATGAGTCAGAATCGACTTGATGCCAGTGAATTTGCTACTTTTTTTTTTCCTTCTTAATCTACTGTTTAAAGAGTCCTGATGGTACAATGATTAAGAGCTCAGGTGATAACTGTAAGGTCAGTGGTTAGAACCCACCGGCTGCTCCACGGGAGAAAAAAACAGGGCATTCTACTCCCAAGAAGATTAACTCTTTGCCATTGAGTCAATTCCAACTCATAGTGACCCTCCAGGGAAGAGTAGAACTGCCTCATAGAGTTTTCAAGGCTGTAATCTTCATGGAAGCAGATTGTCACAGTGGCTGATGGAGTCCAACCACCAACCATTTGGTTAGCAGGTGAGCTCTTAACCACTGCCCCACCAGGTTCCTTCCCATAAAGATTGTTGTTGTTGTTGTTTTTATGTGCCATTGAGTCGGCCCCAACTCATAGCGACCCCTCCTTGGGTTTCCGAGGCAGTATCACTACAGAAGTAGGATTGACCAACCTTCCTTCTGAGGAGTGGCTGGTGGGTTTGAACTGCCAGCCTTCTGGTTAGCAGTCAAGTGCCTTAGGCACTATGCTACTAGAGCTCCTTCCCA
>NW_006921600.1:8857850-8863021 GCF_000298275.1 Orycteropus afer afer
TTGAACCACCAGCCTTCTGGTTAGCAGTCAAATGCCTCATGCACTACACCACCAGAGCTTCCTATAACAATATCTACTTTTTGTTATTACTCTTATTTTTATCATCACGTGGTCAGTGACTCAATATCCTTGGCACACCTAGGGCTGCACTTGACACTTAGAAAGAGCATAATAAATGGGAGCTGCTTTTATTGTTAGCATAGATGAGAACTCAGATTGTTTGATACCAACACTACATTTTTCACAAATTTGGAGTCCCCAGACTCCTCAGATACTCGGGCTGCTGAGATAATTCCCTCCTCAAACTCTTGGCCTTTGATGAAGACTTCTGTTTGGGACATTTATCTCCTTTCCTCTGATTTTTTTTTTTTTTTTCCCACTCCACTGTGCCTTGCTTATCACTCTACTTTTAAACTCTCCACTTCCCTCTTTTATCTCTTCAGTCACCCACAATGGCTTCCACTTTGCATACAGAGACTGGATTCTGTCTCCACTCCCTTGTGATTTTCATCCCTTTGTCTCTACTCTTCTGAGTCTGATATATGTGTTGCCTGAAGGTCAGGCATACTGCTTAGATATGCATTTTATCTACTGTAGTTGGAAAACAATTAATGCCCTCCTCTCCATACTTCCCTTCCTTTCTAACTTGTTCCCTCTCTCCCCAGAACTAGCTGAAAATTGCCAGTGGTTTGTTTTTACCCTTTTTGTCCTAAATTCCAATTTAATGACAGTTTTGCAGAACGTTTAAAGGCATGAGGGACTAAGATAATCTCTTTCAGTTTTCTTTCACATGTCTTTGTCCTTTGGAAAATTTATGGGTATTTCTGGCCTGGCCCACCCCCTCTTGCTTTGTGAACATATTCTGACAAAAATTACTTTAGTCTTTTTGGCACTATCTCCCTAGCCTGTCAGTAAATCACTCTTGTGGCAATTTCTTCATAGATCTCAAGTTCCTTCATACCTGAAACATTTCCTGTTATTTATCTTAAGTCTTTTGCAATTCTTTCCACTGCTATTAGTAGAGAAAAGACTTTGCTTTGATTTACTTCTCATTATTTACACCTTCCCAGCTGTAAATAGCAATCAGTATAGTTTAAGTTGGAATTCTTGGCTGGCACAGTTAATTGTTTGATTACTAGTCAAGAAGTTGCAGGTTCAAACCCACTCATAGGTACCTCAGAAGAAAAGCTAGGCAACCTGTTTCTGAAAACCCTTTCTATGGAGCACAGTTCTACTTCATACACATGGTGTGGCTATGAGTTGGAATCATCTTGACAGCAATGAACAACATAGTTTAAGCCATGTTGTTGTTGTTATGTGCTGTGGAGTCGGCCCCGACTCACAACGACCCCTCCTTGGGTTTCCGAGGCAGTATCACTACGGAAGTAGGATTGCCCAACCTTCCTTCCGAGGAGTAGCTGGTGGGTTTGAAACGCCAGCCTTCTGGTTAGCAGTCAAGTGCTTTAGTCACTATGCTACCAGAACTCCTAAAGTGATGTTTAATACTTTCTTTCCCTTACCTCTGATTACTTGTGCATTCTTGACTTCCTCTTTTTCCCCTCATCTCAGAAAGCACATTTTCTTAGTATTTGCACACAGAGTAGCCTAACCTCTGCCTTTTAAACAGGACTTAAAATGTTAGCTGCCACCACAGCTCATTCTCAGTTATGTAGGTAAAAATTTTGTGGATGGTCCAACAGATGAAAGAATAAACAAAATGTGGTACATGCATACAATGAAATATTACTCTGCCATAAAAAATGAAGAATTAGGAAATCCATGTTAAAATATGAATAAACTTGAAAACATTTTGGTGAATGAAAGAAGTTAATCATAAAGGACAAATATTGTTTGACCTCACTTATATAAAATATTTAGACTAGGCAAATAGACTAAAGTTCTGTGGGGCAGGAGGGAGGGTGAGAAGGAATCATTGCTTAGGCAGCAGTTAATTTCTGTCTATGGTGATGGAAAGTATGGCAACAGTTATTGGTGATGCTTGCAAACATGATTAATGTGATTCACCAAATCGTACATGTGAAAATTGTTGAATTGGCAAATGTTGTGTTTTATATATATCTTTACAACAATTAAAAGAAAAGTTAAAAAAATTGGTAGATGGTCTGTTAATCTCAGGCTGTTGTACTCCAGTGCTTACCAAATTATCCATCCGTTTCCTCATATTTCCAGCCCCCTTGCAGTTAGGAGGGACCATGTGACAGGTGTGGCCAATGAGTTATGGGTGGAAGTAACATGGACCACTTCTAGGCCAAAGCATAGAATGGCCAGAGCAATTCTATAGCTGGTGGTGTAGTGGATAAGGCATTTATTTGGCTGCTAACCAGAAGGTTGGCGGTTCATACTCAAAAGTTTCTCCACAGGAGGAAGATGTGCCTATCTACTTCTATAAGGGAGCTCTGGTGGTATAGTGCCTAAGGCATTTGACTACTAAACAGAAGGCTAGTGGTTCAAACCCACTAGCTAATCCTCGGAAGGAAGATTGGGCAATCTACAAAGATTTACAGCCTTGAAAACCCAATGGGGGTTGCTATGTGTCAGAGTCAACTTGATGGCAATGGGCTTGGTTTTGTTTTTCTGGTCATTTTCCCTGCCCAGCCACTGAGGAAGCTTGATGTTAAGATGGAGAAGCCATGGGATTAAAGCAGGCTAGGGTGCCTTGGAGCCTTGCTAAGAACAGAAAGTAACTTATTGTGCTAAACCACAGATTTTGGTCTTGTTTGTAACACAGTATAACCTAGTGTATTCTAATATTTCTCTGCTACTGAACTAGAGATACCTCTTATAGGTGAGCCGCAATATGTTTGAAAAATGGACATTAATTTAATTTTATTTTCTGGGAACCAAAACATTTTATTTATTTTCTTTTATTTTAAGAGCTTGTTTTACACATTCAATGTAATGCGTACATTTAGTTTCATTCCCCATTCGCCATGTCCAACCCTAAGCCAGTATCCTCCCCTTCCTCCCCTGTAACCCTCCCCCTGTGCCCCTGATATTTATGCATTCCTGTTTGTCCTGCATTTCCTTAGTTTGAATGTTGGTCCTCTGGTGCCCCATGGTCTATTGCTCTAAGGGATGTATTATCATAGAGTATGTAGGTGCGGCATCCTGGGTTGAGTGGTTTGTGTGTACATCTTGTTAACTACTGGGCTGAGAGCCCCTGGGGGTGAGTTTTATTCCAGGGGCTGAATGTATTCCAGGGCCATAGTATTGGGAGTCTCACCAGATTTCATCTGACCAGTAATTCTGGTCATTTTTTGAGTTTTTGGATTTTATTCCACGTTTTCCCTCCCACTCTATCCAGGATCTCCAGATTTGATCCTTTCCTGAGTGGTTGGCATTGGTAGCCTGGCACCATCTAACCTACATTAATTTTAATATTGTTTTATATAAAACATAAGTAAAAAAATATCAATTATCAAAACACACACATGTATGCAAATCTCACAGCCTAGACAGATAGATGGATAGACACAGATTAGATACAACAAAGCATCAGGGATGGGGAGTATGATGTAAAATGCTTTTTCCT
This sequence comes from Orycteropus afer afer, assembly GCF_000298275.1. NCBI lineage: Eukaryota > Metazoa > Chordata > Mammalia > Tubulidentata > Orycteropodidae > Orycteropus > Orycteropus afer. The sequence goes on from NW_006921600.1 coordinate 8,861,404, forward strand.
TATTCTCAGATGCTTCAGCAGTTGAAATTTTAGTTACTTTGTTGCAGAGAAAAGAGTGAGGTAAGCTTCCCCCAAATTGAGACCTAGATAAATCCTTTGCTGTTGAGTCATTCCAACTCATGACAACTGTTACAGATTAAATTGTGTTCCCAAAAAATATGTGTTATAAATCATAATCCCTATATCTGTGTAAGAAACCCTGGTGGTGGTTAAGTGCTTGGCTGCTAACAGAAAGGTCAGCAGTTTGAACCCGCCACCTACTGTGCTGGAGAAAGATGTAGCAGTCTGTTCCCATACAGATTACTGCCTGGGAAACCCAATGGGGCAGTTCTTTATGCTACAGGGTCACTGTGAGTCAGAATAGTCTTGATGGCAGTGGAGTGTATCTGTGGATATAGTCCTGTTTGGCACTAGGGTTGTCTTTGCTGTTATGAGGTCATATCAGTGTAGGGTGTGTCCTAAACCAATCACCTTTGAGATATTAAAAGAACAGATTTGGCACAGAAACAAGCAAGGACAAATGGGGGAAGACAGATGTCACAAGAAGATTGCAAAGGAATTGAGTAACAGAAGCTGAAAGAGACAAAGATATGTCCCCAGAGTCAAGAGAGGGAAAGTCTTCCCCTAGAGTTGGTGTCCTGGTTGTGGACTTCTAGCCTCCTGAATGGTGAGAAAATAAATTTCTGTTCTTTAAAGTCACCCACTTTTGGTGTTTGTGTTACAGCAAGACTAAGAAACTAATATAGTAACTAATACAGTTACAGAGTATAACTGCTCCATAGCATTTCCTTGATTTTAATCTTTGTGGAAGATCACCAGGCCTTTTTTCCAGGGCAGCTGAGGGGGTTTGAACACCAATCTTTAGGTTATTAGTCGATTCTAGAATTAGAGATACGTTCAGTTCCTCAATGCCAGCACTACCATTAGAAGAGAGAAGCCTTTTTTTTTTTTTTCTTTTTCACTTTTATTGTGGTAAAAACATATACAGCAAGATATTCACCAACATAACTTCCCCCTTTACTGCTCAGGGGCATTGATGACTTTTTCATGTTGTGCCATCATTATTATTACCTTTTTCCAAAATATACTACTACCATTATCATAAACTCTTCCCCAGCTCTTCCCTAGTCGTATTTTGAGTGCCTTCTGACTTGAGTGGCTTATAGGACATTATATCGGACAATGTTTCAGGGCTATTCATAAAATTTTCCAGTAATATATTAAATAGTGTTCCACTGCTATTCATAAGGTTTTCCCTGGCCAATTCTTTGAGAAGTAGATGGCCCCTTCCTCTTCTGGGTCTGTCTTAGTCTGGAAGTGCTGCTGAAACTTGTCCACCACAGGTGACCCTCTTGGTATTTGAAATACCAGTGGTATGGCCTCCAGCCTCACAGCAACACACGAACCACCACAGTATGACAAACTGACAGACAAGTGGTGAATCATGAACTCAAAGCTCTGCAGATAAAACCTTCTCCTCCTATTTCCTCCCTTACTCCTGCCCCTGGTAACCACTAATAATCTTTGGTTCATACATGTGTGTGTATGTGTGTGTGTGTGTGTGTGTATATATACATACACGTGTATATATATATATATATATATATATATATATATA